>NC_065588.1:30582969-30886000 GCF_024542745.1 Macaca thibetana thibetana | reverse complement strand
ATCTTTACCAGTAGAGTCTATCTCAGGAAATCACTTTCTTTGCTCATTCATAAGAAGCAACTCGTCATCTATTAAAAGTTTATCCTGAGATTGCAGCAATTAGTCGTATCTTCAGGCTCTACTTCTAGTTCTCTTGCTATTTTCACCACATGTGCAGTTACTTCCTCTGCTGAAGTTCTGAACCCCCTCAGAGTCATGTGTGAGTGTTAGAGTCAGCTTTTTCCAAACTCCTGTTCATGTTGATATTTTGACATCCTCCCATGAACCACAAATGTTCTTAATGACATCTAGAATGTGGGGAATCTTTTCCAGAAACTTTTCAATTTATTTTGCCCAGATCTGTTAGATGAATCACTATCTATGGCAGCTATAGCCTTCTCAAAATGTATTTCTTTCCTTTTTTTTTTCTGATAAGGAGTTTCGCTCTTGTTACCCAGGCTGGAGTACAATGGCACGATCTCGGCTCACCGCAGCCTCTGCCTCCCAGGTTCAAGCGATTCTCCTGCCTCAGCCTCCTGAGTAGCTAGGATTACAGGCATGCACCACCATGCCCAGCTAATTTTGTGTTTTTAGTAAAGACGGGGTTTCTCCATGTTGGTCAGGCTGGTCTTGAAATCCCGACCTCAGGTGATCTGCCTGCCTTGGCCTCCCAAAGTGCTGGGATTACAGGCATGAGCCACCACACCCAGACCAATGTATATCTTAAGACATGAAAGTCAAAATTACTCCTTGATCCATGGACCGTGGAATGTATGTTATGTTATCAGACATGAAAACAACATTGATTCCTTTGTATATTTCTGTCACAGCTCTTGGGTGACAAGGTGCATTGTCAATGAGCAGTAATATTTTGAAAGAAATCTTCTTTTTCTGAACAGTAGGTCTCAACAGTGGGCTTAAAATATTCAGTCAACAGTGCTGTAAGAAGGTGTGCTATCATCCAGGCTTTGTTATTTTGTTTGTAAAGCACAGAGTAGACTTAGCATAATTCTTCAGGGTCCTAGGATTTTCAGAATTGTAAATGAGTATTGGCCTTAACTTAAAGTCATCAGCTGCATTAGACCCTAGCAAGAGAGTCAGCATGTCTTTTGAAGCTTTGAAGCCAGGCATTGACTTCTTATCTCTAGTTATGGAAGTCCTAGATGGCACCTTCTTCCAATAGAAGACTCTTGTGTCTACATTAAAACTCTGTTGTTTAGTGTAGTGAGCTTTTAGCTAGGTTTTCTGGCTAACTTGATGCAGCTTCTACATTAGCCCTTGTTGCTTCATCTTGTTCTTTTATGTGATGGAGATGGCTTCTTTCCTTAAACCTCATTAACCAGCTTCCGCTAGCTCCCAATTTTTCTTCTGCAGCTTCCTCACTCTCTCAGCCTTCACCGAATAAAAGAGAGTTAGGGTCTTGTTCTCGACTAGGTTTTGACTTAAGGGAATACCACTCAAATCTTGTGCACATCAGCAATAGCATTTGTTTGCTTATTATTCATGCATTCACTGGAGTAGCACTTTCACCCCCCACAAGCTCAACCTCTTCCACTGTAAACATCTCTCATCAGAGAAATACATGTTTTACTTTCTATGAATCTACGTTGATGCATTATCATCACCCAAAGTTCGTAGTTTAGAGTTTACATTAGGGTTCACTCTTGATGCTGTACATTCTGTGGTTTTTGTTGGTATGTGTTTGTTTTTAAGAGACAGCGTCTCTCTCTCACCAGACTGGAGTACAATGGCACAATCTCATAGCTCATTGCAGCCTTGAACTCTTGGGCTCAAGCGACCCTCTTAGCCTCCTGAGTAGCTGGGATTACAGGCGTGAGTCACAGCACCCAGCTCTATGGGTTTTGTTAAATGCAAATGGATCCACCATTGTAATGCCGTACAGAATAGTTTCACTGCCCTAAAAATTCTCTGTGCTCCATCTCCTCACTCACCACTTCTTTCGTTGTTGTTTTAATACTGTGGCAGTGTTTCTACTATACATAGTCTTTAAAGTTTGGTTGGATTATTGTGTGAAACCGTCTGTGCCTGGTTCTCTTTGGGGAGGGAGCTCTTTGAAAATATTCTATATTTTTTTCTTTGGAAATTGATTTTGTTTAGATTTCTTTTGGCATCAGTTTTTAAAACTTCTCATTGAAAATCACCTGTTTTATTCAGTTTTTAAAATTCATTTGCATAGATTAGGGCCAAGTAGTTTTTAATAAAAGTGTAATACAGCCTGTTTCTGTTGTAATTTTCTAGTTTTGTGTGATTTTATTTCCTCAGTTTACTCTTATATTATCTAGGGGTATATTCCTCCCCGCCACCCAAAATCAGCTTTGGACTTTATTCCACTTTTTAAAAATGTTTCTGCTTTTTTGTTTTTTGGTTATTTGCTTTTCAAATTGTGAAAATTTTCTAAAATTTCTTGAAGACTGAATTTTCCTTCAAGCACTGGTTCAGTCGTATTTGGTTTGATATTGTATTTTCAGTATTATTTGTGATAAGTTTTATAACTTTAGTTTGATTTGCTTTTTTAACTCAACAGGTACTTATAATAATATAAATAAAACTTGTAATGTTCTATATGGCTCTTGCAGGCTCTTTGAAGTAGTAACTCTTAAGGGATCTGTCAAGGCTAAGCTACATAAGGTTTATGTTAAATTGGTAACATAGGTTTCTCTTTTCAAATAATAGAAAGAATGTCTAATGAAGTTGTTTTTGGAGTCACTTTAACTTGTAATAATTTAATGTAACTTTATAATTTGAATGATTTAAATTGTTACATTTATAACTTCAGCATGTTTGGTTCAGATCTGGATTTGAAATGGAGAGCTGAGATTCAAGTGAATTCTCCAGCAATAGGCAAGGGGAACTTGGTATCTCTGGTTCTGCTGAAGTTTTTATTGTTAAAGAGTTAGAATTTGGTATCCTTTTTTTTGTTGCTGAACTGTGATCCTGTGTTATATTTAATACATCTATAGTAAACTCAATAAATAATATAGAATCTTCCCTCTTTTGTAATTCCATTGCTATTGGCCTAGTCAAGGCAAGCCACCTGAACTTTATATATGCTTCCTAGTTGATATCCTTGTCTTGAGATCCTACCTTCAATTCACCAGTCCTATTGTCTGTGGTGTCCTTTTCTTGAAACAGCTCTCAGTATATGATTTCTTTCAAAAGTTTTAAATTGTTCAGAATCTTGAGCATATCTGATGCTCTCTAAGATCATCTGAACTATCTTTTATTCGTTCAACAAGATATATTATCTACTCTAGGAGGTGCTGTACTTAACATTAGGGTTATAATACCTAGGGGACAAATGTGATCATTACCACATGGAGTCTATAATGTAATGGGGAAGAGAGTGGGGAATAAGCAAATACAGATATGATGGATGTTAAGAAGGTGAAGTACAGGATGAAAAGAGATTGTAATGCAGGATCCATCCTAGTCTAGAGAGTTAAGGCCAGCTTCCGTAAGAAAGGAAGAACTTTAGTTAAGACCTAAAATATGAATGAGATTTAGCCAGTGAAAGGGGGGAGGGAGGAAGAAGAACAGAAGGCTAGGCAGATGCTTGCGTGTGTAAAGGCTCTGAGAAGGAACAGATTTTTGTTTTTTTACAAAGAGCCTTTTTCAAAAACTGTAAAGTTCATGTGGATGGGTGATGAAGCTGGAGGGGGTAGGTCTTTGTGCACCATTTGAAAATTACTTTTTCCCAGAGACATCAGAAATGGTACAGATATATTTAAGCAGGGAACAACTACAGATTTTTAGTTAAAAAAATCACTTTGATTGCAGTGTGAAGTATGGTTTGGAGATGGCGTATGGATGTAAGGAAATTAGAAAAGAGTTGCCTGTAGTCTAGGTGAATGATTATGGGAGCCCTACTAAGGCAGTGGCAGAGGGACTTGAATCGAGTAGCTGGATTTGAGAGGTAAAATCAGCATGGCTTGGTAACTGGATGTAGGAGTAGAGGGTAGAGCTGAGAGTGGTTTCAGGTTTCTTGCTTGAACAATGGATGGATGGCAAAATCATTTATTAAACGAGGGACCACTGGGGCAGAAGGAGGTTTTGGGAGGATGGAGTAGGATGAAGAGCTCAATTTTGTACTGTTGGTTTTAATGTGCCTGGGAGACATCAGTGTCTGGTACCAGGTGTTAAGGTAAATGGGTCTGGAGCATGGAGAAGTTTAGCTGATAGAAATATCACCTGTATGACCACTACTTGGAACCATTAGAGGAGATGAGAGTATAGAAAGTATAGAAAGTGAGAGTATAGAAAGCAGAGTAGAGAAGCCTAGGACAGAATCCTGAGGAACTCTGACATTTAATGTTTGGAAAATAATGGCTAAAAATACGGTGTACTTACTAGAATCAGGCATCATTTGAGTGTTTTATACATATGCAATCATTTAGATTGTGCAGCATCTTTGTGAGGTAGATTCTATTACTCCTATTTTACAGGTGCTAAAAACAGGTGAGAGAAGCTAATGGAAAAATTGCTAGTAAATAAGCAGCTGGAAAAATGGAAGTTTAGTGTTAGGAAAAGCAAGAAATGTCTGTAGAGCAGGAGTGTGCCTTCTTGTTGAAGGCTGCTGCTAAGTCAACCAAAATGAGAGCTATAAAAGATGTATAGCTTTAAAGGATGACATCGACAATTGCTAACTTCAGCTAAAACAGTTTTGGTGGAAATGGAATGCAGGTTGATGAGGTCTGAAGAACTGGAGACTGAAAACACATTTGAATTTGTGTAATGCTGGAGGGAAGTAGTTGTCACAGAAGAATTAATTTTTCTTGTTTAGATTGGGGATGACATGAACTTGTAAAATGATGACTTAAGCATCAATAGAGAGGGAGCAGCTCTCTGTTAGAAGACCTTAAAGGGGGAATCCTAAAGGAAAGTTTTGTATGAAGGCAGAGTTCAGTAGGATCCAGGGCACAGGTAGAAGTGGGGGTGGCAAGGGGATACCTTCTTCACTTAGTAAAGAAAGGAAAAATGAAAGGATAGGTCTACATTAGATGATGGAAAGTTGTAGTTCCCAGCTGATGCTGCTTTTCTTGAGTCAAAGTTAATAACATTTGGGAGTAGATATGGAGGAATATTTCTTTATAGTTTTACATCCCTCTGAGGACTGCATATCCTGGTAATGTTATCTGCTCATTCTTGTTTCTGTAGCAGGAAGACTTCTATACCTTTTTATTATAAAATATATGGCTGAAACAATATATTCCATGTAAGTTATAACACATAATAAAGCAAGCACCAGAACCCAACTCTCAACTCAAATAGTATGTTTCTAACAGTGTTGGGGCTCCTTTCTAGTGTGGTACTTTCTGTTTCCTGTAACCATGACCCCATGACCCTGAAGTTTTCCCTTGCTTTTAAGAGCTTTTTTTTTTTTTTTTGGCTGCCCTGTTAGAGTTGCTTTTTTTGTACGTTATAGTAAGTGGTATCATGCTATATGTTCTGCAGTTTGCTTTTTTCACTCATTATATTTAGTGTTTTTATATCAATGCAAGTGCCTGTATTTTATTTGGTTCTCTCTACTTAATTTTAGTCTGTAAATAGATGGATGCTTGAGGTTTTTTTTTTTTTTTTTTTTTTTTTTGGTCGTCGCTATGAAGAATTTTACTTTGAGGAGTATTTTAGGTGTTACTGAGAATCAGGGGTAAGATTTTTTTTTTCAGGGTATATCATTAGGCTGTAGGACATGCTTATGATTAACTTCATAGGTGAAAATACTGAACTGTTTTCCAAAATTATTGTACCAATTTATACTAATACTGGTATTATTACATAGGAAGGCCTATTCTATAGTTTTATAAAGACTTAATATTAGTCTATTTTTTCAACATTATTGAGGTATAATGTACTTAACACAAAGTAAACCCATTCTAAGCATACATTTGTTTATAGTAAATTTGTAGAGTTATCGAGCTTGTTAGCACAGTCTCATTGTAGAGTATTCCTATCATCCCCTCAAGGTTCTCTTTTGTGCTGTGATTTACTTTCTAGCTTTATAAATTTGTCTTTTCTGGACATTTCACGTAAAATAGTCTTCGGCATCTTGCTTCTTTTACTTAGCATAATATTTTTGAGGTTTATCCATGTTATATAGCATATACCAGTATTTCATTTTTTTCTGTTGCTGACTAGTATTCCATTGTATATGTGTACCCATTTTGTTTATCCACTTACCGGTTGCTGGATATTTGGATTGTTTTCATTTTGGGATATTACGCTGCTGTATACATTTATATACAAGTCTTTATGTGGACATGTTTTCATTTCTTTTGGGTAGATACCTTGGAGTGTAATACTTTACTATTTTAATTACTGAGGTTTTATAATATGTATCTGGTTGTGCAGGTTCTCCACCTTGTTCTGTTTCAGATTGGTCCTTTCTCTTTCCATATAGATTTGAGTTAAAGTCCCATGAAATGCCCCCCCTCTTTTCTGTCAGTGTTGCTCATCTGGGAAATCTTTCAAAAAATTTTTGCTCCTTTAAATTTCCTGTAGGACATTGCATATTGTTTGTTATAATATTTATTTTTGTCTGTTATAGGTAATTATTCTAAGTCTTTCCACCATATTATAAATGTCTTGAAGTTGGTTGTTCATCTGTTTGATACTCACTGTGCTATTTGTGTAATATGTTTGAGTAGTGAATGAATATTAACAGAGAAATCCTATTGGCTCAGTGCTATTAAAACCAACAGGCCTTTCTGAGCTTAGACTTTATAGGGGTAAAATTGGGACTCATTTCTAATATAAAAATTGAATTTCTGGCATTAGAATTGAATTTTTAAATGCAACTTAATATAACTTGTATTAATACTCTTTCTTCTTTTTCTTTAGGCAAGTACTTTTTTGTGTATGTATAGTAAATAGCGATAAGGTCTTAAACCTCTTCTGTGTTTAAGAAACACTTATTTTCACATATTTATACTTAAACAGTCACAAAATTGATGTTTTCTTATCCTATTTGGTAGGAAGCAGTAGAGAAATATGAAGAAGTGCTGCATAATTTGGAATTTGCCAAGGAGCTTCAGAAAACCTTTTCTGGGTTGAGCCTAGATGTGAGTATGTTTTCTTTGCTTTTCCTGAAACCAGTTTTAACCATTGATCTTGGAAAAAATGTCAAGTGTGTCAGTGTCTAATAATGGTGTTTGGTTATTCTTCATCTAATTTCTGCTGATATTTTATTGGGATGGAGGGTTGAGGATAACTGTTGGAGAACTAGTTTTTTTTCAGATTTCTGTAGTCTCAAGGGAGAACACAAATGGCATCTGAATATGAGACATTGTGAATAAAGCATTAGTTATCTAATGTATGTTATTTAATTATAGAATTATAGAAATCATTGAGAAAGGGAATCAAACTTTTGACAAGGTATATTTATTAAAGATATTTTAGAATATAGGCTTGTAAATTTATATAAGATAGGCTTCTTTCACATTATTTAACATACGAGACGCCAGAGTTGGTATTCTTGAAAGCATGAAAATTATTAATGGGAAAATTAATGACTCACATTAAATAGAGTTAAATCTGGCCCCACTACTTGTTAGGTTCTCTATGTTGGCAGTTCAAACTTTTATCTCTGACAAATTTAATCAGTAATATGAAGTCTTAAACACTTCTCAATGAAGTATTCTTTACTTTTTCAAATCTTAGCATTAGAAGATCCTTTAAAGGTCATGTTCTAACAATTGCAGAAATCTTTAAATAAATTCATTCCTGGAGTGGAGAGCATGCCTCATAAGATAATCTCTTCTATTTTTTTTTGGATATTTTCATTTAAAAAAATTATATATGTTTTTTATTGTATTTTAGAGACAAGGTCTCGCTCTCTCACCCAGCCTGGATGCAGTGGTGTGATCGTAGTTCACTGCAGGCTTATAATCCTGGACTAAAGGGATCTTCCTGCCTTGGCCTCCCAAAATGCTGGGATTACAGATGTGAGCAATCGCCCTGGCCTATTTTTCTTTATAGTGAACTAAAATTCTCTTCTCCATTCCTCTGGAATCAAAAAAATTATTTTAGGCTGGAGACATTTACCATCTTAATTCTTGGCTAAGAAGGATTACAAATATAGTTAGAAGTATACTTTTATGATGTTTAAAATTTTCTGTCTTCTGTCTTTACTCAGAGTTACCCAATAACAATTTAGTTTTTCATTCAGGTCTGTATTTTTCTAATGTATTCTTTTCTTTTTAGATTAAAAATGTTTAAACGATGCCTACCTTGTACCAGGCACCTATGTGGTTCCACTTGATTTTTACAATAGTCTGGGAAGTTGCTGTAAATAGTCCGATTTTACACATCAGGAATCTTTTTTTTTTTTTTTTCTTTTTTGAGACGGAGTCTCGTCCTGTCGCCCAGGCTGGAGTGCAATGGCGCAATCTCGGCTCACTGCAACCTCCGCCTTCTGGGTTCATGCGATTCTTCTGCCTCAGCCTCCCAAGTAGCTGGGATTACATGCGCGACTTATTCTTCTTTTTAAGAAAACTTTTATTTTAGGTTTAGGGGTATATGTGCAGGTTTGTTATAAAGGTAAACTCACGTCATGGGGATTTGTTGTTTAGATTATTTTGTCACCCAGGTACTAAGCCTTGTACCTAATAGTTATTTTTTCTAATCCTATCCCTCCTTTTACCTTCACCCTCAAGTGGCTCCAGTGTGTGTTGTTCCCCTATATGTGTCCATGTGTTCTCATTATTTAGCCCCCACTTATACATGAGAACATGTGGTATTTGGTTTCTATTCCTGTGTTAGTTTGCGAAGGATAATAGCCTCCAACTCCATCCATGTTCCTGGAAAGGACAAGATCTTGTTCTTTTTTTATGACTGCATGGTATTCCATGGTGTATATGTACCACGTTTTCTTTATCTAGTCTATCATTGATGGGCATTTAGATTGATTCCATGTCTTTGCTATTGGCAATAGTGCTGTAATGAACATACGCGTGTATGGTAGAATGATTTATATTCCTTTGGATGTATACCCAGTAATGGGATTGTTGGGTCAAATGGTGGTTCTGGTTTTAGCTCTTTGAGGAATCGCCACACTGCTTTTCACAATGGTTGAACTAATTTACACTCTTATCAACATTATGTAAGCATTCCCTTTTCTCTGCAACCTTGCCAGCATCTGTCATTTTTAAATTTTTTAACAATAGCCATTCTGACTGGTGTGAGATGGCAACTCATTGTGGTTTTCATTTGCATTTTTCTAATGATCAGTGATGTTGAGCTTTTTTTCATATGCTTTTTGGCCACATGTATGTCTTCTTTTGAAAAGTATCTATTTATGTCCTTTACCCATTTTTTAATGTTTATTTTTCTTATAAATTTATTTAACTTCCTTATAGATACTGGATATTAGATCTTTGTCAGATGCATAGTTTGCAGAAGTTTTCTCCCGTTCTGTAGGTTGTCTGTTTACTCTGTTCATGGTTTCTTTTGTTGTATAGAAGTTCTTAAGTTTAATTAGATCTAACTTGTCAGTTTTTGCTTTTGTTGTGATTACTTTTGGCATATTTGTTACGAAATCTTTGCCAGTTCCTATATTCAGAGTGGTATTTTCTAGGTTATCTTACAGGGTTTTTATAGTTTCAGGTTTTACATTTAAGTAAAAGGAACTTATTCAAAGTCATATGGCCAGTAAGTGGTAGAGCCAAGATATGGCCCTAGGTACTTTTTCTCTATACCATGAAGATAGTGTCGTGTGTGTGTGTGTGTGTGTGTGTGTGTTTTTCTGCTGTAGTCTAGAGGTAGCTCCCAACTCACCAAATTTTGTTAATATCCATGAAATTATTTTTACTTGCCTGTGTTTGAGATTTACTTTCATTTTAGGTGACATGAGAAAGTACTTTGGAGGTTGTCTTACTGAATCAAGACCCTAAAAGGTGCTTGGCAGTACTTTTGAGTTTTTTTTTTTTTGTGGTAATTTTTGGGCTCCTCTTTTAAGTTTTTCTTTTGTCAGACATGTTCTATGATAGCCAGTTTTGCAGTTTGTGGAATGTGTTCTTTTTTCCCTTCAAAGTAAAGTTGGAAGTCCTTCTTTTCGACCTTGTCACATTCTGCTTTGTCCTCATGAGTTTTGTCCCCTGGTAGGGATTCATCATTCTGAGTCTCGATTAAGAAAACCAATTTTATTGGCCAGGCGCAGTGGCTCACGCCTGTAATCCCAGCACTTTGGGAGGCTGAGGCAGGAGGATCACGAAGTCAGGAGATCCAGACCATCCTGGCTAACATGGTGAAACCGTGACTCCACTAAAAATACAAAAAATTAGCTGGGCGTGGCGGTGGGCGCCTGTAGTCCCAGCTACTCGGGAGGCTGAGGCAGGAGAATGGCATGAACCCAGGAGGCAGAGCTTGCAGTGAGCTGAGATCGCGCCACTGCACTCTGGCCTGGGTGACAGAGTGAGACTCCGTCTCAAAAAAAAACCAAACACACACACAGAAAACCAAGTTACCAATTTTATCGTACTACTGATTAAGAGTGGTTTACTTCTTCTGTTTTCCTTTCCAAACTGGTCCTTAACTGGAAAAAGAGAACAATGTAACTTACCTTTCTAATTTTCATCTAAAGAAGGAGAAATTGGCTCTCGTCCGTGGCTTTTCATGACACCTCATTGTGATCTGGGAGACTTTCTTGTTACTTGATTTTATTCAACAAAAATTTGAGGCCCTCATATTTGTCAGACTCTGTGCTGAGCATTAGTGAATATTGGTGAACAGTAGATGTAGTCCCTGTCATCGTGGACACAGATAAATAAAAAATAGCCAGGGATGGTGGCTTACGTCTGTAACCCTAGCCCTTTGGGAGGAGGATTGCTTGAGTTCAGGAGTTCGAGACCAGCCTGGGCAACATAGGGAGACTTCATCTCTATAAAAATAAAAAATAAAAAAAACAATTAGCCAGGTATGGTGACATGTACCTGTGGTTCCAGCTATTCAGGAGGCTGAGGTGGGAGGATTACTTGAGCACAAGAGGTCGAAGCTGCAGTGAACCTTGGTTGTGCCACTGCACCCCAGGCTGGATGGCATAATGACACTCTGTCTCAAAAACAAACAAAAAACCCAAAAATACTTTGATAGGGGAAGTTCAAGGTGGCATGAGCCCATACGACCACCCAGTCCTACCTTGGGGACTGGCCAAAGATAAATCTGAGATAATCATGTGGTATAATTGTCTGAAGATGCCCTGCGAATCAGTTGCTTTTGCTTATACCATGATGAAACTCTGTCCAAGAGAATCCCAGTGTCTTGGAGAGCTAGGAGTGCCACCTCCATCCTCTTTCCTTCTCTCAAGCAGGATCAGAGAATCCTATAGTTTTGGTGTTATTGATGCAGTCTATACTGAGGTCTTGGAAAAAGCCTTACTGAGCCATTCCCATCTGAGAAAATGTGCTTGCTCATGCAACCTTCAACCAGTCTATTTCTCATTCTCAAAATTTTATCTTCACTTACTATCTTTCTGCCCCTAGCAGTAGCACAAATCAAAAGTTGCTTCCACATCCCCTAGGAAGGGATTAATTATGCCACAGTGAATCTTTTTCATGAGATTTCCCCCCCCAATTTTAATGTGTTAGGATTTATGAACATCTCTTTTATGTAATTTAAAATATTGATGCTATATCAAAGTACTTTGACCCGTCTATAGAAAAAAATCTTAGGTTTTTTTTTTTTTTTTTTGTATTTTAATCTTCATACCTTGCGAAATATCCAATATGACGGAAACGTTACAATCAGAAAAACTATGGAGGGAAAAGACTTTTTAGGTTTCTTAATGGAAAGAGATAGTACTTTTTAGTTAAATGGCAAGTCCAGAATAGTACTTTTTAGTTAAATGGCAAGTCCTTTCTGGGACCCATGAACATTATGTCAGACGTCAAGGTGTTATAGTTCTAAGCTTTAGAGTAGATCTAGGGCTGCTCAATCTATATACACACATTGTTGGAGGGGAAACTTTTTTTTTTTTTTTTTTTTGGTGGGGGACAGGATCTCACTTTGTTGCCCAGGCTGGAGTGTAGTAGCACCGTCACCGCTCACTGCAGCCTTGACCTCCTGGGCTCAAGCGATCTGTCTACCACAGCCTCCTGAGTAGCTGAGACTACAGACACACACCACCATGCCCAGATAATTTTTGTATTTTTTGTAGAGATGGGGTTTTGCCATGTTGCCCAGGCTGGTCTTGAATTCCTGGGGTCAAGTGATTCACCCTCCTCGGCCTCCCAAAGGCCTAGGATTATAGGTGTGTACCATTGTGCCTGGCCTGAGGGAAAACTTAAGCTCCATTTATTTTCTATATCTGTTTTGTCAGCTAAATATTGGAGGATATAGCTCGGTCCAGACTGACAGGGCAAATTATTATTTAAAAATTTTTTAATTTTACTTCTTAAACAAAAATAGCGTGTTTGCTGTGGCTGATTTTTGGCATTACACTTGGAAGACATTTTATGTCCATTAGCTTTTCAGTTCCTTATGCTTTAGCCAGTCGTCTTTGGTTGATTGAAAATTGACCTTTTTAGTTCAAATATATTTTCCCCTGGAATATGAAATGAAAATAAAAATCCTAAAAGGTCCAAAAAGGACTGATATACATAAACGTGAAAGAGTAAAATGTTGAAATGAATATGGACGTCAGTGATTGGTACTTCACTGCTCATCATGGTGATATTAGCAGTACTAGACATATCCTGGATTTGGGAGTCAGATATTTGACCCCCTTGGCTCCAGTTACCTGAGACAAACCAGTTTATTACTCAGTGACTTCTTTAGCTCAAAAAGGAGACAGGCTAAACTGATAGTTTGACAGTCATAAGATTTATCATCTAATCTCAGCTATTTGGGTTTAGACTTTGTAGAACACGTATTTCTAACATGGGATGGTAGAGAATTGTTACCCTTAATTAGCCATTTGTTTTAACAGCTACTAAAAGCGCAGAAGAAGGCGCAGAGAAGGGAGCACATGCTAAAACTTGAGGCTGAGAAGAAAAAGCTTCGAACTATACTTCAAGTTCAGTATGTATTGCAGAACTTGACACAGGAACACGTACAAAAAGACTTCAAAGGGGGTTTGAATGGTGCAGTGTATTTGCCTTCAAAAGAACTTGACTACCTCATTAAGTTTTCAAAACTGACCTGCCCTGAAAGAAATGAAAGTCTGAGGTAAGCTAATGAAAAGATTTTCCTGAAATGAAGCGCTTGACACTTTAGCTTTTTAGCAGTGTGTGTGTGTGTGCGCGTGTGTTAGAGAGGGGGAGAGAGAAATTAAGAAAGTATTAATTTGATTCAATATGGAAACTTTGGCTGGCCCAGACTCTGACAGGGTTGACAGATTGTCTGAAAGGAAAGTGAATTTGAATGGTCTCATTAACATGCTTCTTTATTGTAATACTGATTTTTAAAAAAATGTCTGAGCATCAAATTTTAATCCTGTACAAGTATAATATTATATCTATTTCTAAAACTTTTAAAATAATTTTTTCAGAGTTGCCTTCTTTCTTCTGCTATACTTAAGTAGAGGTAAATAATATTTAATGTGGCCGGTATCATTAAACTTTCAAAGTAAGAATTATTTGGTGTTCTTATTATGCTGTGAATAACTAGTGAGAAATACATTTGATAGTTTAAAATATAAAGCCTGCAAATTGGGGCTGTCTGATTTTTTTCCCTCACAGTGATCCACTGCTCTTTTTGTTTTGATGGAGTAAATCAGCTAGGGGACAGATGCTTTGCTCTTGCTTTGTTAGATGCAGGCTATTCCAGCTTTGTATTTGTTAGCCATACTAAAGTACAGTCAGATTTCAACAGTTACTAGAAGTCAGTCTCTGATCAGAGAGAAACCTAATAGAACTCTTAATTGCCTATGTATAGCCATATATTTTTAAATTCTCATGCTGATAGTCTGCTCCATCATCATCATCTGTACATTGCTTTCTTTGCTTTTGTGGGTTCAGGGAATGTAGCTTCACTTTAATATATGAAATGTAAGCAAAACATAACTTGTTAAATAAGCTGCTTTCTTTAAAGTCAAATGTGGCTCTTAATATTTCTATTCCAGTGTTCTTTTATCTAGGGCATACACCTGAACTAATGATACTACATTGGCAGCTTTAAACTCTTTTTGGTCTATTCTTTAATAGTTTTATTTGCTAAAATCCATATTTTAGTTGTTTTAAGGAAAAATTCTCACATTTGAAATCCTCGAGCAGGCATTTAGTCACCGTGTATACATTTCAATTTTTTTTATTTCCAAAGAGCAAAAAGACAAAATTAACATTTGAATGTCTTGTCTGTTAATGGGTTATATTGCATAAATTGTGCTGCTCCATATATATGTACTTCTAAAGCCACTTTGTTCTGCTGCTGCTTTTCCTTGTCAGTGTTGAAGACCAGATGGAGCAGTCATCCTTGTACTTTTGGGACCTTTTGGAAGGTAGTGAGAAAGCAGTGGTAGGAACGACATGTGAGTTTTCTCTACTCTGGACTTATGCAGTAAATACTAAACTTTATGTCTAGAAGTTTAGTATGATATTGAGGGTCTAAACTGTGTCAGTCCATCAGAACTTACATGTCTGACAATAGTATATTCATTGGGAGAATGATCCCTTTGTTTAGTTCTGTTAAAAGCAGCTATTGTATAACCCTAGTCACTAAAATGGAATTCAGGGAGAGTTTTGAAGTGGCAAGTCAATATGATTTGGAAATAGAGCTAAGTGCTGGCTTCAACACTAGCTTGATCATTTTGGGGTTCAGTTTTCTATTCTGTGTGGTAGTACCTGTTCTATTTAAGAATCTTAAGTTCACACAGTGTTAATAATCGAGGCTTATCTACTAGATCAGCCTAAGAATGTATGAATGGTTTTATAGTCTATTGAAACATTGTTGTCTATTGATCCGGAAGTGGTCTGTGGAAAGACAGTTCTTTTGGCTTGCTAAATAGATTTTGGCCAAATGACCAAATACAAATGACTGGACATGAAGTACATAGCTTTGTGTACTAGCTTAGAGTAATGAAAACTCACTAGAAGGTAGTAAATATTTTTGTTACCAGTGATTGCTTCGTTGAAAAAAAAAAAAATCCAAGTATCTGTAACTATCTTAAGATTTCTAAGTTCGTTCAAGCTTAAATCAAAATTAAAAGTTTATTTCTTGGTTAGAATGCAAAATGAGTTTAGAAAATAGTTTGGCAATATTTTAATAAAATGAAGCACACACTTATAACACGAAGCAATTGGTCTTCTAGTACCTAAGATAAATGAAGACGTGTTCATGTAAGTACTTGTACATGAATGTTCATATTAGCTTTATTCAGCTGATAAATCGATAAAATGTGGTATACCCATACGGTGGAATCTACTCACCAATAAAAAAGGGACAGAGCTGTTGATACATGTAACAACATGGATGAATCTCAAAATAATTATGCTGAGTGAAAGAAGCCAGACATAAAATGAGTGCATATTGTATGATTTCACTTATATGAAATTCTAAAAAAGACATAATGGAATGATAGCAGGTTATTGGTTTTCAGGGGGTCAGGGGAGGAGATTAATTGCAAAAGGGGTAGTAAGGAACTTCTTGGGTTGATGAAAATCCTCTGTATCATGATTCTGGTGGTAACACAACTAAATATCTGTTAAAACTGTACAGTTAAGATAGGATAATTTTGCCTGTAAATTATATCTGAAAGCTGATTTTTTTTTTAAAGACAAAATCTATGTCATAGTACTCCTATGAAAGGAATAATATACTCAAATGAAGTACGGAAACTCTGCTTAGTTTGGGATTATGTTTTTAATGGATATTCAAATAAAATGACTTTAGACCTATTTGTAGTGTAGTGACTTCAGCATCATTTTAAGGTTTTTCTTGATCATCAAATGGTCAGGTGGTAGGAATGACAAACAGCGTAACTCGAGTAAAATCTTCATGATGGAATTTTGTAGTTTAAAAATACTTCAGAGTTTGTACAAGATAGGGTTTTCTAAAATAGATGAATAATATTAGTAATCTAATAGAGATTGTCCAATATAGGACTTTCTAACCCAACCTAATAGATAGATTTTGAGGAACTGACTTTTACTTCTCTAAAGCCTTAATTATTTGGGGAAGATAGAGTGGTTGCTAGTTGTGATGTCTTGAGAGCAGATAGGAAAAATGATTTATTTCTCATCTCAGAGAATAGATGTATGCTTTTGTGACATATTTGATTAGGGTCTCTGATTTTTAGTCATTTTTCAAATGGTGGAAATGGAGGTCCAGAGAAACTAAAGTAACTTGCTGAACTTTTGAGATTCTGATCTTGTTAAAATTCGTATTGATTCAGCATAAAATAAAGATGGACTGCATATTTACTTTTCACGGTACTGATAAGTTCTCCAGTCAGTACCATGAAAATGTAAACTGTTGTAAACTATTGTAACGATGTATTGTGTACATCAATGTAAACTATTGTAACGATGTACTACAACTAGGATAAAATTAGGATTTCCAAGTAATTTTCAGTGAGGTCATGTGACAACTAAGTCTTAATCACTCTTTCTTAGACAAACACTTGAAAGATCTACTGTCTAAATTGCTGAACTCAGGCTATTTTGAAAGTATCCCAGTTCCCAAAAATGCCAAGGAAAAAGAAGTACCACTGGAGGATGAAATGCTAATACAATCAGAGAAAAAAACACAATTATCGAAGACTGAATCTGTCAAAGAGTCAGGTTTGTTGTGACCTCTGAAAATCCTTATAGTGGTTGCATTTTTTAATACCCCAAATGAGTCACATATTGTACAATGATTGCCTTATTTTAATTTGTAAGGTTCTACATGCATGGAAATCTTTACTTACTGCAGGATAAACCTAGGTTTATAAAACATCTGTAGGCTTTATCACCGTGATTTACAGAGTGAATCTTATTAGAAATATTAGTTTGTACTTTGTCCCAAAAGAATACATTGGTTAAAAGGAGGCATTTATGGAATTTCAGTAAACTTCTCTGTTAAACTACTAGTGGGATAATTCTGTTTAAAATTGTTTACAGTGAAAGTTATGGTAGAATCCAATACTGTAGTAGAATGAGGATGTAATTAACCTAAGGTTGAAATATCGATTCAGGGGAAAAAAGTGCTAAAGTCAGTAAAGAAAATATACTTTTAAAATTACCATTTGCCTGGGGAATAAATATTTTGAGCAAATGGCACTTTTGCTTTTGTTTACCAAACTTGGATTTATTAACTATCTCTTCTAAGGAGGTAGTCCAGGCAGGGTTCTGGTAGCCATAAGCAAGAGTCAAACCATTTTCCATGTTTATTTCCCCTTAGTTCTTAATACAAAGTCCAGTACTTAAGTATCTCCACTCTCTTATCCCTTCCTAACCTTAAGCTGGCTTGTAAGAGGTTTTTAAGGGCTCTATTTCAAGCTGAGATGACCAATTTTTACTCCATGGGACATGAGCTATAATGCTAACTTGAAAAAACTGTGTTTTAGGGTAAGAGGAAATAGTCTTATTTTCAATCAGATATCAGTTTGAAACTGAAACTTGACTGTTGTGAAGTGTCTTACGTAAGGAGAGCTACTAGTTTGAACTAGCCTTAGACCACATGCTTTGGACTAACAAGCAATAGAATTCCTCTTGCCATCAATATACTTGATCGTATTGCCCTTTTTCTGTTATGAGTCTTCTGAAATATGTTTCTAGAATGAATTATAGTTGTAATCTGTCTAAAAACTTATAGTTCCCGTAGTGTTTATTCGAATTCTTTTTTTCATCCCAGAGTCTCTAATGGAATTTGCCCAGCCAGAGATACAACCACAAGAGGTAAGATACTGAAGGACAATTTGCTGATGTTGATTTTTCAGCCTTTTGTATAGGGTTGTGGTTGGAAGCTAAGGCTCTAGAGCCAGACTGCCCGAGCTTGAACCCTGGTTCTGCAGTTTACTAGCTTAGGGACTTTGGGCAAGAAGTCTGGTCCAGCTGTGTCTGTTATTCCTCATATGTAAAATAGGGATAATGATAATGACTAATTCATGGGGTTATTGTGAGGATTAAAGAGGTTGATCTAAATTCTAAATTACTTAGAATTTGACCTGGCACACTGACTGCCCAAATGTTAGCTATTTTTGGCTCCTGTGTTAGAGGAACTTTAAGATGCACAGGACTTTGCCATCTCCAGAATTTACTCACATTGGTAGCAGAAAAGGGTATTTATTCTCTTTCTGAAGTGACATTGAAATTCATGGGAAGCTGAAAAGAACGGGAGATTAAAAAACAGTGTAATTGATGTATAGGGGAAATAAAGAAAACACTGGTAGCTTAGGAAATGTAAGGTTTAAGGTTACATAATTTAACTTTGAAGTTGAACTATCGTCTGCCTTTTAATGTTTGAGGGAGTCACCTCCGGAGAAGGGTCCTAAGGCTGGCAAAGGCAGAACAGCCTTGGTAGAAGAGTCCGAATCAAGCAATTGTTGCCAGTCTTAGGCAAGTCAAACAGAAATTGCTACTTTTGAAGTAGCGAAGTCTGTATTTCTGTTAATTGAGGAAAAAAGAATGGACAGAAAAGTAGGAAAGAGAAGTAGGAAAGTCTTTTCAAGTAGAATAAGGACAGAAATTTCATATTAGTGCAACAACTTAGATCAGTGGACATAGCAATACTAATAGAGTTGAATATTCGCTTCAAGGTCTTCTATGAATTTTGTGACTTAAGTGCATTGTTTATCTAGTTTCTTAACAGACGCTATATGACAGAAGTAGATTATTCAAACAAACAAGGCGAGGAGCAACCTTGGGAAGCAGATTATGCTAGAAAACCAAATCTCCCAAAACGTTGGGATATGCTTACTGAACCAGATGGTCAAGAGAAGAAACAGGAATCCTTTAAGTCCTGGGAATCTCCTGGTAAGCACCAGGAGGTATCCAAGCCTGCAGTTTCCTTAGAACAGAGGAAACAAGACACCTCAAAACTCAGGTCTACTCTGCCAGAAGAGCAGAAGAAGCAGGAGATCTCCAAATCCAAGCCATCTCCTAGCCAGTGGAAGCAAGAAACACCTAAATCCAAAGCAGGATATGTTCAAGAGGAACAAAAGAAGCAGGAGACACCAAAGCTGTGGCCAGCTCAGCTGCAGAAAGAACAAGATCCAAAGAAGCAAACTCCAAAGTCTTGGACACCTTCTGTGCAGAGTGAACAGAACACCACCAAGTCATGGACCACTCCCATGTGTGAAGAACAGGATTCAAAACAGCCAGAGACTCCAAAATCCTGGGAAAACAATGTTGAGAGTCAAAAACACTCTTTAACATCACAGTCACAGATTTCTCCAAAGTCCTGGGGAGTAGCTACAGCAAGCCTCATACCAAATGACCAGCTCCTGCCCAGGAAGTTTAACACAGAACCCAAAGATGTGAGTTGATCTGTATCATTCTGCTTCTGTCAGTGTAGGCATAAATAAGGTGTTGTGGTAATGACTTTTTAGTTCTCTCTCTTTTTTTTTTTTTTTTTCGAGATGGAGAATCACTCTGTCACCCCGACTGGAGTGCAGTGGCACAACCTCCGCCTCCCGAGTTCAGGCAATTCTCCTGCCTCAGCCTCCTGAGTAGCTGGGACTACAGATGCAGGCCACCATGCCTGGCTAATTTTTTGTATTTTTAGTAGAGACGGGGTTTCACCTCGTTAGCCAGGATGGCCTGTATCTCCTGATCTCGTGATCCACCCACTTCACCCTCCCAAAGTGCTTGAGATTACAGGCGTGAGCCACTGCGCCCGGCCTTAGTTCTCTTCAAAACCCATGTGAAATTAATGTATGAAATATTTCACCCTCTTTAGTGGGTAGATTTATTATTTTCCCTTGAAAACTGGTAGTTAATCTAGTCTGTCTTTGAGCCTAATCTGAGATGAAATTTCTGCAATTATAAAATGTTGTTTTAATGCCAAAATTTTAACAACATAACATGATATGAAAATAGTAGATAGTTTAGACAAGACCATAGTGTGAACAAGTGAGTAATGTAAATACTTGTCACAGGATGGGAGATACTGTATTTCATTTGTTGTCATTTACCTGCTATATGAGTAACTTTTTCTGACAAGTTATATTTTTCTATATTCTCTTGCTTCTCTTCTGCTCCTTTATGGTCACTCAGTTTAGCCCAGGTCTTTATGAAGGTGGTTTATAAAGACCTAGGGTGGTTGCGGATACTTCAGTGTTGGGGGAAGGATTTGAATTAGTTCTCTATTTCCATTTCAAAAATGAGAATTTTTCCAAAGATAGGAAGAGTGTTGGCATTAAATATTTTGTAGTTAGGTTTTGGAGTACAAGATTCAGTTAAAATATAAGGCCATATTCTTTTAAGCATAAATAACCTATTTCAGGTAGATAAAACTTACATTGAATAATTCTTGGGTACAGTACTATGTTAGGGTTGCCTTTTATTGTAAATTACTTATTTACCACTATTTATAACGTAAACTTGTTACCACGTCATTTGCTGAGATGTATGAACTTGTGCTTCCACTGATCTCTTATCTCTGTGGAGTAGTCTTCCTTGCACTTTTTTGCCATTTTAGCTAAAGGCTTTCTGATAAACCATTGGCCCTCTAATAATGTGAAAAACATTTTGCTTGGGGAAAGCAAAGCATTGCATTTTATAAGTAAATTACCCTTGGCTTAATTCTGCTATGGAAACAAAATTTTAGAGTTATGTGGCTGTTTTGCTCTCCTTTCTCCTTTCAAGTTGCTAATATTAATTTTAGCTTCTTCCTGACCCTGCGGAAGATTAGCAGCTTTATTTTATTAACCAAATGTCACACAACCGTAACTGTAATATAACTATTTTGAAAAACATATTTTAAAACCCAATTTAATACCTCAAGCTGCTTTTAAAAACGTGGTTTAAAATCCAGTAGGTATAGCAGTGCAGAACCTTTATCATACCAGAATATTATCATGCTATTTGATGAACTGCTTTTAAAATCAGGGTTGCATATTTGGAAAGGTCAAAACATATTTAATTTGCTTTTGTGGCACAGATAGCATTATATTGAAGTTGCAGGGTTTTTCATTTACTGAGAGGAGAGGATACTTCTATGTGTAATATAGTATTTTTCTGTCTGTCTTGGAATCTGAGCTGTCTAGAATATTGACTAAGTACAGTCAAATGCAGAATAGAGTTCAAAGCCAAAAGACTAGATAACATGAAATTAATCACTAATGTTCATACCTTCCTCCTGAAAGAGTCTCATATGTATTCACTTACGGTCTCTTAACTCTATTTTATCTGGTACCTTTGACAAACTTAGCTGTGTATCTTCTTTGAGTATTAGAAGGTGGAGAAGAGGAGCTAGTGGAGACTGGCATGTTGACAGCTTTAAAAAGTAACTGTAAATTGGTCTAATTCAGGATGTGTAGCAATTTTAAGCAATTTAGGATGAATATCAGTAGCCCCCAAGAGTGTACTTACTTTATAACAAAATATAGTGTATCCCCCTCAATTTTAGGGTATGTGCATGTATGTATTTATATATGTATTTACATTTTGATTTCTGAAATCAGATACATCTTAAAAATGGGATGTATATTTAATGTGGTAGTAGTAATTTTTGCCCTGGAAAAAAAAAATCATTGGTATGTCTCATAGTCATTGGTGTGTTATACTAGAGGACATATGGTAACTCGTGTCCATAATGAAAACACTCGTAACAAGGAGGTTCTGCTGGATCTTAATTTTGTGTTTTAGAAAGAGTTCCATGAAAATTGTGAAGGGGAAAAATCTGTTTAAAGTTTGCTTATTTAGAAACAGTATTTATGAGAAAATTCTTTATCTGTGATAAATGAACATTGCTGTTTTTTCTTTTCCTTTAAGATGTAGTGATAAGCTGTTTCCTAGACTAGGCTCTTGAATTTGAATTTCACTCTTACACATTATGGGTTTATCTTGTAGGTGCCTAAGCCTATGCATCAGCCTGTAGGTTCTTCCTCTACCCTTCCGAAGGATCCAGTATTGAGGAAAGAAAAACTGCAGGATCTGATGACCCAGATTCAAGGAACTTGTAACTTTATGCAAGTATGAGTCATTTACAAAATCTTAAATGATATTCATGGGGATTCTAATTGGAAATATTACAGTGAAATTATTGTTAAGAGCATTGATTATTCTGTCAAGTCCTGGCTCTGCTGCCTCCTAGCTCTCCTAGCCTGGAGTTTAGGCAAATTACTTGATTCTGCCTCAGTTTCTTTATTTGAAAAATGAGGATTATTGTTCCTACTTCCTAAGTTTGTTAGAACAAAAAAAAATGAAGTAAGCATGTGAAAAGCTTAACTTGCACAAGTATCATTACTGCTATAGATCATCAGTACTGAGAACTGTGAGAACCTACTCTATGCTTGGTATTGTTAGGTACCATTGTAGTATAGATACAGAAAATAAGACATTCATTGCCTTCAAGGAATTTATATTCCAGTTGTAGAAGATTGTAAATTTCTGTTAAATCAACAGTTAAATGATAAATTGTGTTATACAATATATTTATGTTGTGAGAAACACAGAATTTGAGAATAGTGTGAGATTACTGAGGGCTAAAGTAGTCAAATAAGTATTTTTGTTTAGTAAAAGATCCTGAGCTTTGAATATAGACATGGGTTTAAATTCTGTTACTTACCAGCTGTTTAACTGACCTCCAACACTTATTTGCAAAATGTAGGAATTGCCTATACCATCAGATTACTTGAAGATGAAAGAACTAAAATGCTCCCTGCAAATGTGTAGCTTAAGTGTGCAAAATACTGGAAACTTTTCTGGGAGAACCGAGATAGGCAGAAGAGAGTGATTTCTCATCATGGAAGTGTTTTAACAGCATGAGCTAGTAAATGGTTGAGATAAATAGGTGCTCTTTGGTTGGGTGTAATAAAAATGGGGGTTCTGATTAGACTAGGATTGATGGCTATGTGTAGGACCTTAGTAAGGTCAAGAATTTCTTTTCCAACTTAGTCCTTAGATTTACTGTTGTAGTTTTTTTGTTTTGTTTTGTTTTGTTTAAAGATAGGGTCTCACTCTGCTGGCCGAGGTTGGGGTGCAGTGGTGTGATCAAAGCTCATTGCAGCCTCGAACTCCTGGGCTCAAGCGATCCTCTTGTCTCAGCCTCCTGAGCATCTGGGACTACAGGCACATACCACCATGCCTAACTAATTCTTTAAAAAATTTTTAGTAGCAGCAAGGTCTCGCTTTGTGCCCATGCTGGCCTCAAACTCCTGAGCTCAAGCGATCCTCCTACCTAAGCCTCCCAAAGTGCTGGGGTTGCAGGTGTGAGCCACTGTGCACAGCCTACTCTTGTGGGTTTAGCACTCTACACAGCCTTAAGGTATGGCAGTTACTTTAGATTTTAATTTTAATTCTTAATTTCTTTTTCTATGGAGACTATTTTTGGCATCTTGAGATAGTGATTAGCTAGATACCTATAGCTTTAGCTAGATATCTGTAGCTAATAGACTATAGGCAGCATCATGAATAATTTAGTGGTAATAGCTTTTAAATGAGTAATCTCTGTTTCTACTCTATTTAAAATTGTATCTTTAGGAGTCTGTTCTGGACTTTGACAAACCTTCAAGTGCAATTCCATCGTCACAACCGCCTTCAGCTACTCCAGGTAGCCCCGTAGGTATGTAATCATTCTAAAGACTTGGAGCAAACGTCTTGAGCTAACAGCTGTTCGTTGTTGTTGTTGTTGTCTTTTCAAATGATTTTATTTTAGATGTCCTAATATGTTGGTGTATTAATTTATTCTAACTGTATACATCTGTTACCAGTTATACGTGGGTAAATTACCGTTAGGACATTAGTGTACTTAACTGGCTTGTTTTCACTTTTTGGAGAAAGGCTCTGGATGGGTGAATGGAAATACTCAATAGCTGTTTTTGTAATTTATGTTGTTGTTGGAGTGAATTCTGACCAGAACTTGCTTGACTCCTTTGGACTCTAAATCTAGTGTTGAGGCTTTTAGGTCTTAACTACGGGTGCGATTACCACAATGAAGTGTAGAACAGTGATTAACACAGTAACTAACAAAGGAGCCTACATTAGAATTTGGCCCGATGCTTCAAAGCTTAGGCTTTTCGCTCCACATTTGTTTTTCTCCAGAGGGGAGTGACATAAAGCTAGTTCAGCTGTAGTGAGCAGTATACACCAGCTTGAAGATTGATGCAGCAATTCCTGGGTGAAGTAAGAGTAAATAGAGAGTAATTAATAAAAGTGATGGATATTAACAAGAAACAAACTATATAATTGAAAAGTATATTAATATATATAATCAGAAAAAAACTGAACAGATGATCCAGATAAGATTGACTTTGAAATTTGTGAAACTTAAGTTTATCAGTTAATTACTATGCATGGTAGCTCGGGTCTTATCTTCCAGGTCACTATTATCAGTTATTTTTTAATGTCTTAGTTCTTTTCTTTTGGAAGTCTTGAAATGCTATTTTTGCCCATTTAACCTTAAAACATCACTCTGTGTCACCGATGGAACTAGTATTTTCTATTCTTCTACAGTTCTCTCTCTTTAAAACTCTAATAGAAAGTGCGTAATGAACTTGAAACCTAGTCCTTCCAGCTAATGCCTTTTTTTGTGAAGTGTAAGCTTTAGTTTCCTCCTAGTTGATACGCATAAGCTTTTGTCTTCCCTCAGTAGTTACTGTTTGTTTTACTCCTTGCAGCATCTAAAGAACAAAATCTGTCCAGTCAAAGTGATTTTCTTCAAGAGCCATTACAGGTAACTTTCCAAATTAATCTTTTATTCTTTGTTACTCAAGGAAGAAGCTCTTGCTTTGGAAAGAATAATCAGACTTACTGATTCTAATGTACCTAATGAAATTACTAAAAGTATTCTAAGCATTATCTAGTTTAGTAGATTAAATACAACTTGACCTAAAATGATTCCCTGATGGCTATGCTGAAAACATCTAATACAGGTTTGCTGACTTCAGTAAGGAGAGAGCAAGCCTGAAGAAATCAGAGGGTACCTTGTCTAAGAATATTATGTTCTCTTGAGCTACTTAAGTCATTTAGTTTATTAACATAGTAAAGTATCTGAAGAAAGAAATTATTATTAAAAAAATTTTTTTTTTGTTGAGACAGAGTCTTGCTCTGTCACCCAGGCTGGAGTGCAGTGGCATGATCTCAGCTCACTGCTACTTCTGCCTCACGGGTTCAAGCAGTTCTCTGCCTCAGCCTCCCAACTAGCTAGGATTACAGGCGCCCACCACCACACCTGCCTAATTTTTTTGTATTTTTAGTAGAGACGGGGTTTCACCATCTTGGCCAGGCTGGTCTTGAACTCCTGACCTCGTGATCCACGCACCTCAGCCTCCCAAAGTGCTGGGATTACAGATGTGAGCTGCTGCACCCAGCCTTAATTTTCAAACTGTATTTATTGAGCAGGGTATATTGACGTTTTTCCTACTTTCCTCCAATTCACTCACTGCTTTTACTAAAGCAGTTAAATTTTATCTGTTCCAGCTGTTTAGGGTTCTCCATAAGGCTTTCAATTGACAAATAAATTTTTTGAAAAGCACTGGTCTAGTTTAGTAGTTCTCTGGTGGAGGCTGTGGGATGGCTGCATCAGAAGCCCCTGGTCACTTTAATAAGGTATACATTTCTAGATAAGACCTTAGACCTGTTAGAGCAGAATTTTGTAGGGTGTTACCTATATTTTTAAAAACTTCCTGGTTGAATCTTCATACCCATTTTTTGGAACATTAGTTTCAAACATCATGTTTATTTACCAGTAACCCACCTCCAACTGGTCCACTTAAAAAGCACTAATTTGGAAGCAGGAACTGCCATCACTTCTAAATAAATACTAATATAAATGTCTTTGTTATTAAATGAACCTTTTAACTGAAATTCAAGCCATTTTAAGATTAACTATCAAGTGGCCTAAGATGCCTTAACTTAGCATCTGTGAATCTTCTCTTAGCAACAGAGTTAGTTATTTCCCCACAACAGCCAGTTCTACTTTTCTTGGGCACTTGTCTCATTACTTTAATGACAGAGCAGAAGAAAGACCTAGTTTTAGAAACACTCTAATCTCATAATGGTTCTAATATTTTGGCCAGATCTAAGTTATGCCTATTTATTTGGGTAATATAAGATGTTCTAAAGGATTTCCAATATTTTTTTCCATAAGATCTTGAAACTTAATCCCCAGTCTCCTTCCTAAAAAGCAACATATCATAATGCCTCCTTCAAGAAGGTCACTGAAACATAATTTCTCTGTTTTGTTACCCTTCATTAGTTTCCAGTTCACCTATTTTATTACTTGGGGTCCTCAGAACCACATGGAAGCATTTAGATAAAAGGAGTGGATTCACTGAAACTTTAGACCTTGCTCTTGCCAGATTTTTATGAGTGTCTCTCTGCTATTTTTGAATACTTGTTGTGTGATAGAATTCTTTCCTAGCCACTCTTTTCATTTTCTGTTGGTTACAGTTGTCACAACTTTTGTTCCTAATGTACTGTCTCCCAATTTTTATTTTACATATGCTATCAGCTTTGATTTTTCACTGGCATTTTTGGTGCCATTCTGATTTATGTAGAGCTTATTCTATTTATACTTTAGCCTGCCTCTTTAGGACGCTGATAGCACTTAGCATGAAAGCATAGTTACTATGATCTCTGGCAGAGCTGTGCCTACAGTGTTAAATATGCCCAGAGCTCACCTTCCCATGGATGCTATCTACTGCAGGGCCAAGAATCAGTGAAAATGGGATGAGATGTGTAGTTTTGGTGACCAGGCCTGGAAAGGCAGTGTAGCAGGCTGCTTGTGTTTGAATCTCAGCTCTGCCACTTAATTGTAGTATGATCTTGGGCAAATTTCTTAACCTTTCTTTGTCACTGCTTCATTGCCAATAAAATGAGAATAGTACCTACCTCACAGATTATCATTAGGATTAAATATATTAACATGTGTAAAGTGTTTAGTAGAGTGCTTCTTGACACATGTGCCTGTTCAGTAAGAGTAACATATTAGGAAGGCCAGGGCCCAAGAAATATAAAGTTAACAAAATGTGCCTTTTACAATATTTTGTATTTTCCTGTGTCTAGGCTACTTCTACTCCAGTTACTTGTAGCTCAAATGCTTGCTTGGTTACTACCGATCAGGCTTCTTCTGGATCTGAAACAGAGTTTATGACCTCAGAGACTCCTGAGGTAAAAGACCAATTGTCTTAATTTCTTTTGTGTCTGAAAGAATAGCAGAACCAGTTTATCTTATGAATTACAGACATGATTAGTTGAATGATGTACCATTTATACTTTATTAATGTATTGCTTTCTATAGATATTGTGATCTTAGAACTTATACAGGTAACTTCATTGTGGCTTTGCCATATAAATAGATTTAATATGGTATTGCCTTATCTAGTGCAATAAATGTCAATTTTTAATCTAAAAAAATGAAAAGTGTAGGTAGCATTAAGTCAAGTTTCTCACTATATTTACACTGGAGGACTTTTAGGAGAAAAGTTTCTTATTTGTATAACTGAAAGCTCAATAACTTTATATTTTTAATATTAGCACTTACTGAGTTGGAATGAGTTACAATCTTATTTTGGCTAACTTTGTCAAAAATATTTTGGGTCAGGTGCAGTGGCTCATGCCTGCAATCCCAGCGCTTTGGGAGGCCAAGGCAGGTGGATCACTTGAGGTCAGGAGTTCAAGACCAGCCTGGCCAACATGGTGAAGCCCCATCGCTCCTAAAAATACAAAAATTAGCTGTGCACGGTGGCGTGTGCTTCTAGTCCCAGGTACTCAGAAGGCTGAGGCCGGAGAATTGCTTGAACCTGGGAGGCGGAGTTTGCAGAGATTGTGTGCCACTGCACTTTAGCCTGGGTGACAAAGTGAGACTCTGTCTCAAAAAAAAAAAAGGCATTTTAACGGTATTATGTTTGTGCTTTCAATTTCAATTCTAAGTTACAGTTTTTACTAAGTTTGAGTAAATTCTTAAGATGGACATAGTAGGATGAATTTTGAGTGGTAATTTAGCAACTATCAGGTATTTTTTTGTTAACTATTATATAAGAATATGTATTCATTATAGAATATAAGAAAATATAGATAATCCTTAGTTTTTATGGTGCTGAGACTTGATCTGAATTTAAATTAACTCATTCCTCATTTTAAGAAGAGGAAGAAGTGATTGTTACCAAGTAACTCATAGCTGTCTGCCTCACAGTCTAGTTGAGATTGGTTTTTGGTATTTTTTTAAGCCTTTGGATTTATAATCTGTTATGTCAAGAACTTGTGGCTTCCTTAGGTAAGGATTACTTAAATCGGATCAGAGTTGTTTTCTGTTTTAGGTAGCTGACTTAGAAACCCACTAATAAGTCTTTAGAGAAAAATTAACACTAAACAACTAACCCAAGTTTTTTCTTAAATCCAATTCTGATGTATACATTTTGAATAATACTAGGTTCTTAACCGGAAATTACCATTTCAGGGTTTGAAAAGAATGAGGTGCATAAAAAAAGTTCAGCCCCTCATCTGTTAGACTGATTATTGGTAAGACTCTTTCACTTAGTCAGCAAGCTGTGCAAAGCAAATACTGGTATGCATCCTCAGCAACTGAGATTCGAAGTTGTAAGCAAAAGCTATTCTTTTGCATTCCTGTGTCCAAATGTCATCCTAAAGAACTTGCTGACTTATGCCAGTTTGGGTTTTAGAGTAAGTTAACTGCTTGTTATATGGCAGGTGATTGGCTGATGCTGCATTTCTCCTCCCCAGGCAGCAATTCCCCCAGGCAAGCAACCGTCTTCACTAGCTTCTCCAAATCCTCCCATGGCAAAGGGCTCTGAACAGGGCCTGCAGTCACCTCCAGCAAGTAGTAGTTCAGTAACCATTAACACAGCACCCTTTCAAGCCATGCAGACAGTGAGTATGAAACATGAATGATGATTACAGTTCATTATTCCTGTTAAAAGCCATTGTTTCTCTTACATAATTATTGGGTACTATGTGAAAAGTTTGCCTTTTGTAAAATTTATTTGAGTTTGTAGAATTATATTTGGCCAATGGCAATACTGTTGTGGTAGAAGAGTAGGAAATCCGCAGGCTCTAGAATTTTAAATGGGTGTTTTATCAGAACATTATTCCCTCTTTCAGAATTAGTAGCAGGCAAAGTCGAGGACCCATATTAAACAAACACAATGTGTGGGTGAGAAACAGAATTTCTAGCAACAGCTTAATAATACTAACCATTACTAATATCAGTACTAGTGTTATTCCCTAACATCAGTAACCTGAAATACTGGACACATACTTGGGTGTTCTGTCATTGCTAAAACTTTCATTTTATTTTATCCTGATCTCAAGATGGTTTTTGGAGATTTGTTCAGATTTGTGTGGTGTTTTGAATTATGTATTTTTCTACAAATTGTAGTTAGGGCTTTTTTTTTTAAAATAATATTACAGCTAGTTTGGTATGTTTATTCTCTAAACACAGACTAGTCTAAAACAGTTCTTCGGGGGGAAAAAAGCCTTAGTGAGCCAGTAAGTACCCTTCCTGTTGGTGCTTAGTGTCCCACTCCAAGCACTTTGGTGGTGGTAGTGGGGCCAGTGGAGTAGCATGGAAAGCAGGCATCACCCGGGGAGATTGGCTGGTGAGTCCAGACAGTTGAATTCACTCACCTTATCACTTAGAATATCTTATTTCTAGACAGAATAGTTTTCTTGCTTTCACTCTTTTCCTGTCAGTTCATCCTGCACAGTATAGCCACATTGGTTTTACCTTTTCTTTTGTCTAATTAAAAGCAAGCAGTGTTCCATTACAGAATGAAATTTAGTCCTCTGATACTCAGTACCTTTTCAAGTCTGGTATACCTGCCACACTGGTCCCCTGGGCTTGCCTTACATATTCTTGTCACAATACCTTTTGCTCATGCCAATCTGTTTTATCTGCCTGTTTGAATCCTACCCAGTACACATTGGTTCTTACTCATTTATTGATTAAAGAATAGTTACAAAACCAGGCACTGTTCTTAATCACTGAGGTTGTAGCAGTGAAAAAAAGTAAAATATGCTCAGGAAACTTAACATTTTATTATGGAGGTAGGAGGGCTGGGGAGACAGATACCTGTATATCAGGTGCTGTGTGATGTAAGGAAAAATGGAGCAGAATCAGGGAGCTAGAGAGTCATAGAAGGACAGATCATTGCTTGCCACATGGTAAAGATTCAGTAAACGGTGAAATATTTCATTCATCTTTAGTTTTTGAAAAAAGACCCCTTTCCCTTATAGCCTTTATTCTCAGGAAGCATTATTATGATAGCATAGTAGCAGGAAGATTAACTTTTGCTCTTAGGTGTAAATTCTGTCAGGAATCAAGTAGGAGTGTTTTTTTGTTGTGTTTTTTACTGTGGTAAAATATGTGTAACAGAATTTACCATTTTAACCTTTTTAAAGTATACAATTCAGTGGTATTATAATAGTACATTCATAATGTGCAGTCATCATCACTACTTTTAGAACTTTGTCATTATTCCAAACAGAAACTCAGTATCCATTAAACAATAACTTCTATTTGTAACCCCCTCCACAGCTCTGCTAATCTCTATTCTACTTTGTTTCTATGAATTTACCTATTCTACCTCATATAAGTGGTATCCTACAACATTTTTCCTCTTGTATCTGGCTTACTGCACTTTGCAGAATGTTTTCAGAGTTCATTCACGTTATAGAGTGTATCAGAATTTCATTTTTATATGGCTGAATAATCCATTTTATGTATGTACTTCATTTCGCTTATTCATTCATCTGTTGGGAAGTTGAGTTGTTTGTACCTTTTGACTATTCTGAATAATGCTGCTATGAACATAGGTGTATAAATACCTGTTTGAGTCCTGCTTTCAATTATTTGGGGTATATACCTAGAGATGGAATTAGTGGATCATATGTTAATTCTATACTTTTTGAGGAGGCAGCATACTGTTTTCCACAGCGTGGCTGCGCCATTTTGCATTCCCACTGGCAATGCATGAGGGTTCCAGTTCCTCTGCATCCTTGCCAACACTTATTTTCTGTCCTTTTGATAATAGCCTAATGGGTATACTCCTAATGGGTATAAATTTGTATTGCATTATGGTTTGGATTTATATTTCCCTAATGATGATGAGCATGTTTTCATGTGCTTATTTACCATATATCTTCTTTGGAGAGATGTCTATTCAAGTCCTTTGCCTGCAAAATAGAAGTTTTTGAATGTACGATTTTTCTGGATACCACCCTTAAGAATTTTCTTTGAAAATTCCCAAATGACTCAGCGTGTCCTTGTCTTTTAAGGTATTTAATGTTAATGCACCTCTGCCTCCACGGAAAGAACAAGAAATAAAAGAATCCTCTTATTCATCTGGCTACAATCAAAGTTTTACCACAGCAAGTACACAAACACCACCCCAGTGCCAACTGCCATCTATACATGTAGAACAAACTGTCCATTCTCAAGAGACTGGTAAGATCTTTGCATATGATATTTGGAAGACTTAGATGGACCGCCAATTGAATGGAAAGCAAGTCTAGCAAGTCTGTAGTGACACTTTAGAAGTATTTTCCTGACTAGTAAGCATTATTTCTTCACATGTTCCTCCAGTGTTGAGAAAAACCTAATGCCCTTTCCTGTGTTGAGGTTACCTATTAATTTTAATTTTTGTAGAGATAGAACTTAGAAGACTGATTTAACCTTGAAGTGGGTTTGTATTTTCAAATCTATTTGCTTTGATTACCACAGACAGTGATTGAGGTAGATGGGCACTATCTGGCTGCTTATATGAAGGTTTTGAAACCATTCTGTTAACCCTTTTAACACAAATGGTTATCTGTCCTTTTCTTTTTATCTTATAACAAAAGATTGAAGACTGTGAAGATATGACTTAGTATGCTCATTGTACAGTTTGCTTAGAGATGGGAGGCTATTTTGATCTTTCATGCTGTTCTAAATCATGAATAGGTAACTTTGTACTCATTTCTTAGTTTAAATTTAAGAAGCACTTGTAGATTTTTCATATTGGTATTTCAGATCCCTATTGAGTTTTTTAACTGAAGTCGGAGCAAATGAATTGAGCATTCTGAGTACTTGGCTAATCAAGTGATGAAGAGGTAGTAATATAAATTCTGGGACCTAGGCACAGATGACCCAATTCTCTTCTCCCCTCTACTGTTAAAAGACAGGGCAGGTGACTTACGTAAATGATATTTTTGTCATGTGCCTTCTCAGATACAGTATTAATTAGAATCCATTTTCTTTTACTCCCTCATCTGGAGTATTTAGCCTGCTTTTTAAAAATTGTCATAAAATATACATAACATAAAAATTACCATTTTAATCATTTTTAACTATATAGATATTCTGTGGCATTAAGTACAACCAAATTGTTGTGTAATTATTACCACTGTCCACCTCCAGAACTTTTCATCTTCCCCCAACTGAAACTTTGTAATCATTTAATACTAACTCCTCCTCCTCCTCTCCCCCCAGCCCCTGGCAACCACCATTCTACTTTCTGATTCTGAAAATGACTGCTCTAGGTACCTCATATAAGTGGTATACAATATTTGTGCTTTTGAAACTAGCTTATTTTAGTTGGCATGTCTTAAGGGTTCATTCGTGTTGTAGCATGGGTCAAAATTTTCTTCCTTTTTTAGGCTGAATAATATTCCATTATATATGAATTATGTATTTGAATCATGTAGATGAACTGTATACATGAATATATATCTCCTATTTGTTTTTAAAGGGAGCAAATTGTATTAATGATTTTGATATATACTGGCTTTTAAGTATAAAGATTATTACCATTTAACTCTTGGACTCCAAAACCGTTTTTCTTAAGCAGCAAATTATCATCCTGATGGAACTATTCAAGTAAGCAATGGTAGCCTTGCCTTTTACCCAGCACAGACGAATGTATTTCCCAGACCTACTCAGCCATTTGTCAATAGCCGGGGATCTGTTAGAGGATGTACTCGTGGTGGGAGATTAATAACCAATTCCTATCGGTCCCCTGGTGGTTATAAAGGTATGCCCTGAATAAAATTTAATTATACTGAATTATTTTGTCTGTGTGTTTACTTGACTCAAACCATTTTTACCTAACCTTGCTTTTACCTAACCTTTTGTCATTTATAATGTAGTAGAGAATTTCCTGTTTGTGAATAATAAAGTATTTTTAATACACCTATTCTCCATAACAGAGGAACTAATTTTCTGTATGAAAAGCAGATTGATTTTGTGACTTACTGAAGTGGAAGGTTTCACCGTATTGTTTTACAGAGGATGAATTTTCATATTTGAGTGATGTTTTTCTTTAGTTGACTTAATTCTGCTAAAAGTGTATCATATTTACAAAATGCCCATTATCTAGTTATTTGTTAGATTATGTCACAAAGAATATAGAATTTGAGACTATAATAATGGTATTCTCTTAAATTTTTGTTATGGTTCCAAGTATCCTAGTCACTACTTATTACTAACAAAATACTCTAGACAGGCTGGGTGCAGTGGCTCACGCCTGTCATCCCATGACTTTGGGATGCTGAGGTAGGAGGATCATTGAGGCCAGGAGTTTGCGACCAGCCTGGGCAACATAGTGAGACCCCGTCTCTACAAAGAATTTTTAAAATTTAGCTGGGCATGGTGATGTGCACTTTAGTCCCAGCTACTTGGGAGGCTCAACTGGAAAGAATGCTTGAGTCCAAGAGTTTGAGGTTACGGTGAGCTGTGATCTCACTACTATGCTCCAGCCTGAGTAACAGAGCGAGGCACTGCCTATAAAAAAGCAAACAACAAGAAAATAACCCTTGACAGAGGCCCTGAGTAGCTAACTGCCCTACCACCACGCTTTCCCAACCCCAACCGGCATTTTAGCAGTAGTAAATTTATAAACCTGGCTTATTTGAAGACATCATTGTTCTATAAATGTATGTTTTACTGTGGAAGCAATATTAGTAGAGTTTGCTTAAAGAGGGCATAATTCTAATGGTGGCGTAATACAATCAATTTAACTTTTAAAGCAATATAGAATTAGACTGTTTAAAAGTTTAATGATTTTGTACATAATCTTATGTAAGTGTGTTTATTTATTAGGTTTTGATACTTACAGAGGACTTCCTTCAATTTCCAATGGAAATTATAGTCAGCTGCAGTTCCAAGCTAGAGAGTATTCTGGATCACCTTATTCCCAAAGGGTAAGTAAGAATAGTTGTCATAGTTGAATAATGGTACAGTTGTTGATGTTAAGCTGGTGATTGAAGTATATAGCAGAGTCATAATTTGTTTTCTAAGAGTGCACTCTTAGTTTTAAAACTACTTGTAAGTCCTGTGGAGAAGAGTTGAGTTGGAAGCTTTTTCCAATTACTCAAGAAAGATAAATGATAGATAACTGCTTGTTATGTGGAACTTAGAAGGTGTTAAGGACATTATTAATCATGTTGTTTGCATTAACTCATTTGCTCTTCCACCTTACAGGAGAAACTGGTTCAGAGGTTAAATAACTTATCTAAGGTCACTCATCAAGGAAATGGTAAACTAAGATTAGAACGTGACTTTCTTATTCCAGAGCCCATGATTTTAACTTTACTACATTGCCTTTGACTTAACTTGCCTAAATAGCAAATGTAGCAAAGCCCTTTTTCGTAAGATTTTTTTTTGGTTTTTTTTTTTTTTTTTTTTTTTTTGAGACGGAGTCTCGCTCTGTCGCCCAGGCTGGAGTGCAGTGGCTGGATCTCAGCTCACTGCAAGCTCCGCCTCCTGGGTTCACGCCATTCTCCTGCCTCAGCCTCCCGAGTAGCTGGGACTACAGGTGCCCGCCACCTCGCCCGGCTAGTTTTTTGTATTTTTTTTAGTAGAGACGGGGTTTCACCGTGTTAGCCAGGATGGTCTCGATCTCCTGACCTCGTGATCCGCCCGTCTCGGCCTCCCAAAGTGCTGGGATTACAGGCTTGAGCCACCGCGCCCGACCAAGATTTTTGTTGTTGTTTATTCTTATTTGAAGAACCCAGCATATTTTCTTTACTACATATGATAAAAGACTCATAAGAGTATGTTAGAAATTCCACTTTAACAAACCTTGAGAACTTACAGATTTGAATCTATAATACATCAGCATATTCAGTTTTGAAGTTTTACAAGCCTTTGAGTATGTGTATGGTATCATACTGAGTTCTGTTGGTAATATATAAAATACCTATCCTTGGAGTTTACAGTTACATGGGGTAGGATGGATGTCCACACAGAGGCAGTATTGAAAAGGGTGAAGGCCGGGCGTGGTGACTCACGCCTGTAATCCCAGCACTTTGGGAAGCCGAGGCGGGTGGATCACTTGAGGTCAGGAGTTTGAGACCAGCCTGACCAACATGGTGAAACCCCCTCTCTACTAAAAATACAAAATTAGCCGGACGTGGTGGTGCACACCTGTAATCCCAGCTACTTGAGAGGCTGAGGCAGGAGAATTGCTTGAACCTGGGAGGTAGGGGTTGTAGTAAGCAGAGAGAGCACCATTGCACTCCACCCTGAGCAAGAAGAGCGAGACTCCATCTCAAAAAAAAAAGAGTGAAAAACACCTTGGAATCTAAATGCCTTGGGTCTGACCCCTCATTTATCACTTCTTTTGCTACATGACCTTAGATATGTTAGTGAAACTTTTTGAGCTCTAGTTCCTCATCTGTTAGTTTTTCATCTAACACTGAGGGGTAGTGAGGTTTTCTCCATGAGATATTCTGAGAATTAAATGAACTAAAGCACCTAAGTGCTTAGCACTACAGAGCCAGGTGTGTATATCAGTCATACAAATACTAGATGTTATTACGTGATCCTCATGGAATGTATGTGAGGGGAGGATGTTGATTAATATAGACTTAAGTAAAAGAACGGTCTCTTCTTAATACCACTATTACAGTATTTTGTGTGCTCTTTTACATTTCTTCCTGAGGAACAAGAAATTGATAATGCTAGTTGCTATTGCAGAGAGGGGACAGGGAGTATGGAGTAAGAGGCTTTATTATTTTTATTGTATACCTTCTTGTCCTGTTTCAATTTTTTATTGCATATAATAATTACACCACTAATTATTCTTTTCATGAGTTGTATGAAGTTTGGCTTCCTTCATACTTGAGTTTGTTTGAAGTACTGTCCCTGGAACATTTTTTCTTAATAGATTGGATTATATTTCTAGGCACTAAATATATTTATACAATATACTTTTTTATCAATTTCTTTAAAAAAAATTCCCAAATCCCAACATAGTTGGTATTAGTCTTCCCAGTTTGGTGTATAAATAGAGCAAGGTTGATAAAAATCTGTGTTCTTGCTTTATGATGTCCTTTTATACTGAGATGAGGGACAGAGGACCATGCCACATGTAAAACTTTATCTCATTACTCAGCATTGTATCTTTTACATAGTGTTCTCCAAGTGCTTTATTGTTTTTCGTGTATTAACAGATCTAATTGGTCAGATTAATTAACAGATGAAGCAAGTAATGCCACTGTTGCCCTTGCTTTGTTTTTCTTAGTGTTTGGAAACATCTGAGCCTCTTTGGTTGCTGGGGAAGGCCAGGTAAAGAACTAAAGGGACAATATTACAGATTTGCCAGCCAGTAGTCCTGTGTAATAACCAATTGTAGTCCTGCATTTTTAATGCCAAGATAAATATTATATGTTCACTTTAGGATAATTTCCAGCAGTGTTATAAGCGAGGAGGGACATCTGGTGGTCCACGAGCAAATTCGAGAGGTAAGAGTAATTAGCTGAATAGTTTTTTTTACCCAAAACATGTCTCTAGTTCTTTCTGCATCCTCTACCAAGTTCTTCCCAAAGCGCATTGCTTTTTAGCATTTGTCTTGTTGAGGTTTTCAATTGCTTGAATGTAGTACTAAAGTACTAAGGGAGATATTAGACTACTCAGATAGGCTATGGAAACCAATTGCAAATTGAATTAAAAGGGTGGGTGTTTTTTAAAAATCTACTTGACACTAGAGCATATTTAATCTTATATATTCACTATGCTGATTTCAAATATTTTTCATATGATGATTCAGGATGGTGGTTTTTGTAATAATGGGTACTTCTACTTTAATGTCACTGCATTAATAGATTCAAATAAGCAACAATTAAGACACCGTGACTTGAAACAAAAGCAGCATACTTATAACACTTTTTAAAATGTGAAGGAACTATTGAAAGTTTGTATAAGGGAGAAAAAAAATCATCGAAGAGTAACTTTGTCAGGAAAGCAATGTTTTCCTTCTGAAAAAAATAGCGAGTATTCAGTTTCCTTTGCCTTAGTCTGAGCAGTGTTTTTGTATGGCACTGAAAACATTAAAAGTGTATGACTTGGAAACAAAAAAAACCAAGCATTCATCATGGGACTTAGTTTCATATCAGTCTATCTCTGAATGGCTAGTAGCTAGTAGTTCTAAAAATTGGTTCTTTTATGTAGTCTCCATTTTCTTGAGACCTTCTACATTAGCTGCTTTGTAGAATGATCTCTGAGAAATTAAGAATTATGGGAGGAAGATGAAGTAAAAAGTGTTCAGACCTGAGTTTTAGACTTTGCTAAGTTATCTAGCCTTTTGGGGGCTACATTTTCTTAATCTTTAAAAAGGATCAATTAGACAAGATTATCTTGGAGCTTTCTGGCGTTAGAAGAGTATTGTAAAAACCTATTGCCAGAAAAATCTAGAAAAGTATAATCTAGCTATATATTGCTTTTGTTTTGGAATTTACTGTAAAATGTATCTTTGTTTCAGTAGCCGACTAATGTTAAATATTGTGTTCAAAGCTAACTGCTTCATTATGAGAAACTCACTGTTGCTAATAAAACAGCAGGGTGGAGTGATTCTTCTCAGGTGAGCAGCCCAGAAAGAGACAACGAAACCTTTAACAGTGGTGACTCTGGACAAGGCGACTCCCGTAGCATGACCCCTGTGGATGTGCCAGTGACAAATCCAGCAGCCACCATACTGCCAGTACACGTCTACCCCCTGCCTCAGCAGATGCGAGTTGCCTTCTCAGCAGCCAGAACCTCTAATCTGGCCCCTGGAACTTTAGACCAACCTATTGTGTTTGATCTTCTTCTGAACAACTTAGGAGAAACTTTTGATCTTCAGCTTGGTAGATTTAATTGCCCAGTGAATGGCACTTATGTTTTCATCTTTCACATGCTAAAGCTGGCAGTGAATGTGCCACTGTATGTCAACCTCATGAAGAATGAAGAGGTCTTGGTATCAGCCTATGCCAATGATGGTGCTCCAGACCATGAAACTGCTAGCAATCATGCAATTCTTCAGCTGTTCCAGGGAGACCAGATATGGTTACGTCTGCACAGGGGAGCAATTTATGGAAGTAGCTGGAAATATTCTACATTTTCAGGCTATCTTCTTTATCAAGATTGAAAGTCAGTACAGTATTGACAGTAAAAGGATGATGTTCTAATTAGTGGGATTGAAGGAAAAGTAGTCCTTGCCTTCATGACTGGTTGGTTTAGGAAAATGTTTTTGTTCCTAGAGGAAGGAGGAGGTCCTTACTTTTTTGTTTTCCTTCCTAAGGTGAAAAATCAAGCTGAATGACAATTAGCACTAATCTGGCACTTTATAAATTGTGATGTAGCCTCGCTAGTCAAGCTGTGAATGTATATTGTTTGCACTTAATCCTTAACTGTATTAACGTTCAGCTTACTAAACTGACTGCCTCAAGTCCAGGCAAGTTACAATGCCTTGTTGTGCCTCAATAAAAAAGTTACATGCACCTTCAGTGTTCCTGTTTGATTAAACATTTAGTTGAGAGGTAAAATATCTGCTTTTTAATATTCATCACTGATAACTCTTGAATGGTTATTTCTTCATGGGCTCCTATTATTTTAAAATAAGACATATATAACAGTTCCTTCCAGGGTTACTTTTCTCTGATATTATACATGCCATTCATCAAAACATTTGATCTGTTTTCCATGGGCCAAATCATGCATTCTTCTTGAAGCTATTCTATTTTGCAGTAGGGCGTGGGTTTCCTTTAGTTAGCTATCTTTTGGTAGCTACTACATGTGTAGTAATATACAATAGGAGATACACAGGAAATACTACTGGCCCACCATCAATACGACTTACAGTTTCTAGTGGATTCTCAATTTAATTTGAGCAGGCAAAATGCTAAGACATTAAAAAGCAGAGGCTCTGTGGTCAGGCAATGCTGTGTTTCAGAGTCCTGATTTTGCCACTTAGTAGCTAATCTTAGAGAAGTTATGTTACCTCTAAGATCGATCTCTCTCTCTCTCTCTTTTAAATACTGTTTCTCAGATGTAAAATGCGAATGGTAGATTACCATCAGGACAGCTGTGAAGTTTAAGAATATATCTAAAAGACTTAACATAATGCCTGGCACATACACATTTAAGAAATGCAGTAAAGTTTAGTGTTCATTCTAGCCATATAATACTTTCTCACACTTAAAACTTGTATGTCCTCTTCAGTAATGTTTTTTATTTCTCAGTTTAAATAATTTTTGGCTGGGCGCGGTGGCTCACACCTGTAATCCCAGCACTTTGGGAGGCTGAGGTGGGCAGATCACCTGAGGTCAGGAGTTCAAGACCAGCCTGGCCAACATGGTGAAACCCTGTCTCTACTAAAAATACAAAAATTAGCCAGGTGTGATGGCGGGCTCCTGTAATCCCAGCTACTCGGGAGGTTGAGGCAGGAGAATGTCTTGAGCCTGGGAGGGGGATGTTGCAGTGAGCCGAGATTATGCCACTGCACTCCAGCCTGGGTGACTGAGCAAGACTCTGTCTCAAAAAAATATATCTATCTATTTTTTTAAAGTGAGCATTTTAGTTGCATTTTCAGGACTATATTAAGGGTTGGAGAAGGGCGTTATTACACATCAACTAAAGCAAGTAATCTGCTGAGGCAGAAAATAATTTGCCGGGTCTGACCCACAGACCCTGGCTGAACAACGGATGAAAAAATGTATGCTGACACAGGTGTTTTGCCTGACAGCACGAATAGAGGACTTCACTGCTCGGCACCACTGACGAGAGTCCAGCGAGAGTGAAGCCCCGATAAGCTGGCATTGCTTGTATTTATTTAGTACAGATTTAATGACAAAGGCTTTGAGTCAACACACTTTTGCGTAATTAGCATGCCCGCTCCCCTCCCCTGCCCACCAAGAGAGCAGTCCTGTGCGCAAATGATTAAAGGCCAGGTTCCGAGGCCTAAGTAAACTAATCTAGACCAATTCCTTTACATCCCCTTGTTATCTAACCTAATTTTTAAAGAAAATTCAGCTGTCTTCAGCCAAATTTTCTTTTGAAGCTTTTGCAAAACCTGGCCTTCCAACAAGGTTTGCTTCTTTCTATAATTTCCTCTTATAATTTCTCCCACCACCCTGTCTGAACTCCTACAATAATTGTTTTGATCCTCCTCTCTGAGGTGTTGAGTAATCTCAGGAAAATGGTATAAGAGCATTACGTTTATTACAGTTAATATTTTTGAGCTGGGTGTGGGTTCAGCAGTTACACCCTGAAGCCATGTTTATCTCTCCATGGTGTTAAATGCTAGTATAGTGTTCTCAAGATACAAGATGTGATTTGATTCAGTACTTCACAGAACTTTTTCAGCTTATGGTAGGAAATTTGTAGGGTAGGGATAATAGTATTCCAGTTAAAAAAAATTAGCTCATGGCTTTTATGTCCACAACACAACTAAAACGCATGTAGAAAAGTGGTAATATGATTGAATGATGGAGGGGGAAACGTGATGCTTAAGAACAGCAGGTGATCAAGTTCAGTAGGGCCTTTCTGTAGCGATGATTTTCCTACTGCATTAAGGCCTTCAGCGTAGTCTTTTTCTTATACATACAATGTTTATTTAAAATATTTTGGGCAACTCTTTATATTTTTTTTAAGGTAAGTGTCCAACATCAAGAGATTCATCACTTAGGGTATCCTCCTATGATAAGAGTCATATTATGGGAGAGTATTTGAAATGTTACTTGGCTAGGTATAAAGATAATGAAGTAGACATATTTTGACTTAATGAATGGACAAGATCATTCTGAAGCAGTGTAACTTTTTGAAGCTAGTTCTGGAAGCTATAACTAAAAGACGTCTTTACAGAAAGATGTGCACATACACAGAATTTACATACATTTGTGAGAGAGAGTAGGAATCCAGAGATATCTAAAGTCCATTTATGGACCTGGTGGAAAGAACTTCTATTTTGCTGGGAAGATCTTATTGTAGATATGGCTGACATGAAGAGACATTCCATATAATTATTCCATATAATTTTCTGAATATACAAATACTTAGTTGTTTTACTAAAAGCAGAGATGAGGGAGGTAAAATAAGTTTCCTGTTTACTCGATTCTCCTCAGAGTTTTTTCTTTAAGTTTTTTAGTCCTTTATTAAGTGATGTCTCCTCCCTACATCCAAAGTTGTAAGCCGCTGACTCTTACCTCCTCTAAAATGATTTGAGTAAATGCAGGCATTTAAAGCAGGATGTTTTTTGAGAGGTTTGCTTACTTGTTTCCTGTACTAGTTATCTGTCAACCATCCCATTTTTGTTTACCTTTCTCAATTCCATAATAGCTTTATTTTTACAATCCTATGACATCACATACTGTGTTTTTATACTCTTAATCTTTCCTGTTTGCACAGTTAAATTCTTTAGCTTTAATGATCAGTGTTCCATTGTGAGCCTTATGATAACTATGATGTTATTTTATGTATTTTAAAGGTGAAACAATTGTTAGCATATACACAGGTATGGTGACTTATCCCTGTAATCACAGCACTTTGGGAATCCGAGGTGGGTGGATCACTTGAGCACAGGAGCTAGACCAACCTGGGCAACATGGTGAAGCCTGGTCTCTACAAAAAGATACAAGAAATAAGCTGGGTGTGGTGTCGTGCCCCTGTAGTCCCAGCTACTCAGGAGGCTGAGGTGGGAGTATCACCTGAGCCTGGGCATTGAGGCTGCAGTGAGCTGTAATTGTGCCGTTGCACGCCAGCCTGGGCGGCAGAGTGAGACCCTGTCTCAAAGAAAATAAAACGTTTGTATCACTTCTCTGCCAAATACTTACAAATAATTTTGATGAAAATTTTAGCTCTCTAGTTGCTCTATTTGCTACTCTATATCAGGGGTGTTCTTACTGACAACTTTTTGATTAGGCCACAGTAGCTTGGTTCTCATTTTTCAGCTTTTGGGCAAGTGGTGACAGCTTCCAGGTACAGCTCACTTGCTACCAGTGCAAGATACTAAATGCTAGATTATAAAATATTTGTATTCAATATTAATACTAAGAGGACTTAGCCTTACTAATTCTGTTTCTCAAGCATTATTCCTATATTCATTTTATTTCAAAGACCCCAAACTTTGGTAATGATTAGTCTTTCAAATATTTGGGTTATCTGATTTGTATCTGACTCTGGGACTACAAAGATGAATGACATTCAAATATTCAGACACCTCAGGATGTCCATTTCACCGAGAGCAAGTCTCTTCTTTAATTATTCATTTAATTTTTATCACACTTTTCCTGCTCTCTGTCTGAAAGTGTTACTATTCAAAAACTAGATTTTTGGATCACTTCTTTAACTTTCTTATCTTTTCTCTTGTTTCTGATTTTTATTGGGAGATTTCCTTGACTTTATCTTCCTACCTTTTTATGAAGTTTTAAATTTTCATTAACATTCAAAATCTCTAAGACCTGTTACCCGAATGTTCATTACATACAGTTGTCCCTCAGCATCTATGGGGGATTGTTTCCAGGACCCCTACAGATACTAAAATCTGCAAATGCTTAAGTCCCTGATACAAAAGGGAGTAGTGTTTGCCAAAAACCTCCACACATCCTCCTGTATACTTTAGATCATTTCTAGATTATTTATAATATCTAATGCTGTGTAAATGCTATGTAAATAGTTGTTATACTGGATTGTTTAGGGAATCATGACAAGAAAAAATGGTTTGTACATGTTCTGTATAGAAGCAAGCATCCTGTTTCTCTGAATATTTTCTATCTGTGGATGTGGGCAACCTGTGGCTATGGAGGGCCAACTGTGTATGTATTCTGTTCTTGTTTCATGATTGTGTTATTTTCTCATTACTCTAAGGATAGGTTTTTAAAAGATTTTTTGCCCTAAGTAGTCCATTTACTACACTTTTTCTATTCCATTCACTTATCTGCATTGTTCTATTTGCTCAGAATCTTGTGATAATTGGCTGACTGCTTAAGAATGGAGTACCAACCCCACACCTATTGGGGGTCATCCTGGAAGGGTGTCCAAGAAAGTTGGAGACCCCAACTCTGGTGTGGGGTGTGGGGTGAAAAGCAGGTCAAATTCAGGTTTCAAGACAGCCCAAGCTCAGTACATTTTCCTGTCCACTGCCTCAGTTTACCTACATTCAGAAGATGGTCCAGGAAGAGTTGAGCAGAGTTGGCTCCAAAACATTAGGGTGCTAAGAGCGAAACAGTTCCAAGCCTTCATCTTGCTGTTTGCCAAAATCATTTATGTGTATCTTGAGAGATGGGGATGAGTGGATAGTGGGTGCGTGGTGGAGCTCTGAGGGGCCCTGTCCAGAACCCCATCTTAGCTAACAATTGTTTCACCTTTAAAATACATAAAATAACATCATAGTTATCATAAGGCTCACAATGGAACACTGATCATTAAAGCTAAATAGGAGGACTTCCTGCCTGCCCATGGCCCCCTCTGGCCCTCACTTGGCATGCACAGGTCACCGTCCATAGCAGTGATGCTTCATTGGTCCCAAGGTCTAGGTGAAGGGGAGAATTGACCATCCTATCCTAACCTCCTGGGGCCTTCATGCTTATGTTCTTGTTGAAGAAACACAAAGCCCTCGAGATTCATGTAACTGTATGATGGAGAGAAAAAAGTACCTAATGTTTCCCCCAAAAGACAGTATATTTTGTACTTTGTAAAGTGTTTATTAAAATGAAGGGGAAAAACAGGAAGAAAAAAAAAAAAAAGAATGGGTCACCAAAAAGATGACTGGAAGCTTGAATGTAAAAGGTAAGGCTTACTCATTTGGGGCTTCATGATAGCATTATTTTTTGTCAGGGTAGGGAACACCAATGTAGGGGTATGGAAGAGCATTATAAGTGGGACACAAAACGCAGAGGCCATAAGGATAAATTAAACACACAGAATTTATTCCCACAAGACTTTTGATTGGAGGAAAATATCAACGTCAAAAGACAAAATGGCCACCTGCAGTGGGAGGAAATCAATAAAAAAGGGCAATGGATGTGAAGAGGCAGTTAACACATGAAAACATTTTCAGTAAGCATATGTAAGGTTTTAAGGCACATACTTTGGCAAGCATGTGGGGAAATGGGCATTCATGCTTTAGTTTGGAATAAGTATATTTTTGGAGAGTAAATTGGTGATGACTGTTAAGGTAAAATACACACACACACACTTTTGAGCCAGAAAACACACACACACACACACACACACACACTTGACCTAGAAATTCCACTGCTAGGAATTTGCGCTACAAAATAGTAGAACAGAATTGATAACATCTCATTTGTCTGAAAAATCTTAAAAGCATATATCTGATTGCTTTAACTTTTTTCTGGTAGGAGGTACAAGAAATTTGAAGGTGTTGGCTTTAAGGAAAGGGTTTGGGACTTGTTGCGGGAGGAAGACTTGCTCTTCATTCTGAACTTTACTGTAGAACTTAAAAGGTATATATCACTTTTTTGTTAAAAATTTTAAACTAAGAGATAAAATGGTAGATTGCTATGATACCTACTCTTCCTGTCTTTCTTTGGATAGAGTTTGAGGGTTTTTTAAATTATCAAGTCTGAGATAATACTTAAAAAAAGCCTAAGTATTTAAAAGCCTAAGTATTATCCACATTACACTAATTTTTGCATTTCACTTAATACTTTACAAAGTACTGCCATATATGTAACTTTTTTGTTGTTTGTTTTTTGAGATAGGGTCTCACTCTGTCCCCCCAGGCTGGAGTGCAGTAGTGTGATCATGGCTCACTGCAGCCTTGACCTCCTGGGCTCAAGTGAGCCTCCTGCCCCAGCCTCCTGTGTAGCTAGGATTACAGGTGCACACTACCACACCCAGTTAATTTTTGGGAAATTGTTTTTGTTTTCATTTTTTTTGAGACAGAGTCTTGCTCTGTCACCCAGGCTGGAGTGCAGTGGTGTGATCTTGGCTCACTGCAACCTCTGCCTCCTGGGTTTGTGCAATTCTGTCACAGCCTCTCAAGTAGCTGGGATTACAGGCATGCACCACCATGCTCAGCTAAGTTTTTGTATTTTTAGTAGCGATGGGGTTTCGCCATGTTGGCCAGGCTGGTCTTGAACTCCTGACCTCAACTGATCCATCTACCTCAGCCTCCCAAAGAGCTAGGGTTACAGACATGAGCTACCACGCCCAGCTGTTTGGGGGGTTTTTTAGAGATGAGGTTTCACTATGTTGCCCAGGCGGGTCTTGAATTCCTGGGCTCAAGCGATCCACCAGCTTCAGCCTTCCAAATTGCTGGGATTATAAGCATGAGCCACCAGGCCTGGCCCATATGTGTAAGCTTATTTTTTCCTGACAGTGGCCCTGGTGAGGTGGATATTGTTTTAGGGGATAAGAAAATGGAAACTCTTGGAGATTGACTTTCTAAGGCCATTATCAGAAGTGCTGAGTTAGAGTTAGCTCTCTCAAGTCCAAATGCAGTGCAACATTCTCTGCAGTATCTCCTTTAGCTCTCTAGTGCTGCAGCTGTTAACATATTTTCCACTGCTGTCTCACTCATATGCTTTTGGTGCACTATGGCAAAGTAGACACTTTGTAAACTATACGAACCATTCAGTTGAGGTTGTCTTAAGTCATAGTTTCTCAAGAGGTCCTGAAGCTGAGGAAGAGGATAGCCTCTTTTTCAATATGAAAAGTGGAAAGCCCGAGGAGATGAAGAAACATCTTGAAGACAAATTTACTTGAAAGTAAATATTTTTTCTTCTGTCCTAGTTAATACTACTATTTGTACCTTGCATCCTTTCCCAACACTGCTATCATTGTAGCCTCTGGAGAAGAAAGTTGCTAGCTTCTGTTTAGAAACTTTGTAACACTGCTGTAACTCCTATTACTTTAGCTTATGTATCACTGATTTTTTGTTTTTTAAAAATTCCTCAACAATTTCTATGTATTTTATATTCTCTCTATATTATATATATAAATTCATATATATATATGTGTGTATGTATACTCTCTCACATTTACAGCTGACTCTTGAACAACATGGATTTGAACTGCGCAGGTCCACTTAACATGTAATTTCAACTAAATGCCAATAGAAAATACAATTTTCGCAGGATATGGAATCCAAATATAAAGGAGGCTTGACTTTTTGTATCCTGGGGTTCTGTAGGGCTGACTAGAGGACTTGAGTATACACGGATTTGGGTATACATGGATGTCTTGGAACCAATCCCTTGGGCATACAAGCAGCTGTATTTCACGTGCTTATGATATAGACCTCTGCCAGTATAGACTTCTTTTTTTTTTTTTTTTTTGAGACAGCATCTCACTCTGTCACTCAGGCTGGAGCCCAGTGGCATGATCTCAGCTAACCGCAATCTCTGCCTTCTGGGTTCAAGTGGTTCTCCTGCCTCAGCCTCCCAAGTAGTTGGGATTATAGGCATGTGTCCCCACACCTGGCTAAGTTTTTGAATTTTTAGTAGAGACGGGGTTTCACCATGTTGACTAGGCTGGTCTTGAACCCATGACCTCAAGTGATCCACCTGCCTTGGTCTCCCAAAGTGCTAGAATTCCGGGTGTAAGCCACTCACCCGGCTGCTCAGTATAGACACTTGGAGCAGAGGTTTTTAATGATAAACTTTATAGTATTTAAGAGATGCATTATTAAACTTACAGATAGGATTTTTAAGTGTTGGTTTTTAACTCTCATTTTCTCTTTATGGATTAGATTCAAGCTTGTTAACACACACCAACAGATGAGCGGCTGCCAACAGATGGGGAGGACAGCTGTGTGATATTCCATTTAGATGACTAAAATGTTAAATCTCAAAAAAGTCCACAGTATCAGCGCTTGGAGTAAAATTTACTTGCTGTAATTTGAGCTGTAATCATGCCAGTTATTCTGTATGCTTTATTTCTAGAGTAATGCCATCCACTTCTATGATGTCAACTGCCCTATGTGCACATAAGACTTACAGCTCTTTTAACTCCATCCCTTTATTTCTTCCTCTTCCACTGGCCACAGCTTCCTGCCTCCTCACTCAGCTCATTGATGAGTTGTTCACTGGAAATCTCTAGCCATGTAAACTATAAGCACTTCTAGTTCAACACATCCAAAGGCTATCTCATCTTTCCTCCAAAATCTAGTTATGTTTTCCCTCGTTAATGACTTCCATAGGTCATAAAAGCTTGAAACTTTAAAATTGTTCTTGACTTACCTTAGTTACCTTTTATACCTAACCCATCACAAATTACTGTTGATTCTTCCTGTGAAATGGCTTATATCTTTTGACCTTCATGCCTACTGTGGATATCCTGTTTTGGACCCCTTCTCTCTCACATGTATTCACGTACTTATTCAGCCAGTACTGATGGATTGTTTATTATGTGTGAGATGATGTCTGATTTGGCAATTTTTGATAGGGCCTCTCTTCTCTTAAATAGACTACAATGATGTATTTATTGCACATATCCCATGGGTTTATCTCATCTAGTCCCCACAACAGTTCTTGGAAGCAGATGAGGAAACAGGCACAGAGAGGGGAGGCATATTTCAAACCATGATAATACAAGACAATATCACTGATTCAAATCCTACCTGAAACGAGCTGAGGGCATCAATAAGTATAGAAATCCTCTCCTTATGCAAAGTGAAAAAAATGATTCAAACAATGAGTCATATGTAAGTTGAACATAAATTATAGTTTAGGGAAAGCCATTTTAAGACAATTGCCAAGAAATGTGAGAGCAAAATCTGAGAGCTCATGGCTTTTTCTGATCTTTCCTATTTTCTTGGCCACCCCTAATTTGATGGCGTTGTATTTGAATAACTTGTCTTCAGTGAGTCTGTCCAAAACATTCAAAGTTTTCATGGGAACATGAGCTCTTTTTAATCACGTACTTTGGGTAAAATTTTTATTTTGATATAATTGTAGATTCACATGAAGTTGTAAGAAATGATACAGATAGATCCTATGTACCATTTTTCCAGTTTCCTTCAACAGTAACATCTTGTAAAACTATAGTACAACATCACAACTGGGATATGGACATTGATACAGTCAAGCTACAGAACATTTCCATCATCAGAATTCCTCATATTGCCCTTTTATAGTCACACCCACTTCCCCCTTGCCACCACCTCCACTTTAACCCTTAGCAACCATAGATCGTTCTATATTTTTTTAGTTTTAAGAAAGTTATATAAATGGTGTTCGACAAGATGCATCCTTTGGGATTGGCTTCTTTCCCTCAGCATAATTCTCAGAAGATTCGTCAATGTTGTTGCACGCATCATTCCTTTTTGTTGCTCAGTAGTATCCCATGGTATAGAGGTACCATGTTTATTTAACCATTCACCCACTGAAGGATATCTGGATTGTTTCCAGATTTGGGTTATGATGAATAAAGCTGCATATACACTCACAAAGTTTTTTTTTTATGAGCACAAGTCTTCATTTGTCTAGGACAAGTGCTCTGGAGTGCAATTGCTGGGTCATATGGTAGTTGCATATTCAGTTTTTTAAAGAAACGGCCCAATTGTTTTCAGAATGGCTGTACCACTGTACATGTTACCACCAACATATAAGTGATCCAGTTTCTGTACATCCTCACCAGCATTCGCTGGTGTCACTGTTTTTGATCTCTCCTTTTATGTTATTGGAATAACTGCTTTAAGTCTCTCCCTTCTCCAAACTATCATCTTTAGTGCTATCTGAGTTCAGTTTTAGACATGTGCCTTAAGTGATTTGGGGGATAGATATTGGTAGAAATGTAATAGGCATTTGGATATATTTAGTTTAAGGGAAGAGATAGATCTGATAACCAGTTTTGTAAGCTGTCTTTGTTTAGTTGATGGTTAAAGTTATATAAGTGGATGAAATGACTGAAGAATGGGTAGATGAGAAAGAGAAGATGGCTGAGGACAGAGTCCTGAGAAGCGTCAAAGAGTTGGGCGATTGAGTAAACAAAGGATTAGGAATGTATTCTGTAAGAGAAAACAAGAAAAGAGGTAATTTAAAAATATTACGAAATATGATACCAGATATTAGAGGCTGGGTGTGGTGGCTCACACCTGTAATCCCAACACTTTGGGAGGCTGAGGCTGCCAGATTGCTTGTGCCTAGCAGTTCAAGACCAGTCTGAGAAATGTGGTAAAACCCTGTCTCTACTAAAAATAAAGCCAGGCGTGGTGGCATGCGCCTGTAGTCCCAACTATTCGGGAGGCTGAAGTGGGAGAATTACCTGATCCCAGGAGGTTGAGGTTGCAGTGAGCAGTGATCATGCCTCTGCACTACAGCCTAGGCAATGGAAGTGAGACACCCTCCCCCAATCTCTCAATCTCTCTCGATCTCTCTCTGTCTCTCTCTCTCTCTCTCTCTCTACATACACACACACACACGAGAAAGAGAGAGAGAGAGAGAGAGAGAGAGAATTTAAGATGAGAACTAAAAATGTCTCTTGCATTTGGTATGCCCCTAAAGGGGTCGGTGTTCATCTTTGCTTGGCAGTTTTAGTGGGAAATGATGGGGAGAAACCTGGGGATAGGTGGTTGACGCATAAATAGGAAGTAAGCTGACACAATGAATGAAGACCATTCTTTGGAATGAAGAGGAAAAGAATGAGCAATCATTAGCATTACTGAAGATTATTTTTTTGCTAGGGGAAATGTTTTTAGGCCAAGGTTGAATCAGTGGAGGGAAAGAGGCTGAAAAGGTAGGAAAAAAACTTACACATTGTCAACAATGAGCACATTATAATGACTAAAATTTATTTTAGTGAAAAAATGTATTTAAGAGAGGAGAGATTTATGGAACAGGGTCCTGGAGGAGATGGGAGAGAATTGGGTTCAGACTGGAGAGGAGATGAGAGGGGTAAGCAGAGATGAATTTGTTGTTGAGTTGAGCCTGAGGGCTTTGCTCATCTTTGCAGGGTTCGGTGAGAAGGCGTAGGGAGCTTGAGAAGAGTTCTGAGAGTTGAAACACCACTGAGGGAATGGAAAATGGTGCTGATTAAAGGCAAGGAATAGGATGCTTGTGTCTGATTAAAGAACACATATTTGTAGTGATGTCAGTTTGCACAGTGGGTCAAGGCTAGAGTTAAGAAGCTGAATTGGGGGCTTAATAGCAGAAAATGATGTGTAGTGAGTAATGGATAGACTAAGAACTGAAATAGTGATTGAATTAGAATATAAGCTTAGAATTTTTGAGGAAGAGAGAAATGGAAGAATTGGTTCTAATTATAAAAGAGGATATTGGAGTTAAGATTTTCAGAGGTAAAAAAAAATTTTAGACAATCATGATGTCCAAGAGAGTGGTTTAGTGAAATAGTGTTTGTTCATAAGACTCTGTAGTGCTAAGGAGTTTCTATTTTATCTTGAAATTGATGAGAAATCAAGGAAGAGACATAGCAATATTAACATTTCAGAAACTTTCTTTTGATGACAGTGTGAATAATGGATTAAAGAGGGGCAATACTGGAAGCAATTAGACATGTTAAATTCACTGCGAAGCACTTTTGCATCCAACTGAGGGGGAAGCTTTCAAGCCACCAAGTTTTCAGCCACATGTTTTCTATTCTGTCGATTGAACTCAGTTAATTGACCCAATCTATCTTAATTACCTGCTCCAGAAAAGATCATGTCCCCTCAGCTGTGTTTTGCCCACATCATCATCTTTACTAAATATAATTAGAACCCTCGCTTCTGGCTTAACCTCAGGAAAAACTAGCTCCTTAATATTTTCATGCCATTGAAATTGTGGCGCCAGATATGGCCACAGTGGATAGAAATAGTATAACTTTTCTCCTTACCTTTCATTACATTTTTGAGAAGGTCTGAACATTTTTCATAAAACTCTCAGGCATGTAATTTTCAGTTTCTGTGACCTTTATCTTTCTGAAATGGGAAAGGTTCCCTTGTCCCCCTCACAGGGCGTGCATGGGGGGTGTGGCTCGCTTCTTCAGTGCCCCGCTGTTCAGACCTCTAGAGGCACATACAGACGGGAAGGCTGTGGAGCTCCGACCCCTTGGCAGTGTCTACGGGTGAATGTTTACAGCTCCTGAAGCCCCAGTGGGTGTGTGTTACAGGCTGCTCTTTTAGTTTGTCTAGAGGGAGCTTGTGTTAACCAGCTCTATTAGACCTACCTTGTCGCAAGGACAGCAAGCTTTATGTATCCTGGGTTCTTGCCTTGGTATACCAGAAGAATTGGATCACACGTGGGCTTGGAGAATGAGTGCAAAGTTTTATTGAGTGGAAGTAGCTCTCAGCAGATGAGGGGCCCAGAAAGGAAATGGTTTTCCTCGGGCTCTTTTCCGACAGCCCGGGCCAAACTCCGCATCGTTCTGCCCGTGGATGGTCTGCGAATGTGCCAGCGAGCTCCTCTTCTTCCACCCTTATGCTCCTCTGGACGTCTGGCTGCCTGTGTGCCTGCCTGCTAGGGTCTGGGGTTTTCATAGGCACAGGATGGGGGAGTGGCAGGCCAGGGTGGTCTTGGGAAATGCAACATTTGGGCCCGAAGGCTGGAGTGCCAGTCCTCACCTAGGTCGGTGGGGGTGGAAACCTAGCCAGGGACCACACTCTCCTCTACCCAGCACTTCACTTCCCCCATCCCTATTATTTAAAGGGACTACGCTCTTCTATTCCCAGCACTCCCCTATCATTTCTACACTGTAAATTTTTTTTGTTTATATTTGTCTCATCTCTCAGGTTGTGAGTTCCTTCACATTAACTTGCATGGAATTCATCTTGTTATAATGTGGTACCTAAAAATCCTAGTACTCTGGTTCAAAAATAAATGTTTAACAAATGTTCAGTGAAAGCGAATGAATGAATGATGACTCCCACACACGGAGGAACTCTGCTCACCTGTAAGGTACATGATTTGAAGGTTCCAACAAGTCTGTCTTGAAACAGGCCCAGTTGCGATGCCCATACAGTTCTCGGACTAACAGAAAGTGTCACACCATCCAGATATGCTTAATTTGGAAGCAGCTGTAAGGAGACTCCCGGCCAGCTCAAGTTTCCTCATCTGGGAAGAGGCGGGAGGCTGCTAATAGTACGGAAGCATGGCGGCCGCCTGCCTGAGTTCGGGAGCGCAGGTTCTTCCTCGGGAAAGAAGCGGAGGCCGCTTTCCGTACAGCAGCATGGCGGCCGCCAAGGGAAGGCGGTCATACCATCACGCCAGGGGGAAGAGGCCGCCGTAAAGGAAGCTCTGCTTCCTCTTCTTCCTTCTCCCGCCTCCCACCGGCTGTCGTAAAAGGGTGAATGGAGAGCGAGTTGTGGGGGGGAAAAAGGGAGGACAGGGGGCGCGGAGTCAGAGTGGCGCAGCAAGTGGCCGCAGGTGGCGACGGTGGCGGGGATTGGGGTGTGAGGTAATCCAGGGGTCGCGGAAGAGGAGGCTGAGAGGGTCAAAAGAAAACTAAAGCTGCAGTCCGGCCTACTGGTCCGGGGGCCGCGGAGCCCCCACCCGGGGAGATGGACCTCAACCGGATCATCCAGGCGCTGAAGGGCACCATCGACCCGAAGTTGCGGATTGCAGCCGAGAACGAACTCAACCAGGTGAGGAGAGGGCCTTCGGCGCCCCTCTTCCGCCTGAGCGGCGCCCCTGCCGGCTGGCCGGGCTCCCCCTCCCCGGCGCCCCTCGTCCTCACCCCCACCAGGCTGGGGCTGACGCCTCACGGCGGGTCCCGCCCTCCGCCCCCCGCCCCCACTGACCCCCCCGGTCCAGTGGAGCAGGGCTCCCAGGATCTTTGCGGAGCAGCTCGCGCACCTGTTGGCCACCTTTGCACCTTTTCGTGTCGTCTTCCTTCTCCAGTGCAGTTTGTTCAGCCCACTTGGTCCGCAAGAAGCAGTTTTTGCAACCTGTGCTAGTGTTTTCAGGATGTGATTTCTTTTCCTTAAGTGCGCTGACTTGGGGAGCAGGTGGGAATTTTACTTACAATTCAAATCTGAGTTCATCTTTTCTCCAAACCCAGCCCTTTTTAGGTGTTGCTGTGGAGCACTCTGCCCACCGCCTCCTCCTGTCGGGTTGGCAGGACTGTTTTGACACTGATTGGCCGAGTTTTGCGGAGCGCTGGGCAGTGCTGTTGGGAGAGTGCTCTGGGGAGAATAGGCAGTTTTCATGGTGGTACTGCTTTATCTAAGACACATTAAACCAAGATGTGTATGGAGAAATTTCTTATAAATGCTAAAATGTGTAAGACTTTTCTTTTTTCCTCCGTCTCTTGTTCTTCCTGATTAGCCTTGACGTTTTTCCAGCGTTACCCCCACACTTCAAAATTTTAATGACCCCAAACTCTAGCTTATCTCTTCTTCCCTACCGGTACTTGAGAATCATAGACCCCTTACTAAAAAGTAGGAATTAAGAGCTACCCCTGGGATGGAGCAATAGCTGTTTTAGGTTGTGATAACCTGTAAAATGTAAATATTCCAAAATCAGCGTTCTCAAAGAGTTGCCCAGGACCTGGAGCTTCAGCATCACCTGAGAACTTACAAATTATGCAAATTATGGGGCTTCAGTCCAGACTTAAAGAATCAGAAACTGTGGGGGTGGGGCCAGTTGTATTTTAACTAGCTCCCCCAGGTGATTCTGTGCCTCCGGAAGTGTGACTACAGTGTGATTGTCCTAAGTAAATGTTTCTGTTGGAATTGACTTTAAAAGGCAGCTGCATGTTGGGAATCTTTGAAAGGGATTATTTTAATAGGTAATCTAGGTGGAGTTTGGAGTAGGTGTGAATGCAGGATTCCCCATAGATAAAAAGGAGAGAGAAAACACTGCCAATGGAGAGGAGGCTGGGTTGAACTAATGCCCTAAGATGATGTATTGGTGCCTCAAAAAGAAATGGACTGTCACTTAGAATAGCGGGAAGTTAAAGTCAGTACCTGTCACAGACTTTGCAGAGTAAAAGTACTGTATGTTGGCTGGCTGGAAGAATAGTAATCCAGGGGTTAGTTAGGAAGAACAAAACGAGCTGAATTTGCAGTCTACTAGTATGAACAGGGGAGTTGGCCTGTTTATGACCCCCTTCTCACAATGAGGCCAGGTGTTCCTTTGATATCAGGTTACACTTCCCTGTCCTTCACCTAACCTTCATTTCTTTCTGATTCATCAGTATATAAGTACAGTTGATGTTATAGAAGTGGAAAAAGTACCTTAGAAAGCCGGCAGAACTAGGAAACATTTAAGACCCAGTCCTATTTTTTTTCCATGGTATTTCAGACAAAAGCAGGCACATTCAGGGTAGTATGGCCATAGACTCTTGATGGTAGTTCAGTCCAAATCCATTCCATCATCACTCTGCCCTGCCCCATAGTGTCCCACCTCATCACAGACCGTGATTTCCCCAGCAATTTCTAAAGGTAGCTTATTGCTATAACACTCTTTCAGCATTTATATTTTACATAAAGCATAGTGAAATGCTTTAAGGTTTTTTGAATTGGCTGTAAGTAGAACAAAATACAATGTCACCTAACCATGTAGTAAAACATGCTTATAATGATGGGTTTTGCATGCTTGTCCTTTGCCACCACTGTAACATCCGACTTTGTTGGATAAATGGGTGGGTAAATCACCATAAGTGGTTACGGTCCACCTCTTTGACTTTAGTCTAGATCTCCCCTTAGCAGTATGCTCTGCATAGGGAATGGGAGCAGCTTCCGCCGTATACTGATGGATCTGTCAATTGCCATTTAGAAAAGTAAGCAGCTTCTGCACAATAGCCTGTGTTCCAATGGATAAATTCTCATTTGGAGCTATATATTTTTTTCAGGCCAGCATTTTTCTGTTACTAGTGACTAGTTTTCTGACTGCTATTTGTGATATTGTTTCTATGGGAAAATGTAGTTTTAGTTTTATCTCAGGATATTAAGAGTGAACCCTTTACGTCTTTCTCATTTTCTATAGACCAGAAGTCCCATTAGTGGCAGCAGAGAGGAATAGGAATGGGTAGGTACCTTGCTGAAGTAATTCATCCAGAAAGGTGTCGTCTTTTAATAAATTATCCTTCCCATGGCCTCGGTAGGGAAATGAGTTTTTACTTTCATCGCCAAGCTTTGGAATATCTGCTTTCCATGCATGTGTACATGCCATTTGCATTACCCTTTATTAAGATAATTTGTTTATATATAGCACAGATATATTTATTGAGTTAATATATTGCAGATATTGGTATAAGAGTTTGTTCCCATGGAGCTGGGGATACAGACAAGTAACTTATATAATTTCAGGTCATAAGTGCTGTAAAGCCCAAGCAGGAGTGTTGGGATGTATAGCCATTCTCTGAAGAATGGCATTGAGTAGAGAGTTGGATGTTGTGAAGGAATGGGCCAGGCAAAGAACTGAGAGGAACAACGGTTCAGAAAAGGCCCTCAACTTGGCGTGCTGGAGGACTAGAAAGGTTAATGTAGCAGAGCAGTGAGTCAGAGGATGGGAGGAGACATCAGTTTTTTGCTTTGAGTTCTCATAAATGCAGCATTTAGTTAAGCAAACTGCTTATTTGCAGAAAACTTCACAGATACAAAATATCCTCAGGAAATCATTGAGAAATTAGTCTTGTTTATTTTTTAGAAACTCGAAGCCTGAAGAGGCACAAAGAAATTGGGTAACTATTTCTGAGTAAAGTAGTATGAAAATATATCTGATTTTATCTCTGAATGTTTTAGCTGGCCAAGCTAACATAGAATGAATCAATGCTGAAAGAAGACAAGGTTTCTGACATTTTAAAAAATGGCAGACAGTTGCAAAAAGGGGCGTTTCAAAATATGTACAATGGTAACAGTGTTGAAATAAAAGTAGGCTCTGCAATAGGTATATTACTTTCAAATAAGTAGCATTTATTTAGGAGTAAAGGTTATTTTGTATGTGTGGAATAAGATTTTTAAACAAATAACGGAAGTCAGTTTTTTTATGATTAGAATAAACTATATAGATGTTTTAATCTTAGATTCATGACAAGATCTTTCAGTATTTAGAAAGTTGTAAACATGAGTTATAATGCATATGTAGAAGGTGAAGGCTGGGTGAATCTGTATTAATTTTGCCTCCTATCAACTGTTGTTGGAACAAATCTGTTTTCTTAAAAACTGCTTTAAAATTCTGATGGTTTGAATTATGGATAAAAAAGAATTTGCATGCCACAGATTTGAGATCTGAAGACTACACAGGATGAAAGGAAGAACAATTATCATTCAAATGTTTTTGAAGGATATAGAAAGATTTGAAAAGCACAATGTTCTTGGATGAAAAGGATTAATACTTTAAAAATGCCAGTTGTCTCCAAATTAATTTTGTAATCAAACATTTACCTTCATAGATGCTATCCTAATTTAAAAAATGAGTAGTATGCCCAAACCTAGCTGTGTATTGAAAGGGATGCCCCCGTAGATCCAGGCTCTGAGGAGAGGGGTGGGCTAAACAGACTCTCTGGGCCATTGTCTGGTTTGGCCTCACTGGAATTTGAGTCTTTTCAAATGAATGTCAGTGGACAAAGGCATATGTGGACTCTGGAATGTGACAGGACTGTAATATAGTCCAGGTACTGTACATCTGGATATAATGTGATCAGAAGGAGTGGATGCTCTGCATTTTTTTTGCTTTGAAGGTCCCAAACTCAGGAGCAGATCAAAGTAGAGCACACCTGTGGGGTGAAGTGACTCAGGCCACAGGGCAGAGCAGGAACTTCATCCCCACAGACTCACTTAGGCATTAAGTTTAAAAGATAGTACAACAGTAGAGGGCAGCTGGTGATGACGGAGCGCTCAACACCGTCTCGTGAGTCACACTGTTCCAATCTGGACTGGCTTCTCTCCATTGCTCATGCTCAACTATGTAACATTATCTACTCTGTTTTGTTCTATTAGGTCTCCTATTTCCTGTAGCCTTTGTTTTTTTGTTTTCTGTTTGTCAAAAATGCCATAAACAAAATTGAAGCACAAATGATCTAGGAAGAAATACTTGCCATGTATAGGTCAAATAAAAGATTGAGATTTTAAATTCATAAATAGCTCTTAGCATTTCTTAAGAATAAAGCAAATACTCCATTTACAAAAGGATAAAGGGAGTAAGGAATTTGTAGAAAAAACAGCCAACAAAGAGGGAAACATCTAACCTCCTTAGTAATAGAGAAAATGCAATTGAGAATATTAATAAAACATTAAAGTTTCAAAGGGATGATGATACCTGTGTTAGATAGATGGACATTATCATATGCTGCTGTTGGGAGCGTAAATTGGTATACTCCTTCTGGAGACCATTCTGACAATATGTTAAAAAAAATCATAAAAGTGTTCATATTCTTTTATTCCTCAGTTTCTGCTCAGGAAAATTTTTTGACTTGAAGTATTTTAGTAATCTTCATTTTGCCTTGAAGGGTTTATCTCAGTTTAAAAGTTTTTCTTCTATTTGGACAGTAATGTATTCAGTAACTGGTGCTAACTTATAAGCTACTCACTTATATTGCACTATTTTATAAAACATTTCTTTGTAATTTCAGTCCTACAAGATTATCAATTTTGCCCCCAGTTTACTTCGGATTATAGTCTCTGACCATGTGGAATTCCCGGTACGACAGGCAGGTGAGTTGGTTTTTTATCCTTTATAAATTTATTTGTAGGTGACAGTAGAATGAGAGTTTTATTTTAATTTTAAATATCTGTAATTTATTGAAATATTCGGAAGCACTCATGAAGTATTTCTAGCGACTTAAAAATTTACTTTCTTTTCCCTCAGAAATTTAGAGGTAGATACTGAGCTCTCAAATATCCTCTAGCTCTTTTTTTCCCCCTCCTTTCCCTTCCACCCACCAATTCCTTGCCTCTGTAACTTTGCCCTTATTTTTGTTAGCTTTCTCAATTTTAATAGCTAATCTTCCTAATGTTTTATGATTTCTGGTAGCCTAGTCTCTGGGCCCATAGATTAAGACCATGAATTTATATATGTGAATTCAAGCTCTGTTACGTGGCAAATCGTGGAGGTAATGTGTTGCCCAGATGTTCCTAACCCAGGTGACTGCGGAGCAGGACTGTTTTAAATATGAAACTTACTTTTAAGTCTGTGGGATCTTATGTTGTTTCATGATGTTGTATATTGTTCTTTTGTCTTGTTTTTTTATGGACTGGTCATTAGAGCCCAGAAGGTTAAAAATTAGAGCCTTAGAATGTCATGAATTTTCAGAAGATAATAATCAAAAGCTAAAGGAGGTAAACGACAATAGCTAATTAAAAATATTTAAAAAGACTTGTTATGTAAGTGACATATATGCATAAGTAATTTGGACAATTTAGAAGAATACAAAGAAGGAAGTAAAATTACCCAACATTCATCACTCAGAAATGGCCATCACTACTCAAAAATGACCATCACTACTCAGAAATGACCATCATTAATGTTAGGTGAACATTAGCCTTTCCATGTGTTCAGGTAGAAGGATCAATGAACAGTTCTATAGAAATGGGGTCATAATCTACATGCTGATGAAAGTATTTAATTTTATTTGAACATAGAATAAAAAGATAAATATTAAGCTTTGGGAAGATTTGTAACACTATATATGATTTCCTAAAAGATCCCTTTGTGGTTAAGATAAAAAAGAAAATCCTATGGAAAAACACTGATGTTGGAATTATTTTTTGCTTTTATAAGGTTTACAAGACTTCTGTGTAAATTTTTGAAACCATAATTTGCACTTGTTTCATCTTTGTTTTATAAAATAGGGCTGTTCTGAAACAACATTTTGTTGAATGGAACCTATTTTAAAAACCTAAGTGTTTATAGGGCCATTGTAAAGTTCCTATGAAGCATTTAAGAAATAACATTTTAAAAGATCTTAAAACAAGTTATTACATTAATGCCTTCCTTTAATGACATGGAAACATTAGAGAAACATAGTTTATATCTTACATTGTTCTTCACACACCCAAAGATGACTGCCATCAGCTTTGATGCATGGTTCTCCAATTCTTTTGTTTATATTACACATGCTATTTTACAGTTTCCTTTTTTTCATTTAACCATGTACCCTTGAAGATTGCTCCAAGTCAGTGCATATACATACTTCATTCTTTATAACAGCTGTGCAGTATTTCTTTATATAAGAATTACCATGATTTACTTAAACAATTTGATATTGATGGATATTTCCGTTATTGTCGTTTTTTTTTTTTTCATCGTTGATAGAAGCAGTGCTAAATGAGTATCATTGGATGTGTATCTAGGTACTTGTGGGAGTATTTTTATAGAATAAATTATAAAAAGGGGGAAATGCTAGGCTAATGGATGTTTATGACATTTAGAATTTAGAATCTTCTCACTAAGTTGCTTTTGCTTACATTTTCTACCAGCAGTGCATTAGAATGCTAGGTTCCCCAAATCCTCACCAACTCTGTACAACTTAATGAAGTTTTGATGTAAAATGTAAACAGCATTGAAAGGCATTTTTTTCTTCATAATTTGTTTTTTTCGTAATTTAGATTTCAAATCTGTTAACTACCTCATAAAGTTTATCTTGGTGATTATTTCCTAACTTATTAGGACAACCTTCTTAGGGCAGCCATTTTTGTCATAGAATCTGAAATACATTTAAAAATTCTACATTATGAGGCCGGGCGCGGTGGCTCAAGCCTGTAATCCCAGCACTTTGGGAGGCCGAGACGGGCGGATCACGAGGTCGGGAGATCGAGACCATCCTGGCTAACATGGTGAAACCCCGTCTCTACTAAAAAATACAAAAAACTAGCCGGGCGAGGTGGCGGGCGCCTGTAGTCCCAGCTACTCGGGAGGCTGAGGCAGGAGAATGGCGTAAACCCGGGAGGCGGAGCTTGCAGTGAGCTGAGATCCGGCCACTGCACTCCAGCCTGGGCAGCAGAGCAAGACTCCGTCTCAAAAAAAAAAAAAAAAAAAAAATTCTACATTATAACCTAAATTTAAGTGGTATTTATAAATTTTCTGCTCTGTTTAATCTATTATTAAAATATAAGGATGCTTCAAGACACCCAGACAATTTATCATCTTTAGCATGACACTTAAAAAAGAATGTTGTGATTTTTGCTTTAAAAGAAAGCCTGTATAAAGCTGTAAAAAAAATTATGCTAATGTTAAGTGGAAATACATCTGCAAAATACTTTTTCTCTTTTGTTTGTGGGCAATATAAAGTGTTCTTGCTACCATCAAGCGTGCTCACTGGTGAATGTCCTTTCTTACCTTACTGTGAGTTTTCAAGAAACAGGAAAAATTCAGTATTTTGATGTTGCCAAGCAAAACGAAAAAATTTGAATGTTTGGTCTGCTGCTTTTCTTTTGAGGTGTTGATAAGCATAATAGCATTATTAATATTATGTTCAGTGAAGGAAACCTATCTTAAATTTAGGATAGTTATGATCTGGAATGTCAAGTCACTTTTGTTTCTAATTTTTTACTCCTTACCTCTGAAGAGAAGAGACTCTTTAGTAAAATTTCTCTAATATATGTAAATTTAGGCTCAGAAATGTACTTTCTTCAGTGCATTTTGGACTTGCTATGAGAAGCAGAGAGTAGTTTGGATTTAAAAGTGGTGGTTGAGAGGTATTAGACCTGAAGAGGTCATCAGTGGTGACAGATGTGGGACTGTCATTTAAAAAAATAGCATGGTTTTTGATTTCTATAAGTTTGCCTCCTTCTTGTTGTTTCTTTTTGTTTGTGTTTCCAAAGGATGGGCAGGGAGAAGATACAACAATTCATTCTGTGGTTATTGGTTCAGAGGTTATTTGTTAAGATTGACCTTAACATTATAGAGTGCAGAACCTAGAAATAAACAGAAAGATGCCTCTGTTGCTGATCAGTCCAGAAGCACTTTAAGAAACTTTTATTAACATTCATGCATTTTATTTGTAGAAAGCTTTGTAGTTTGTACTTAGAATCTATTTAATATTATTTTGATATAATTGACACATTTGTTGTCTAATCTAGCCTTTCACAGAGTAATAAGGGAGAGAAGGGCTACAAAATTACAATGAAAAACAGCGAGACTTAGAAACATCAACTCAAAAGCATGACATTCTGCCCACTGAGATAACAGTACTTTCTTCACTTTGAGGTTATGAAACCCAATTGACCTCTGTAGTTGTGTTTCTGGGTCCAGAGCTTAAGTGATGATTCATTGTGCTGAAGGAGAAAAGTGTGTTTGTGTTTTAGAAAGTTAATTTCAACTTATGATGCTTAAAATGGTGAGTGGATTTTGTAGGAAAACTATCTTAGAGCAGCCATTTTTATCATAGAATCTGAAATACATTTGTAAAATTCTATATTACAACTATCCTAAATTTAAGTGCCATTTATAAATTTTCTTCTCTTTTTAATCGATTATTAAAATACAAGGATGCTCCAAGACACCCAGACAGATAAGTAAGTTTAATACTTCCTTTATGAATTGGATTAAGATGACATTAGTCCTTTGTTTCTTAGTTCTGGCAAATGGTTTGTTGTTACGTACTTGAATTAAATGATTAAAGGGAGGTTTTTAGATTATTGATTGATATGGTAACAGTTATCTTTGGTATTTTTCCTTTATCTTTAGTAATCCATAATTATCCATAATAGTAATTTAAATTTTCTTTTTAATATATTTTCAATTTTATTTTACCTAATTGTACATTTATTTAGGCATATATAAATTAGTCAGTGTGCTTTTTTTTAAAACCTATCTTGTTTGATGCACCATAATTTTTAAATTAAAACAACTCAGCTGTAAAATTAATATTAATAGTATTTAATGACTAAATCATAAATAAGCCCATGATTTTACCATGTCTGTATCTTTACTGTCTAAAGGTTGCTTTTTGTTTTCAAGACTAGTTCTATAGGGATCAAAATGATTTTGTGAATAATATAGTTGATTTTTCTTTTTGCAAAGATTAATCCTGTGAAATCAGGCTGGGTGTTCATGCCTGTAATCCCAGCACTTGGGGAGGCTAAGGTGGGTGGATCACTTGAGCCCAGGAGTTCAAGACCAGCCTGGGCAGTATGACAAAACCCTGTCTCTACAAAAATACAAAAAATTAACTGGCATGGTGGTGCACGCCTGTATTCCCAACTACTTGGGAGACTGAGGTGGGAGGATCACCTAAGCCCTGGAGGTGGAGACTGCAGTGAGCTGTGATTGTGTCCCTGTACTCCAGCCTGGGCGATAGAGTGAGACCCTGTCTCAAAAAAACCCCCAAATCCTGTGAAATCAGTTTGAACTGCTGACACATTGGTTCATATCCTTAGATCATTCATTCATTATTTTTTGAATAGTCTATACATTTTTATTGAATAGATATTATTTGCCAGTCACTATTACATAATATAATGACTATACCCGATAAAACATGGTACTTAGTCTAGAGCCTGTGTGGTCTGAATTAAAAACAAGTAAGGGAAGAAAGAAAACCCTAACACACATCCCCCTTTATATAATTTTTGTTTTTACCCGAATAAATTGAAATCATAGATGGAACAGTTTTTCAAAACTTTAGCTACTCAAAACTAATGAAAGAGGAGCTTACAGGATGTCAAGTTCATAATTTCACTAAATTTCTTTTATGTTTTAGTTAATGTAGAACGTATTGGTGTATTCTTCATGGTATAGTGCTTTTACTACCCGATTTAGCTTTTTTTTTTTTTTTTGATGGAGTCTTGCTCTGTTGCCCTGGCTGCAGTGCTGTGGCATGATCTCGGCTCACTGCAACCTCCGCCTCCTGGGTTTACAGGTACCTGCCACCATGCTTGGCTAATTTTTGTATTTTTAGTAGAGACAGGGTTTCACCGTGTTGGCCAGGGTGGTCTCGAACTCCTGACCTAAGTTGATCCACCCGCCTCCGCCTCCCAAAGGGCTGGGATTACAGATGTGAGCCACCTAACCGGGTCACCAGTATAGTTTTATGTTAAAAGTTGGGTGAAGAAAGAGTTGGGTGGGGAAAGAAGAGAAGCTTAAGGGAAGAAAGTTATGCTGCTTTCCAAATCACGTATCTTTATTCTTTATACACACACACACACACACACACACGACATTGTAAGTATTTACTTACATTCACTGTTCAACTGGGATGGTTAGAAAGCTTCACATTCTGGCCAGGTGCCCTGGCTTCTGAGGTCAGGCTTCTGAGGTAAGGAGTTCGAGACCAGCCTGGCCAATATGGTGAAACCTTGTCTAACTAAAAATACAAAAATTAGCTGGGTGTGGTGGCACACGCCTGTAATCCCAGGTACTTGGGAGGCTGAGGCAGGATAATCGTTTGAACCCGGGAGGCAGAGGTTGCAGTGAGCCAAGATCTTGCCACTGCACTACAGCCTAGATGACACAGCAAGACTCCGTCTCAAAGAAAAAAAAAGAAAAGAAAGCTTCACATTCCTTCTTAAAATGCTGTAGCAATATGTCAGCCTGTTTCTTTCAGAAGGCTTTTGTTAAAAGTTGAAAACAATTAAAAAGAATAGAACAAAATCAGATTATGTATTTTGATAGATGAGAACATATAAAAATTTCTTGAGTTTTCCAAAAATTTTTGAAGACTGATGTTCATTTCCTTATTATATTTACAAGTAGTAAATATTTCAAAAAGGTTGGAGGAAAATTACCAATACTATAAAAAGCAGAGATACTCCAAAATGCTAGTGTTTGATAGTAGCCAGTGGGAAAACAAAAAACCAAAAAAGCCACCTTCATGAAGGAAAGTAGAACTTTACCTGTTGTCACCTCAGAATTAGGCATTGCAAAAAGTGTGATTTTATGATCTCAAAGTATGTTTACTATGCATGATTTCTAGATAATTTTCCTGTCCTGTAAGCTCTGGATCTTGACTTAATGAAATATTTTCTGCTTAGACTAGCTGAAGTGAAACCTTTAAATTCTTATCCACTTGCCCTTCCTGATTTCGCTGTTTATACCTGGAAGAGTATCCATTTTTGCTGGGTTTCATGTTTAACATTGAAGGGTTTGGACTTTCATGCTCTATAAGGCTGAATTAAAGCCATTCTTTTTGGTACTGCTACATTAGCATTTTTTCTCAAACTCAGCTGCCATTTACCTGAAGAACATGGTGACACAATACTGGCCAGATCGAGAACCTCCACCAGGAGAAGCAATATTTCCATTCAACATTCACGAAAACGATCGCCAGCAAATACGTGATAACATTGTGGAAGGAATAATTCGGTCTCCAGATTTAGTGAGGTATGTGGTGCTATATCTTTAGGATTACTAGAAAGCATGAAATGCTTAGATCTGAGGGTAGGTGCTGTTGGATCTAATCCTCAGACTCATGTTTCTTTTTCTAAAGAGGTAAAGTAATAAAGAGGGACACTCAAAGAATATTATTTTACTTAGTGGTCTTTGCATTTGTAATTCTTTGCCTCAAGATATTTTGGAAAAGATTTTGTTGCCATATGTTGCCACAAAAAGAGGTAAGATTAAAAAAAAACTCATACTTAACCAAAACAATTGTGTAAATCTTGCTACTTAAATGACCTTTATTCTTAGTAATGATCGCTTGACTTTTTTTACTACCTGCTTTTCTTTTCTTTGATACAGAGAGATTGATTCTGGGAATTTTTACCTACCACCTATCTTAATCTTTCCCTGTATTTTTATTCACATTTATGAATTGAGCATGTTTTCCTTCAGAGAAGACAGGATAGAGTAGGTATTAACTAGAAGAATTGTCTCCAGTTTTTGAAAATCATAGATTAGATGCCATAGAGCAGTAGTGTCCCTCAGAACTTTCTGCAGTGACAGTGTTCTATGTCAGTGCTGTCTAATATTAGCCACATGGCATCAATGACTGTTGAGCACTTGAAATGTTGCCAGTGTAACTGAGGAACGGAATTTTTAATTCCATTTACTTTTGATTCATTTAAAGTGTGCATATGTAACTAGCAGCTGCTCTATTGGACAGAGCAGCTGTATAGTCAAAAATTTTGCAGTCTTAAAATTGGAGAAACAAATTCTTTTCAACACACAAGATAGTAATTAGGTATCTTTTGAAAATGCAGGGACAAACAGGTGAAAACAGTGGTAGAGGAATGAAACTTTTTAATGTCAAGAAGTTGAATATAACGTTAGCCCTGAGTATCTAATAGCCATCATGACATAAGCAGTGGAAAAGGAAGAAAGTACCATGGGTAACAGGAAGGAGAACAAGCATTGAACTCTTAAAGCAATTAATTTGTTAAGAGCAGAAAATAGGTGTACTGGTTAAAAATAAATCACTATTATTCTCATTGGTTGCCCAAATGCCAGTCATGGGACTGATACCCCTGTGGTACCATCATATATCCATTTATTTTCAAAATCTTACATTTTCAGATCTCCCTTAATCTTCGAGTGGTTCTACACAGTAATGCATGAAGGATGGCCTTTCATAACCATCCTTTGCTTGGAATGAGAAAGGACTGGGAGGATCAACCTGAAAATGAGATTTAAAAAAATGAAAAGCTTCAGTGTTATTGTATACAAATATGACATTTATTGTTTAAAGGAGCAGCTACTACTGGCACTAGAGGAGATTTTTGTCTTTATTGTGGGACAGTTCTCTGTGGCTTTGCCCCTTTTATGTCCTTAAGGCTTAAATATAATCATTGTTGAAAGTTCTTCCGCCTATTCTCAAAGTTTAGGAGTATTACAAAGGGATTTTTCAAATAGATTTGATAGTGTGAAGAAAAGGCATCATTTTGTTTAATTTTACGAGTTTAAGTGAATCTGAGTTACTGGTTGTTCAACTGAAAATGCTTTCTTTTTTTTAGTTGCGTTGTGGAATCCTAATTTTGCTTCTTAACTATTTGAAAATGTCATGTAAGGTCATATTTGGTGATATCATTGAATTGATAGTTTGTAGAAAAGAAATTTTTGCCCCTGTTTTCTTTTCAGTTTCAGTTAAAGTGGAAATCTCATTGAGGAAATGATTACTGATCTATGTTATCAGATAACATATTTTAGCATTTAACTTTGTGGTTTTATTGAAGGAATATTTTCTTCCTCTGTTTTATGTATCTTCTGTTGGCTTTTTCATTTATTTCTTTGGAAGTAGCTCTTAGGTCTCCCCTTCAGGAATTGCCTCGCTAATACATGTTTCTTTCTTATACTCGGGATACACAAATTAGTATCTCAGACTGCTTTGGATAGATTCAACATACGGTGTTGGGTTTTAACTGATAAAGGATGAGTTCAAGGTTTTGGCCCATAGAGAAGCTTCCACAATTATGTAGGCCTTCTTTGTACTTATTTGTACCATCTTTAGACTAAGTTTGTCTGTTTGAAGTGTTATTTTCTTCCCCATTTAGGATATGGTAACCAAAATATGAGATATAATAAGCTGGGAAATTTTACAGAGCGGAGGTAGATTCTTTGCAGTTTTTTGAAAATTTTAAACTATTTAAAAATTGTTTTGAACTGTATTTAGGATAAGATAGCTTGAAAGGTTTCATTCATTTTAGGAACTCACCCATTCTGTTTATTTTCAGCAAGTTGAGCCACTAAAGATGTTTTTTTAGATATGTCTTTTCCCCTATCCCATGTATACAATTATATAATACAGGTAAATAGGAGATAACAAACTTTTATGTAAAATATTAGAAGGCTTTGAAACATAGTATTTATAACTACTTAGATTTTGGACTTTTCTTCCCTACCTTGTAGAGTCCAGTTAACAATGTGTCTCCGTGCCATCATAAAACATGATTTTCCTGGTCACTGGCCAGCAGTAGTCGACAAGATAGACTATTACTTGCAATCACAGAGCAGTGGAAGCTGGCTTGGCAGTTTATTATGTCTGTATCAACTGGTGAAGACATATGAGTAAGTTGGTTTCCATTGGCTGAAGAAAGCAGCCTTGTGTAACTTAGAAATAATTAAGTTGCATAGAGTGGTCTGTTGTGGATGTTCTGCACAGGTGATCAGATTAGTCTGGGAAATGTTGGGTTAAACATGCTTAAATGTGTTTATTTGCTGCAGTTATTGAAAGAAACTTTAATGTGCTGATGGATATTGCTAACCTCTGAGACAGTGATATAATATGAAGCACTTCAAAAACTTTTTAGTTGCACAGGACCATTTATTAACAGCTTCCTTGGAAACTCTGATACAGAGATACCTTAATACTTGTCTTCTAGGGAGTATGTTAAATAAACCAAAACATGTACTTTTTTGGATGCAAGATAGAAAATGTTGACGTTTCTTTGCTAATCACATTCTTTTCCATAAAAGCAGTTTGGGTAGGTGGAGGACTAATATCACACTTAATAGTATTGCTTTCTGGTTTCTAGGAAGATTGCTACATGTGCATATAAAGTCCTGTAGTTCTCCTTTTAAACTGGTTAGTTCCTACCTACTCTACTTACGGAATTTTTGAAAATATTTCAGATTTATAGCAATTAAAGCGATCTAAGAGCAACTAAATTTTAAACTACTTTAACTGCTCAATTTAGGGTAATATAAGAAAAAAACATTTTCTCCCATATTTGTTACGTTATTTGTCTATTTAAAATAGCATAGCAACTTGTATTTTATAGTACGAATTTTGGCTTGATGAAAATTAATTTAAATACTAGAAACATTCATGTAGGAAAAATGCAAAATAGTCTTGAATTGCTTTAAACTAGTCTAAACTGTGCCTAAAACAGGATGTGTTATTTTAAATTTCTTTTCAACTTAATTCTAGCAATTCAAACAGAAACTGTAAGCCAATGTTAATGATTTTGTTTTGTTAGTTTTATGTATTTAAAAATATTTTCTAATTTATTATTGATAGTTCTTTGGGTGGGAAAAATTACTTTTCTCTTTTTGTCTTTGCTCATGTAGATATAAGAAAGCAGAAGAGAGAGAACCTCTTATAATAGCAATGCAGATATTCCTGCCTCGTATTCAGCAACAAATCGTGCAGCTCCTTCCTGATTCCTCCTATTATTCTGTATTACTGCAGAAACAAATTCTGAAAATCTTTTATGCACTTGTTCAGGTAGGTTTCTGTTGCAGAAAACAAATATGGAGTCCTGTATTTCTGCCTGACACATGGAAAGTGCTCAGTAAGTATCACTTATTATTAAAAATTATTATATATTCTCCCATATATTTCTTTAAAAAATGCTTTTGAGGAACAGGTTCACAGAAATTAATTGCCCAAGATCATCTCAATGGCAGATCTGCCCCTGTGTGCATTTCACTCCAGTGTCTGAAATCATGGGTAAAGCACAACCAGGGTAGGTAAACCTACCTGCTCTAAAACCTGATTACTTGACTTATCTGTTCTATAGCATTCCTGCCTGTAGATTAGTTATGAGAGAAGAAGAAGGTAAAGAAGAAGAGAGTCCCTCTTCTATTGGGAAATCATATTGATGGTAGTTTCTTTGCATTTGACTCAAAGCTAACAGAAGATTTAAGGCTCATTTTCCTTGGTTTAAAATACTGCCTAAAAAAAAAAAATCTGAATGCTATAAGGGATACCAACATGGGAATCCAGAAAGATGGAATATGTTTGAAATATAAAAATATTTAACATCAAATCCTTGAAAGGCTTGGGTAAATTATTTAGATCTGATTGGAGGAAGAATAATTGTTTTCAGTCTTAACTGTTTGATGAATGAATTAAACTCTGTTACATGCTTTCTAGTTGAATTTGTCATGAGAAGAGGATGGTTTTGTTGAGCTCAAAAACCAAGATAGTTTGGATCTGTCTTTGGCTTTTTATTGACTTAGATACTTAAACTGTTTCAGAATATTTTACTTTTTCTTTTTTCTTTCTTTCTCTTTCTTTCTTTCTTTCTTTCTTTCTTTCTTTCTTTCTTTCTTTCTTTCTTTCTTTCTTTCTTTCTTTCTTTCTTTCTTTCTTTCTTTCTTTCTTTCTTTCTTTCTTTCTTTCTTTCTTTCTTTCTTTTCTTTTCTTTTCTTTTCTTTTCTTTTCTTTTCTTTTCTTTCTCCCCTTCCTTCCTTCCTTCCTTCCTTCCTTCCTTCCTTCCTTCCTTCCTTCCTTCCTTCCTTCCTTCCTTCCCTCCCTCCCTCCCTCCCTCCCTCCCTCCTTCCCTCCTTCCCTCCTTCCTTCCTTCTTTCGTTCTTTTTTCTTTCGTTCTTTCTTTCTGTCTTTCTTTCTTTCGAGTCCGAGTCTCGCTCTGTTGCCCAGGCTGGAGTGCAGTGGCGCGATCTCGGCTCACTGCAAGCTCCACCCCCCGGGTTCACGCCATTCTGCTGCTTCAGCCTCCCGAGTAGCTGGGACTACAGGTGCCTGCCAGCACGCCTGGCTCTTTTTTTGTATTTTTAGTAGACACGGGGTTTCACCATGTTAGCCAGGATGGTCGCCATCTCCTGACCTCGTGATCTGCCCACCTCGGCCTCCCAAAGTGCTGGGATTACAGGCGTGATCCACCGCGCCTGCCCCAGAATATTTTACTTTAATAAAGATTTATATTTTTATTAAAGCCTCATCTTTTAAACTTTTAATAGGCGTAGTCTGAGGCAGCGTTTTTTTTTTTCCCCAGAGCAGACTTTTTGCAGGGAAAGAGAAGGGGGAAGGAGTCAAATGTGAGAGGAGGAGAAACTAGAATACTAGGAAAATATGTTCTCACTTGTTTTGAAATATTATTCAGAGGCCAGACTTCCCTTTTTTATTGAGAGAAACAGCTAGAAATTGGGAAGTAAGACAAAGGCTGATGAAATAATTTTTCTAAAGCCTCTACCTCTAATTGGTTTGCTAAGAGGACAGAATCTACATATTTTTCTCAGTCTATACTTGTTAAAAACCTGAAAAACCTCAATATTTTTAACCATTTTGGTAATCTATTAGGTACTAATACATTAATATTCTCCTCTGGGAAATAGAAATTTAGAAGGCATTAGGAGCCACTATTATAATGCTGACATAAGTAAAAAGCGATAATATGAGAAGGGGCAGACAATTTTGTTTTTAAAAGTATGAGCAGCTGGGTGTGGTGGCTCAAGTCTGTAATCCCAGCACTTTGGGAGGCTGAGATGGGCGGATCACCTGAGGTCTGGAGTTCAAGACCAGCCTGGCCAACATGGTGAAACCCCATCTCTAGAAAAATACAAAAATTAGCCGGGAATAATGGTGAGTGCCTCTAATTCCAGCTATTCCAGAGGCTGAGGTTGGAGAATCGCTCCAACCCAGGAGGCGGAGGTTGCTGTGATCCAAGATTGCACCATTGCACTCCAGTGTGGGTGACAGAGTGAGACTCCGCCTCAAATAAAATAAAATTGTAATACAACAGATGTTGTCTAAGTAGCATTTATAATATTTGTACAGGGCACGTGGATATTCTATACAGAAGCTCATCCTAACCCTCAGCCTACTTCTCCTCTGTTCCCTATATCAAATCCAAATGGCTCCCAAATACACTTAGAATAAAGTGTGAACTTCTTAATATAGCCCATAAAGCCCTTCATCTCCCCCACCTTCTTCTCTTATTCCTACCTTTGTACATGTACAGTCATGTGTTACTTAACTCTGGGGATACATTCTGAGAAATGCCTTGTTAGGTAATTTTTGTCCCTGTGTGAACATTGTAGAGTGTACTTACACAAATGTAGACGCTATAGCCTACTACATACCTAGGCTATGTGTTGCTCCTAGGCTGCAAACCTGTACATGTTACTGTACCAAATACTGAAAGCAACTGTAACTCAATGGTAAGTAATAGAAAAGATACGCTAAAAATACAGCATAAGATATTTTTTTTTTTTTTTTGAGACGGAGTCTGGCTCCCTCGCCCAGGCTGGAGTGCAGTGGCTGGATCTCAGCTCACTGCAAGCTCCGCCTCCCGGGTTTGCGCCATTCTCCTGCCTCAGCCTCCCGAGTAGCTGGGACTACAGGCGCCCGCCACCTCGCCCGGCTAGTTTTTTGTATTTTTTTAGTAGAGACGGGGTTTCACTGTGTTAGCCAGGATGGTCTCGATCTCCTGACCTCGTGATCCGCCTGTCTCGGCCTCCCAAAGTGCTGGGATTACAGGCTTGAGCCACCGCGCCCGGCCAGGATATTTTTTTAAAGGCACACCTGTATAGGGTACTTACCATGAATGGAACTTGTAGGACTGGAAGTTGCTGTGGGTGAGGTAGTGATGAGTGAATGTGAAGGCCTAGGATGTTAGTCTGTGCTTACAAATGTTGAACATTTAGGCAACAATAAATTTATAAAATTTATCTGCAATAATAAATTACCCCTAGCTTACTGTAACTTTTTTACTTCATAAACTTTAATTTTTTTTTTTTTTTTTTGAGACAGAGTCTCACACTGTCATCTGGGCTGGAGTACAATGGCATAATCTTGGCTCACTGCCACCTCTGCCTCCTGGTTCAAGCAATTCTCCTGCCTCAGCCTCCTGAGTAGGTGGGATTACAGGCACTTGCCACCACACCTGGCTAATTTTTTGTATTTTTAGTAGAGATGGGGTTTCACTATGTTGGCCAGGCTGGTCTCAAACTCCTGACCTCGTGTTCCGCCTGCCTCGGCCTCCCAAAGTGCTGGGATTACAGGCGTGAGCCACCGCGCCCAGTCAAACTTTAAAATTTTCAACTTTTTGACTCTGTTATACTAACACTTAGTTTAAAATATTAACATGTTGTACAACTGTACAAAAATATTTTGTTTATATCCATATTTTAAAAGGTTTTATATTTTAGAATTTTTCTTTTTTCAAAGTTTTTCATTAAAAACTAAGACACACACGTGTTAGCCTAGGCCTATGCAGGGTTGGGATCATCAATATCACTGTGTTCCACTTCTATATTTGTCCCACTGGAGTGTCTTCATTTCAGGGGCAATATGGAGCTGTCATCTATGATAATAATGCCTTCTGGAATACCTCCTGAAGGACCTACTGGAGGCTGTTTTAGAGAACTTAAAAAGAATAAAAGTAGAAGGAGTACACTCTAAACTAATGATAAAAAGTATTGTATAGTAAATATATAAACTAGTAGCATAGTTGTCATTACCAATTAGGTACTGTATAAAATTGCTATACTTTATACAGCTGGCAATGCAGTTGGTTTGTTTACACCAGCATCACCACAAATATTTGAGTAATGCATTGTGCTATGACTTTAAGATGGTTACTATGTCACTAGGTGATAGAAATCTTTCAGCTCTGTTCTAATCTTACGGGACCATTGTTGTATATGCAGTCTGTCACTGACCGAAACATTGTTATGTCATGCATGACTATATATATTTTTTCCAGTTTGAGTGTAAGCTTTGTGGGGGCAAAGATTGTCTATTTTATTGTCTGTAGTATGTAGCGTGTTTTGTACTGAATGGATGTGGAGACAATATCCCTCTTCTGCACCTCACAGTACAGCAGAAGTGAGCCACATATCTGTGTAGTACAAAGTGGACTGTAATTATTATGCTACAGTGTAGAGGAAAGTAATTTAAAAAAAGTTTCATATAATGAGATAAAGATTTTCATCAAGGTAGTTAAAATGGAAAGTTTGACCCTCAAAGGGGTAAGTCATAACAATCACTCACCTAGAGTCTCATGCTGAATAAATGAGACCTTGGTGTATTCATTTTTTTTTTTCCTTTTAAAAAGGAGACCCAAGAAACAACTCATGGCAGGTAGTCTTCTAAATTTAAAAATTTAAGTTCTATATATGCATATGAATCTATTTTAAGTTAGGTTGAACCATATAAGATTGCTGTTTTCATTCTCAAATGTTAGCCCTTTCATATATTTTAACCTTACAATATACATAAAATTGTTGTTCTTTTTGGATGGGAAGAATTATTGTTCATGTTGTTGTTCTTCTGTTTTCCAGTATGCATTGCCTCTTCAGCTAGTGAATAACCAAACCATGACAACGTGGATGGAGATCTTCCGAACTATTATCGACAGGACCGTTCCTCCTGTAAGAAAAAGCTTTTCCCAAGAAAAATAGGGGTGACGAGTTTGGAGTATTTCTGGTAGACTAATTCATTATCCATGCCTGCTCTTTGAAAAAATTTACTACTATAATAAAATAAATTATTAAAATAATTCATAATACCATTTTTAGAAAGCTTAGATAAGCAATTTAAATCCTACCAAAAATGAAAACTGTTTTTAAAACTTTATATTTATTCCTCTAGTCTTTTTTTTTCCCCTCTGCGTCTATACACAACATATTTAATTTATAAAAGTAGTGTATATTGGCTGGGCATGGTGTCTCACACATGTAATCCTAGCACTTTGGGAGGCCAAGCTGGGGGGATCACTTGGGGCTAGGAGTTCAAGACCAGTCTGTGCAACATAGTGGAACCTTGACTCTACAAAATGAAAAAAAAAAAGCTAAATGTGGTAGCATGTGCCTGTAGTCCTAGCTACTTGGGAAGTTGAGGTGGGAGGATCACTGGTAGTTTGAGGCTGCAGTAAACTATGCTTGGGGAACAGAGCAAGACCCTATCTCAAAAAGGAAAAAAAAAAAAAGAAGTATTTATTGATACTATTTTGAAATTCAGTTTTCACTTAAAACTTATAAATATTTTTATGATTATCAATGCTTTTATACTTTTTTTTTTTTTGAGACAGGGTCTTGCTCTGTTGCCCAGGCTGGAGTGCACTGGTGCAATCTCGGCTCACAGCAAGCTCCGCCTCACGGGTTCATGCCATCCTCCTGCCTCAGCCTCCCGAGTAGCTGGGACTACAGGTGCCCACCACCACGCCCGGCTAATTTTTGTTTTTGTATTTTTTTTAAGTGGAGATGGGGTGTCACCGTGTTGACCAGGATGGTCTCGATCTCCTGACCTCATGATCTGCCCGCCTTGGCCTCCCAAAGTGCTGGGATTACAGGCTTGAGCCACCGCGCCCAGCCTATACTGTCATTTTTGTTGAATGTTTTACTTGCTGGATGTTTAGGCTTTAATTTTTTAGTGTTTTAAGAATGTACTTAAATTTTTATGCACATACATGATTATTTTCTTTGGATAAACTAGAAGCATGTAAGGCTTTTCACTAATCTTGCAGAGTGCTCTTCAAGAAAGTGTGCCCTCAGTTACACTTTAAGAAGCAGTGATTGAGAATGCCTGTTATGGGTACACACTTAATTCTATGTTTTTCCATTTGATAGGGAAAAGATGGTGTTTCATTTTGATCTGCAATAATACTATTTTTAATTTATCACATTAGTTCTTGTATCTATTAAAATTTTGGTTTGTCTTAAAATGTGCAGCATTGTGTCTGTTGTCCATATTGTGAGACAAAGTATTTTGACGTTTAACTTACATACATAAATGCACAGAACTTAATGACTAGTTCAGTGAATTTTGACATACACTTGTGTTATCACCCAGATAAAAATGTAGAACCTCTTCATCATCTCAGAGTTTCCTGAAGGAACCATGGTGTTTTGTATTTTGTCCTCTGCTTATTTAGGCCTTTCGAAGATAGGAGGTAAATGTGAACAGCGGCATTGGTTAGTTGAAATTTACTTTGCTTATTTAATTCCTACCTAGCAATCTATAAAGTAAGAATTTTCATTTATATAGCAATCTAACTTCACGTTTAATATGACTTAACCTATATCAAGATTTATCCTGCCTTTGTTATTCGCATAAATCCTTTTATTATGCAGAACTTTAATCTGGGTAATTTTGTCCTGTTAGGAGACTCTGCACATTGATGAGGATGATAGACCAGAACTGGTATGGTGGAAGTGTAAGAAGTGGGCACTGCATATCGTAGCTCGGCTCTTTGAACGGTAATTATCTGTTTATTACATTGATGATCATACAGCCAGTATCTCAGTATCAGATATGATTATTTGTCTTTAGAGCCACCGAGAACCAAGAGTCACTCTGTTTAAAGCAGCTTAATTTTAATTATTGGCTTTGAGATCGTAATGAAGTGGGTGGTCTTTTCTGGATCTTTTCTATTCTTCTGTGAAAAACTTGGAAAAATAACATTGTTCAGCCCATTGGTAATATCTAAGAATTATGCAAGAAGCTGCATGGTCACTCAACTCCGTAATAATGTCAAATTTAATTTTAAAAGCATTTATTGAAAAAATGTATGTCAGTTGTAACATTTTGATTTCGAATATTCACCCTTTAGGAGCTTTTGGTTTAGCAAGTGAAAGCTTCTGTCTAAAACTTTACAGTATGGCCCATGGTCTAAGTACAGGTTATCTTGATTTCATTTTGTGGCTTGTGGGAAAAAAAGGCAGTGTTAGTTTTCTGTCCCAGTAGAATCCATCTTTGAATAAGGGCCTATATTTAAACTAGCAAGCATGCTGTTTGTAAAATTCACGGTATTTGTACATTGTCTTTTTGTATTTTAAGATATGGAAGCCCAGGAAATGTCACAAAAGAATACTTTGAATTTTCTGAATTCTTTTTGAAAACCTATGCGGTGGGCATTCAGCAGGTAATAAACTTATGCTTTTAAAATAGAAGAAGGGTTACTTCTGAAAGTAAAGTCATTTCTATTGGAAGTAGGTTACAAACATACTAATTCATTACATATTTATAGAGGATGAAAGGACAGTTCTGGGAATCTATTGTAGTGCAATTAGTTTTCAAACCGAGTTTCCAGTGCAATTAGTTTTAGAACCAAATGTCCCAAGACAGCCACCACCAGAACTGAATCCTAGATTCTGGACTCAAACCTTTTAAGTTGATAGCGGTGTAGCAGTCACCAGTATTAGATTGGGCCCTTTAATTAATTCTCTGACCTCTTTGGAGTTTTTTGATCTTCATTTCTCCACCTCTTTGTTCTAAGTTTTTATTTTAGAAGACTTATATAATATGAATTGGTATAGGAAGAGTAGTTGAGCTTATTAGACGTCAAGATTCTTAGCTGAGAACTTAAACATTTCTATGGAAGTTTGGGAACCATCCTGTATAGTGAAAATTAGTTCCTGAAACAATCCAAGTTGATACAATGTTTAAAAATTTTAAAAGCTACAAAGGACAAGTGGTGGACGAAGACTGGTTGATCAGTGTTACCATTTAAATCATATTTTTGTTTATGTTTCAATAAAATTTATTAATTATTGACCACTGGCTGTGTCAGGACCATATTGAGGAAGCAAAGACTAATTAGACATAGGAAAAAGCTTTAATGACATAGAGGGTGTTGCTAGATTTTTTTTTTTTGAGATGGAGTTTCGCTCTGTCGCCCAGGCTGGAGTGCAGTGGCACAATCTCAGCTCACTGCAACTTCTGCCTCCTGGGTTCAAGCGATTCTCCTGCCTCAGCCTCCCAAGTAGCTGGGATTAAAGGCACACACCACCACACCTCGCTAATTTTTTATATTTTTGGGTAGAGGTGGAGTTTTACCATGTTGGCCAGGCTGATCTTGAACTCCTGATCTCAAGTGATCCACCCAACTTGGATTCTCAAAGTGCTGGTATTACATGTGTGAATCACCGTGCCCGGCTCTAGAGGTTTTTTTTAAAAATAGCTCTTTATTGTCAGCATTATAGTGTTAAGTACTTAGAACCTGTCGTCTTGAGATGGAGTACTCCCTTTTATGGATTATCATTTTGCCTAGTAAAATGCTTTCTAAAAAGTACAGTGCAACAATTCAGGAAGGCTGTAGTTATATAGTTGAATTTCTCAAAAGTTTTTTGTTCGCTGGTGAGACAATCTATAGGGAAAATTAGTGAATAAAACCAGGACAACCAGGAAACTGGTCAGCTGTCTTCTGCCCCTTTCACTGCTGTCCACTACTGTTAAACTCCTTCAAGTATCTTAAAGTTAATTTCCACTTGAAGAGTGGTGAGTCGATTTTTTTTCAGTGTCATAAACATGTATGTGTGTGTATACATGTATACACACATATAAAAATGCCATTATATCCGTGTTATAAACTCTTGGTACCATGGTTATTTAAGGTATATATTCCTGATACTTAAAAATAGTTTTCTTATCAGGGACTCTTCTCTCCCCCACTGTTGTGTGGGGAGATAATCTCCCATTTCCCATCTCCCATCACCCCTACTTTGTATGAGCCACATCTGTATTAGAAAGAATCATGTTCAGTATCATCCATTTCTAGCTTGCATCACAGAAAGGATTTCTACATGATGATAGGACTTCCGATAAATTTGGTAAACCTGAGTTTTAGGAAACTTGAATAAAATCCATATTCTGGATTTATAAATTCTGTACCTATTTTGAAAGAATGCTTTTTATTTATTCAGCAACTCACTTATAAGCTTGATATGGTGAAGAGCTCTGGAGACCAGGAATTGGAAGGCAACTTTCTGTAGTGAAGAAAGTTGACTAAAGGTCCTTGAGCCAGTCAGAGCTGCTTTGGTGTGGTTCTTTCCTTCTAAATAATTTTTTAAATCAGTTTTTAAAAAATAACTTCTCAGTTGTGTTGTGTTTACAAAGACCTTCTGTGATCTGAGATTATAAAAGAAAATTCTCCCACGTTTTCTTGAAGGAATCCTGTGCTATCGTTTTTTGTCATTGTTAAAATATTTCCCCATCTGAGGTTTATTTCGGTATGAAGTTTAGGGAGTTAATTTAAATTTTTTCAAAGGGCTAATCAGTTGTGTCAAAACTATTTTTTGAACAACTTTTCTCTTCCAATTTGAAGGAGTCTTTATCAGATAATGAAACATCTTTGTGCTGTGTCTTGTTATATGGAAGTTTTTAATGTTTATTTAGTCAGATCTGTTATTGTAATTTTTTAAACAGGAGTTTTAACTTGTTTTGAAGAGCTAGCAGTGCAATAGAAATTTAGACTTTGCCTGGCACTTACAATGAGACACTGTTTAGTTCAATATAACATAGATCTGTCTAATAATTAAAACTGTTTATCTGAGCTTTCTTACAAAACATTGATTTTTCTCCCAAATCTGTTAATTTTTCTCTCTATGGATTTTGAATTTGAGGTCATGCCAAAAATGCCACCTCCCCCTTTTAACCTTAAAATTGTTTATGTTCTTCTATATTTTCTATTTTCTTATAGGTGCTACTAAAAATTTTAGATCAATATAGACAGAAAGAATATGTAGCTCCCCGTGTTCTCCAGCAAGCATTCAACTATCTCAACCAAGGGGTGGTTCATTCTATAACCTGGAAGCAGATGAAGCCACACATACAGGTTAGTGTCAGAGAGCAGCTCTCCAAAATTATTCTCTGGTTAAATTAGGTTTTCTAGACAAAGTTAGTATTACTACTCCTATATTTTACATTTTGTATATACATTTTACCATTAATAATTTCTAATGAGTGAAGTCCTATGTCAGATATAAAGGGCTTAGAAATTTAAGCATTTGAGAAAAGTGAAGCCTTCAAGTTTTATGAGTTGGGAGACCTGGATTCACTTGATCTTGCTTAATCTCATTAAGCCTTATTTTCTCCTCTGTTAAGGCAGATAGTGTTTTTCTGTCCTTATCTAAAAGTTGCTAGGATCAAATGAGGTATTTTGTGTGAAAGCATTTTGAAAACTTACCAGGGCTCTACTAAGGTAGTGTTATTTTGCAGGAATTGAAGACTGATATGTGACTGTTTTTATTTTGTAGGTATGAGCAAGGTTTTTATTTCTTTTCTTGGATTGTTAAGTTTCAATAGCATCATTGTTTCTATATCAATTGTTTGCCTAAAGGTAGAATTCAGCATTGTTATTTAGCTAAAGAACAAATGAGAATGGAAAATTATAGGCCACGAATAAATAAATGCTTATTTGTATACAAATAATTGGATAATTCAAGAATGTTAGGAACTGAATACCTACTGTCTCCCAAACTGTAAATTCTTAAATTTTATAAATGACATGTGAAAAGAAAAATCTTTCACTTTGCTGTTTGCTGTCCAGGATAGAATTTTAGTGTTATTACCCGTCTTACCAACAGATATCTTTTCTTTGTTTTATGTAGACATCTTAATAACTATTTGCCTAATCACTTTGATCAAATAGTGATAATTTCTTTGCAATTAATAAAGATACTGATTTCATTTGCTGTGTTCCTGTAAAGTAAGGGTGAGTTGTGATAGCATTTATTCTCTACTTCATACCTTTGGCTTTATTTTTATATAGCTGTAAAGTAGGAATAAGAAAATGCTGATCCTTAGGCTGAATTTTTTCTCTTAGAATTATTTAATTTGGATTAAGTGATAAGAGATGATCCTGTTTTTATATAAATTGTTAGCATAAAAGGGCTTAATAGAGCATTAGTAGCAGTGCACAGAGAGGCTAATAAATACGACTTTTCTCTAACTAAAACCTACATTTGTAGAGTAGGAAATTAGTTTTTTTGTTGAAATAGAAGTAAAGAAAATTTAATTTTTTTTTTTTTTGAGCTAGAGTCTCACTCTTTTGCACAGGCTGGACTGCAGTGGCATGATCATGGCTCACTGCAGCCTGGAGCTCCTGGGCTCAAGAGACCCTCCAAGATGCATGCCACCGTGCTTGGCTACATTTTTATATATATATTTTTGGAGATGGGGTCTCGCTATAGTACCCAGGCTGGTCTTGAACTCCTGGCCTCAAGCGATCCTTCTGCCCTTGGGCTTCCAAAGAGGTAGGACTACAGACGTGAGCCACCATGCCTGGCCCTTTAATATTGTTAATACATGGACATTTAGGACCAAAATGGAAATGTTAAAAAAATTTCAAAATAAGAACCATAATAGTAAATATAACCTTGACTTGACATTTTATACACACAGAGTTTGGAAAACTAACATCATAAAGGCTGTCAACAAATACATTATTAGTATTCCTCAAACTTGAATAGCCTATACACATTTGTTACTTTTTTTTTTTCTCTCATTTTAGAATATCTCTGAAGATGTGATTTTTTCTGTGATGTGTTATAAAGATGAGGATGAAGAGCTGTGGCAAGAAGATCCATATGAGTATATAAGGATGAAATTTGGTAATTGAGATGGTTTTATTTCTCATCCGTTCCTGCATATGTAAAGTAGTATAACTAAATTTATATTTTTAAGCAAATTTTATTACTTTGTTAAATCTCCCACGTTCTGCTTTGCATGATAAAATCTGAAACTTTGAGAGTTTGATGTTATTTTGTTGAACTAGAGAACTTGAGATTGTCGGATGTGGGGGATGAAAAGCCACCTCATTCATCTCTCTTACGGGTGCTGAAGTTCCCATGGAGCCCTCTGTTACTTACGCTGTTGTGATGCTGATCTGCAGGGATTATCCCTTTTTGTGCCTTTTGGGAGACTCATTTATAGATTGGGTTGTACTCATGTGGGAAATACTTTGGATTTCTGCATATTTTAGGGTACCCCAATTTGTTTTGCTTGCTTATCTGAGAGACTAAGTGTTCCACAAGGGAAAGAAATTTCATATGGGGGCCCCACTGTGTATGGCCCAGTTCTGAAGAATAGTTAAAATCTACTTAAAATCTATTCTCAGCAATTTTTAAGAGTACAACATACTGTTACTAACTATAGTCCCCCAATGTACCTGTATTCTTCCTGTATAACTAAAATGTTGTATCCTTTGACAAATATTTCCCCAATCCTTTTATTCCCCACCACCTTAGTCTCTGGCAATCACCATTTTGCTGTCTGTTTCTGAGTTTGACATTGTTAGAGTCCACACAGAAGTGTGATCTGTGACAGGTGTCTTTCTGTGCCTGGGTGATTTCACTTAACACAATGTCCTCCAAGTTCACCTATGTTGTTGCAAAATAAAATTTTAATTTTTAAGGCCAAAAAAAAAAAAAAAAAAAAAAAAAAAAAAAAAAGTATGGCCCAGTTCTTTGGGTGTCCTTTTAACTTGGATCTTCGTGGAAACTGTTGAATTGTGTAGGTGGCCTGATTTATTCCCTTTTATTCCCAGTTTGTATTAATTGCTTCATGGACCACTCAAGCACTTAACATAGCAAAATATTAATTTGCATACCTATCTCCCACAACTTAGAAGCTGAGGACAGGAATTTTATCTTATTTATTTGCTTTATTTTGCATTTTCTATCTCTTCTACACCTCTGCATTCCTCCACTAGTGCTTGGCCTCCAGTATGCCTTCAAGCACTAGTGGAGGAATGCAGAGGTGTAGAAGAGATAGAAAATGCAAAATAAAGGCCAAGCACTAGTGTTTTTGCAGAACTTTGTGTTTATATTATTTGATTCAGTAAGTGAGGACCCCGTTTTCTCTTGGAGACAAAGTATAAGAAAAGCAAATGAATGAGAAACATTTATCATCTACTTGATTTCTTTGTTCTTTTTCTTTTGGAAATCATTATTCATATGTGTAACTTATTATTTCCCTATTCTTATGCCTTTGTTTTTCTAGTTAGTTTTGAGTGATTAGCCAACCATTCTTCTCTCTCTCTTTTTTTTTTTTTTTTTTTTTTTTGAGACAGGGTCTTGCTCTGTTGATTAAGCTGTAGTGCACTGGTACAATCGGAGCTCGCTACAGCCTTGACCTCCCAGGCTCTAGTGATCCTCCCACCTCAGCCTCCAAGTATTGGGGCCACAGGTGTGTGCCACCACACCTGGCTAATTATTTTTTGCAGAGACAAGGTCTCCTTATATTTCCCAGGCTGGTTTCAAACTCCTGGCTCAAGTGATCCTCCTGCCTTGCAAGGCATTCTTTTATTCTTTTAGTGTTTACTTCTTTTATAATACCTATGTGTTTTTGTGATGTACAGAGTATTTGTTTAGCTTTCAGAAAGTTACCATGATTTTATGTATTCTTCATATCTGATAAGATAGGTATTAATATCCCAGTTTTTAGAAAATAAGAACTCTGTGTCTATTGATTAACAGTGGGAATTTACATTTTATTGTTTAAAAGCGGATATGGGTAACTCAAGACTGACTAGCTGAAGTGAGTTTTCTTTAATTTTTCTTTCTGTAGACTAGAATGCAGTGGCTTTGATTTGATATGTGTATTTTACTTTTGGGTAACCATAGGGAAGAACAGTTACTGTATTTTCTTTTTATATGTTTGTCACTTGGAATTATTTATGTGTAACAAAGCATTCCTATCTAAATGTATTGACTGATTAATAATAATGTTTTAGTTTCTTTTTATCTACTCTTTAACCAACATCTCCCCATTTCCCCCAATAATGTTTTTTGATTTGGTAAAAACTAACAAGAGCTCAGGCTTTGATGTTAAGATAGCGTGGGTATGAATGCTGGTTTAGTCACTTACCTGTTGTGTGACTGTGGACAGGTTACTTAACCTCTCTAAAATTCAGTGATTTCAGCTGTCAAACGGGTGATGATAATAGTTCTGGGAGAATTAAATGGGATAATACACATGAACTGACTGCTTAGCATAGAATACTAGATGCTTCTAAAACTGTAGCATATGGCCTGGCACAGAGTAAGTACAGTACTCCAAAAATGTTCTTATTATGTTTGTATTTTATATTTTGAGGTAGACTTAGATTTGATTTTATCTTTTATATTTTATATTTAAACAAGGACATATCAGATACCTTTCAAGATTTCAGTTTATTATGTAAAACTGCCTATTCTGAAATTTGTGAAAATGTTCATGGTATTAAGTGATATGTTAAGTTTTAGATAGGTGTATATTCAACAAATATCCGTTGATGACCTGGTGAACCTACGTATCGACAGAGCCAGGCATGGTCCTAGCAGTCCCTCAAGGCTTTTATACTTGCTGTTTCCCCTGCTTGGAGTGCTTTATCCATGGATTGCTTTCTCCCTCATTTCATTCAATTTCTGCTTAAACGTTACCTTAACAGAGTTGGAGAGGCTTTCCCTAACACCTTATTTAAACTAGCACCCCATGCTCTGTCACTCTGTCTTTTTATCCTATTTTACATTTGTTTTTAACCTGACTTATTATGTGTGTGTGTATGTACACTCTGTTTCTTTGTCTCACAACGTAAGCTCCATGAGAACCTTTTTGTTTGATCTTTGTATCCCAGGGTCTAGAATAGTGCCTGGCACATAGTAAGAACTGAGTACATTTTTGTTGTTTTTTGATAGAGATAAAGCACTTTTTCTGTTCTCAGTGAAACATATGTGCAAATGCATTGTTTTCTTCAATATAATAGTTTAAAAGGACAACCTGTAGAGTTTGAGGAACATTGTTTTGTGCAGGAGACAACAATGTTGTGGTGCCACTGTATATCCTTAGCTTTTTAGTGCTGTCAACCAGTGTCATATGTGGATGGTTTTATATTTTTGGTTTGGAATAGCAGCCAGTCAGGTTTAAAATCTAGAATAAGTAATTATATTTTTGCTAACATAGTTTTAACCTTTTAAAATCTCAGATATTTTTGAAGACTATGCGTCTCCCACCACAGCAGCCCAGACTCTCTTATATACTGCTGCAAAGAAAAGAAAAGAGGTATTTCATTTTTCTTTTTAAATCCAAAACAAAAGTGGCCTGTGTTGATTTGATACTCTAGTATATCCCTGGTGTTTGAGAAATTATGTTGTTATTCATTATAACTTGTCACCTTAAGAATTTTTTTTTTTTTCTGTCCTGGTGAGGGGAAAGGGTATCATGGTTATTTTGTTTTCTTAATAAATTGTACTTTTCTTATTGAGCTTATAGTTGCTTGATAGAACATAATAAAATGGCTTTATTTTTAAAAATTTGTGCATCACAGTTAATACTATAGTAAGACAAAGTTCATGTAGACTAAAATGGATTCTTCTATTTCTTTAGGTGTTGCCAAAAATGATGGCATTCTGTTATCAAATCCTAACAGACCCGAACTTTGACCCTAGGAAGAAAGATGGAGCCCTGCATGTGATTGGTTCCCTAGCTGAGATTTTACTGAAGGTTAAGATAATCAAAATTTAATTTACTTAATAACATTGTAAAGCACAGGCAAATGAGAGAATATGAAAGTTATGGTTAATTTAAAGCTGGTGACTACTTCTGGATAATTGAGTTGACAAATATCCTCCTTTCTGTCACCTATTTCTTTAATTAAAAAGAAAATTTGACTAACATTTTCAGTATGAAACCGTTGCTATGTGAAGGGGATACAAAATATCTTATTTCTACAAAATCAATATCAAACTGATCTAAGGTAGTATTTGTCTTGTTTTAAAACATGCAACATATAGGTCAAATAATTTCACAAAATTATAAGTAGAAGTATATTAAATGCAAGTCGTAGTAAACATACTTGATTAGGAAGTGATTCTTACATATGAAAAAGAAACTGATAAGTTGAAATTTGTTTCCTAATAGAAGAGTTTATTCAAGGACCAAATGGAGTTGTTTCTACAAAATCATGTATTTCCATTATTATTGTCTAACCTGGGATATCTTCGAGCTAGAGTAAGTGTTTCATATTTCTGTTAAATAAGTTTCTCATATTTCTGTTATGTATCTTAAATCTTCATAAGATAATTATTCAAATAAATGTTTTTGGATAAATTGACCTTTTACCACATATTGAGATGAAATAGAGTCAATTAGAATGTCTGCCTATGGTCACATCAGCTGAATAAAGGACAGACTATTAAAGAAAAAGATTTATGGGCCGGACGCAGTGGCTCATGCCTGTAATCCCAGCACTTTGAGAGGCTGAGGCGGGCGGATCACTTGAGATGGGGAGTTTGAGACCAGCCTGGCCAACATGGTGAAACCCCATCTCTACAAAAATACACAAAATTAGCTGGACTTTGTGGCGGGTACATGTAATCCCAGCTACTAGGGAAGCTGAGCCAGGAGAATTGCTTGAACCCGGGAGGCGGACGTTGTGGTGAGCAGAGATTGTGCCACTGCACTGCGGCCTGGGCGACAGTGAGATCCTATCTCAAAAAAAAAAAGGAAAAGATTTATGGATTTTATTTCCTGCTGGTTTTATTTCATTTGTCACCCTAGCCTCACTTGTTGCATATGTAAAACATGCAATGAGAAAGGTGATTTTATAGCAGTCATACAATTTAAATTCACAAATGGATTTATTTTGTGTATAAAATGACGTGAAATTCTGGATTAGCTAAGAACTTGAATTTGATTTTCAGTATATTAGGTAGATTTGCCTTAGTAAAATGGAGAGATTAATAATGCATGTGAAATTGTGCTCTATGTGTATATTCTTTTAGAATCAATGTATTTTATGGAGAAATAGAAACAGGACTTTTATTCAAGAGCCTAGTATTTCTCTTTGTAAATATATCAGCACAAAAAATGTCTTGCTTAAAACAACATATATTAACAATGCCTTGTACGCTAGTAAGCATTTTATAAAATAATAGTTACTAGCGAGATATCTGGACAAATGTGGAGTAGGGACGCTGAGAGCCCATGAGCATTTTTACAGTTGGGCTCCTACCTTTGAGAAGTTGTATGAATTGTGATTCTCTTGCTAAAAGTCTTTAGTAACTAAAATTAATTTCTGTTGATTGTGTTTGATGCACACAGAGAGTAAAATATAATAATGATTCTGTGGTCTAATAGTTAAAATGTGATCATCTATACCAGGTTTAAAATTTTTGGTACCTATGTGACTGAAAAAAAGGAAGTTTGCTAAACCAGTTAGTGTAAGGGAGAATAATGTTTTACCTAAGTGTGACAAATGAATTTCACATACTGGTTTAGAGTTGCTTTTACATATAATACATTAATTATGAGTTATAATATTTATTAAAAGCATAAATAGATTTTTTTTCAAAGACATATTTGGCTTCTTTTTCTCTTTCCCATGAAAAACATTATTGCATATGGGTAATTTAGAAGTAATGAAAATGCCTTACTTGTAAAAAGGGGGATGTAGAAATTAGAAACTAAGGCTACTATATTACCCCAAAAGCAAACATTTCTTCATAGAATTGATGATATGTTACTAAGAAGTTCCTATATCTGTGACATTATTACAGAATGCTATAATCCTAATAGCTCCCTACTTACCTTTTTTAATAATACAGTCTTGCTGGGTACTTCATGCATTTAGTTCTTTGAAGTTCCATAATGAGCTCAATCTAAGAAATGCAGTTGAATTAGCGAAGAAGAGCCTGATTGAAGATAAAGAGATGCCTGTCAAAGTTGAAGCTGCCCTTGCTCTTCAGTCCTTAATTTCTAACCAGATACAAGGTAAAGCCAAAATACCTTTCAGACGTTTTCTCAAATAATTTCATTTACTTTCTTCCCTAATGAGGATGCATCTCCATGTCTGAGGGTTCAGGGTTTGGAATTCTGAGTTTGCCCTCTCAGAATTTTGTAGTTTATTCTTGTCCTTTTTAGGTGTTGCTATTGACTGTAGTTTTCAAAATTTTAGATTAGGAAGCATGTTAATCATTGTGGGGCGCTAGGATAGGCTGGGTGTAAAGTGACCTGGGCCCAGTTTTGATTTTGCTACTAATTTGCCATGGAAACCTGGGCAAGGTGCGTGATCTGTCAAGGCTCAGGTTTCCACATATTTAAGTTTAGGGGAGTTGGACTGGATGACTTCATGATTCCTTTCACCTCTAGGATTCTGATTCCCCTAGTTTTGAAAGTAGCAAGTAGTATTTCTCATAAGTGATAACGGAGTCTCATTTGTTCAGAGTGTTCTGATGAAAGTTCAAATAAACCTTTGAAAGTAAGTTCAGCTTTACAAAGAACATGAACCTAGTTTGCCTCTATTCAACAGTGTTTCAGTGGGAGGATTGGATATTGTATACATGGCAAAGGAGGGTGGTAGAGATGGCCTGGGGCAGGGAAGGGGCCCCATCAGTGTTCTGGATAGTCTTCAAGTACATGATTTTTTTATAACTTGTCCTGAGAACTGATTCATGTTTTCCAAGTCATTCTGATGACCAAGTGTATGTATAATTAGAATTTCTCAGTGGGGACTATTAGTATTTTGGGATAGTTTCTGCACAGGACAGTTCTCTCCTGTGCAGAACTTCTTATCCTTATATTACTCTTGGGGAATTGATATATTGGTGAACATTATTTTGGTACAGCTTTGTAACTTATCACAGAGCAAGTGTGTATCTAGAACCTAATTTAGGTATTACCCTGGGTCACTTGACCTTGTGACCAAATTAATTCCTTTTATCATCTGGGCATGGTAATTTTTATTACTTTTGTTTGTTTTATTGAATTAGCTAAGGAATATATGAAGCCACATGTGAGGCCTATTATGCAGGAACTGTTGCACATTGTTAGAGAGACAGAAAATGATGATGTTACTAATGTCATCCAGAAGATGATATGTGAATACAGTCAAGAGGTAGCCTCAATTGCTGTTGATATGACCCAACACTTGGTAAGACTGGGCAGTTTTATGTTAATTTGGTTTAGAAACCTTGAGTAATCTAAATAAACTCCAAAATATGGAGTTCAGTTCTATTTGTACAGTCATGTGCTGCATAACAACATTTCAGTCAATGACAGATTGCGTATACGATGGTACACTCATAAGATTATAATACTGTAGTTTTACTGTACCTTTTCTATGTTTAGATACAGATATTCCATTGTGTCATGATTGCCTGAGTATTCACTACAATAACAAACTGTACAGGTTTGTGGCCATGGATCAGTAGGCTATGCCATCTAGATTTGCCTAAGTACACTCAATGATGTTCAAGCAAGGATGAAATTGCCTAACGACACATTTCTCAAAATATATCCATGTTAAGCGATGCATGACTGTAACTGAAATATTGATAAAAAAATTATTCTGATATTTCTATAATTAGACTTTAATAATTAGGATAATTTCTTTCATCTAGAATATTCTGAAATTTTATGATGTGCCTTCTAAATTTTTAATTTCTGGGCTTTGAATGAGGAAGTTCATTTCCTTCAGTTTGGGGCAATTTATTGTTTTACTTTTTTGATAAATTTCTCGTTACTATTTTTTTTTCTGTTCTGTATTTCCTGATGTGGAGAATTACATCTGGACTGTGTCTCTAATTCTTTTTAAAACTTTTCCTCCTGTTTTCTATGTCTGTTTTTTTTGTTTCATTTTCTAAGTGATTCCTTGACTTCTCAATCTTCTATTGCATTTTTCTTTTTAGTATTGCTTGATTTCACTTGTCCTTGATTGTGATTTTACTTGCTTAGTGACAACTAGAAGTTAAATATTAGCTCTCTGGATATAATAGCTAATGTAAATAGCTATACTTAAAACATGACAGGTTCTGTTATTTTAAGAAGAGAGATGATTCAGTCAGCAAAGTGCAGACTTCAAAGTTTGAGCAATGTAGACTTTAGATGTGTGACACTGCCATTTTGCTTTTATAAAGGGGGAGCATAACAGTACTAATGGAATACTTTAATGTTATTTTCATAGGCTGAGATATTTGGCAAAGTTCTTCAAAGTGATGAATATGAAGAAGTCGAAGACAAAACAGTAATGGCTATGGGAATTTTACATACCATTGATACTATCTTAACAGTTGTAGAAGATCATAAAGAGGTGAGATTTCTTTGTGGTTTATGATACAATAGTGGCATTTAACTGAAATTTATGTGATCAGTGGGCATGAATTTTGAAGTCTCCACTTTTAAACTGCTACTTAGTTATCTTGCTAGGCTTTAAAAATTGCCCTCACATTTTAAAGAAACATATTTAAATGGCTAACATTATAATATTATATTGTAATATTTGTAATATAATGTAAATATTATAAAGTATATAGTGTATTCCTTTATATTAATTTGAGTTCAGTTAAGCATATCTGCTATGTACCAGGCTAGGTTCTTGGGGAATACCAAATTGAATAAGAAATGAGCCCAGCTTTCTGGGAACCAACAATCTAGAATTCTTGGTAGAGAGTGACAGACAGCAGTCCAATCACAGTGGCAAGTGTTAGGTGATGGAACAGAATTCTGGTATAACAAGTACTGTAAAAATGGAAAGGAATAAGTGAAAGAGCTGAAAAGCATACTCAACTGAATTCCAGAATGTTATTGGGATAAGGCTTTATACAGTTATTTATCTAGTGCTTTCACATCCATCAGCTGATATGATCTTACTAATGCCACCACGACATAGATAGCACAGGTAATGGTAGCCTGTTTTGCAGAAGCAGAAACAAAGTTCAGGTGGATTTAAGAAACTTGCTCATGGTCCCAGAGCTAGTAAGTTGTACATTTGGGTTTGTAGTCAGATCATTTTGATAATGTATCAGTTTATCCCCATTTAAAACCTCCAGCTTCTTCCCAAGTATCCCATGGCCTCTCCTTAACTCAAATTAAATTTTTGTTCATTGCTTCTGTGAGTGCAAGTTGACTTGTTTGGCACTGATGGCAATTATTGTTTTATAAGGTGAACACTTAGGAAGCAGGTGCTAGTACTACTTTATTTATTTATTTATTTCTTTATTTGAGACAGTCTCACTCTGTCACCCAGGCTGGCGTGCAGTGACATGATCTTGGCTCACTGCAACTTCCACCTTCCAGGTTCAAGCAATTCTCCTGCCTCAGCCTCCCGAATAGCTGGGACTACAGGTGTGCACCATCACACCCAGCTACTGTTTATATTTTCAGTAGAGATGTGGTTTCACCATGTTGGCCAGGCTGGTCTTGAACTCCTGACCTCAGGTGATCCACCTGCTCCAGCCTCCCAAAGTGCTGGGATTATAGGCGTGAGCTGCCATGCCTGGCTGCTACCACTACTTTAAATAGCATTGTTAAGCCATGTAGCTGTTGGTTTATCCTGTGTTTATCACGTGCCAATGGAAGATGACTTGGTTTTTATTTATTTGTTTGAGACAAGTCTTGCTCTGTTGCCCAGGCCGGAGTGCAGTGGCATGATCTCAGCTCACTTCAACCTCAGCCTCCCGGTTCAAGTGATTCTCCTGCCTCAGCCTCCCGAGTAGCTGCCTGCCACCCCCCAGGCGAATTTTTGTATTGTTAGTGGAGAAGGGGTTTCACCATGTTGGCCTGGCAGGCCTGGAACTGCTGACCTCAAGTGATATGCCCGCCTTGGCTTCTCAAGGTGCTGGGATTATAGGCATGAGCCACTGTGCCTGGCTGACTTGGTTCTTAAAAATGGCTTGATGCTCTTCTAGACTAGTCTTCATATGCCTAAAGGGCTTAATTTTTATTTTCATTTTCATTATTTTATTTTTGCGTCCTTCTGTATTGAAACTAGGTGGTCCTCTTGGTAACAGTGAGATGTTCCAAATTAAATTACAAAATTACAAGTAAATTTAAGGGATCGTTCTTTTGTCTTATACTTAGAACTTGTATTTTAAATTTGAAGAAACCTTAGAAATAACCTCGTCCAGTTTTCACAAGTGTGTGTGGGGCATGGAAGAATGAGCTGCAGGGATAGTTTAAAAACAAAACAGCATCATTTTGTTTTTATTTTTTCTCTTGATATTAAATTTATTTTGAATTCCAAATAATATTAAAGGGACATGTGAACTTATTGTAATTATCAAGAGAGGCATGGGTGAAAATTGAGACACACTAATACAGCATCCTTACCTAAAGACAAAAAAAAACCACCTAAAGCCTTCAGCTAAATGGCTTTACCAAGGCCATGAATAATTACAGGCAAAACCAACTGGCATCTTGGTCTCCTGACCAAGATTTTGAGCTTTAACTTATTAAAAGCAAACTTTGAAAAAAATATATCCTTAAAAGGAAAAAGCACATTTATGAAACACTGACAAATAGTGTATGAAACACAAGATTGTGAATCTAAAATAGGTGCTTAAGCATATGCATTTTTGTTTAATGATTTTAACCTTATTGACAGTTTTTTTAAACTGGGAAATTTTGGATCATTTGAACCTTAAGACAGTGGTTTAAGTTGAATATTAGAATATACTTGACAGTTGAAATAGGACGTTTACATGAAAAATGTAACCCGCCATGGATTTTAACTTATTTTAAAATATTTGATACAAACATATGTTGAAAAATTAAAAAGATGTGAAAAGAAAATTCATTGAAATTTTACCTTCTCACTCAACTCCCCAGCTATCTAATTCTCCTCTCTGAAGTAGCTATGTTTTTCCTTTTTTTTTTTTAAACCAGGTTTTTGTGCCCTTCTAGAGACTTTTCTGTTAACATATAAGCAAAAAGTGAACGTGTATATTTTTCTTTTATGAAAATGCTAGCATGCTATACACAGTTTTTATTTGCCATTTTTTACTTAATATATCTTGGTGATCCCTCCATGTCAATAAAGTTATATATTTTTAATGGTTGCTTAATATTCCCTTGTATGATGTGTCAAATTTATTTCACCAGTCTCTGTTTAGTGGATATAATTTAACTGTCTCTTGTTTAAATGGACATTTGATTGCTAGTAATCACAAACATTGCTGAAACGAATGAATGGCTTTTTACGTGTTGTTTTGCACACATAATATGTGTAAAGGGTAAATCCCTTCAAGTGGAATTGCTGGGTTGCATCGTGATTTGTATGGGTAAGTTTGAAGGATGTTGCCAACTTGTCCTTCATTGTATGTACTGTTTACACTCCACAAATCAATATACAAACAGGGTCTTTCTTCCCAGCCCCATAATTGTGATCATTGCCAGTTTTAAAAGGTCAAAATTGTTAATGTTGCACTTGGAATTTGTACCCTTACCGTGTATTATAATGAACATCTTTTTATAAACACAGGCAAAGATTATTAAAAAAAACACACATTTTCTATTGTATTTCAATTTTAAAAAATTAATTTTATATAAGGGGAATTTGATCTTTGTGATACCATTTGAAAATATTTCACTTATTTTTTTGACTTCCCAGTGCCCCATGCAAAAGTTTTTAATTTTTTAGTTAGATGATTTCATTTTTTTTTAAATTATTTCTGGGCTTTGAGTCACTTTCCCTTTTCAGGATTATACAAGAATTGTTTTTATTATTTTTTTTTATGGTTTATTTCTTCACACTGAAATATTTTATCCATTAGGAATTTATTTTGGTATAAAATACATGGTAAGGAACTAAATCGTTAAGTTTGTTATGGATTTAACCCCCATTTCTGTCATTAGTCTATTTTTCAAAATTTTCTGAGTATTCTTGCATGTTTACTTTTTCACATGAAGTTTAGAATTAACTTGTCAGGTTACCGTCTGAAAAATGTCCTGTTGATATTTTTATTGGCACGATATTAAATTTATATATTATGATAATTTTAAGCTTAATATTTAAAATTTATCTTTAGATTACGCAGCAGTTAGAGAATATCTGTCTACGGATCATTGATCTTGTTCTGCAGAAACATGTAATTGGTAAGTTCAAAGGTTAAATAAAAAGATAAATTGAAAAAATTTTAAAAATTTGAACTCAAAGTATAATTTTAGCCCTTCAGATTTAACAAGATTGACAATTTGAGAAAGAGAAGCATAATCACTTTAATTTTTGGATGTCCTTTCTAGTGTTAAATATCTGTATTTTCATTTAGAGCTAAAAAAATTATGCATCCAATGAAAAATTTTTGGTTTTGGAACTTTAAAGGACAGTAATTTTAAATTGTACATTGCTAGAAATGAACTGTGATGAGGTTTAGGTGAGGTTACTTTAATCTTGGATCGAAAAATGTTTAATAGGCATTTTTTAAAATCAGAAATGTGAAATGGCTGGGCACCATGGCTCACACCTGTAATCTTAGTAGTTTGGGAGGCTGAGGTGGGTGAACTGCTTGAGCCCAGAAGTTCACGACCAGCCAGTGCAACATGGTGAAACACTGTCTCTACAAAAAATTAGCTGAGTGTGGTGGCATGTGTTTGTGGTGCCAGCTACTCAGTAGGCTGAGGTGGGGAGGATCACATGAGCCTGGCAGGTAGAGGCTGCCATGAATTGTGATTGTGCCCCTGCACTCCCCTTGGACAACAGAGTGGGATCCTGTTTCAAATAAAGTATGAGTTAATTGTCCTGTTGTCTATTATGGTGTCTGACTTCTGAGTAGAATCAGTAACCAATGTTAGATGTTACAAGCTGATGGGAATTTTGTAGAGGAGGTGAGTCTTCCATTGTATTCAAGCATATTGAAGATGCTAGCCCCACGTCATGTGGGTGTGAGAGAGATGCAAGCTGTGTAGTACTCAGATAGAAGGATGCAGGAAAACCATGTCTCTGATTAAGAGCAGTTGTCTCCAGGCTTTTTATTGTTCACTCTGTTAGTAAAAAGTTGAGCATGCACTGCTAATATATGTGAATAATATTTTAAGAGTACTTGAATACAACATGGTAGATATAAACAGTGGAATACTATTCAGCCTTAAAAAGGAAATCCTGTCATTTGTGACAACATGGGTGAATCTGGAGGACTTTATGCTAAGTGAAATAAGCCAGGCACAGAAAGACAGATACCACAAGATCCCAAACTCATAGAAAGAACAGAATTTAGTTAGCAGGAAGTGGAGGGAGGGGAGATGCTGGTCAAAATGGTGACCATAGTTAATAACAATGTATTATATACTTGAAAATTGCTAAGAGTAGATTTTAAGTGGTGTCACCACGAAAAGCTATGTGAAGTAATGGATGCCAGATTTAGTCATTCCACAAAATATACGTATTTCAAAATGGTGTATACTTCATATGTACAATTTTTATTTGTCAATTCAAGGTATTTTTAAAAAGTACATCTTTCAATAAAAAGACCAGTGGTTGCCAGGGTTTGGGGATGGGGGAGAGGGCAGGATGAATAGTTAGAGCACAGAAGTTTTAGGCAGTGAAACTACTCTGTATGATACAATAATGATGAACAAATGTCACTATACATTTGTCAAAACCCTTAGAATGAACAATGCAAAGAGTGAACCTTAATGTAAACTATGGCCTTTAATTAATAATAAAAGAATTTCTGAAAGTTCTGTTTTGGCTTATTTCGCTTAGCATAGTGTGTCCATCTCTGTTGTTGCAAATAACAGGATTTTCTTTTTTTTAAGGTGGACTAGTACTCTATCATGTATAAATACGACATTTTCTTTATCTGTTCATCTGTCAGTGGACACTTAAGTATTTTCATATCTTGGTTATTGTGAAACATGCTTCAGTGAACATAGGAGGGCACATTATCTCTTCAAGATCCTGATTTTAATTCCTTTGTATATATACCCAGTACTAGGATGACTTGATCATATGGTAGTTCTATTTTTAATTTTTTGAGGAACCTCCATACTGCTGTCCACAGTGGCTATTTTTACTCTCTCACCAAGAGTATACAACAGTTTCCTTTTTCTCTACATCCCCTTCAGCATTTAACTTTTGTCTTTTTGATAATAGACATCCTCGTAGATATGAGGTGGTATCTCGTTGTGGTTTTGATTTGCATTTCCCCCATGATTAGTGATTTAAAATATTTTTTTATATACGTTGGCCGTTTTTATATAATCTTTTGAGAAATATCCATTCAGTTCCTTTGCCCATTTTTAAGCTGGGTTATTTTCTTTCTACTGAATGATTTGAGTTCCTTATATGTTTTGGATACTAAATCTTCATTTGATATAGGTTTTAAATATTTTCTCTCATTTTGGAGGTTGTCTCTTCATTCTGTGAATTGTTTTCTTTGCTATGCAAAAGTCTTTTAGTTTGATGTAATCCTATTTTTCTGTTTTTGCTTTTGTTGTGTGTGCTTTGGGATCATATCCTCATATCAAAAAAAAAAAAAATCATTCCCCAGACCAGTGTTCCAAGTTTCCATGAAGCTTTTCCCCTATGTTTTTATCTAGTAGTTTTATCATGTCAGGTCTTAAAGCTTAAGTATTTAATTAATATCAAGTAGATTTTTGTATATGGTATAAGATGAGGGTCTAATTTGATTTTTTGCAAATGGATATTTAGTTTTCCCAGTGCCATTTATTGAAGAGACTGTCCTGTCTCCATTGTGTGTTTTTGGCATCTTTGTTGAAAATTAATTGACCCTAAATGGGTAGATTTACTTTTGGGCTTTGTAATTGGTTCCATTGGTCTGTGTGTCTGTTTTTATACCAGTGCCATGCTAGAACTTTTAGAAATTCTGTATTTAGATAATTTATTTTTCAAATGATTTCCTTACGTAAATTATTTCTCAATATTTGTAATTTCCATTTTATTTTGCTAGCTTTTGAAAATATCAAGTTTTAAGTAATATTAGAGAAACTTTAATCAAGTTTCCAGGGTGAATGCTGGTTTTTATAAGAGAAAAACCTTTCAAGTTAGACTTTTTTTTTTTTTTTTTTTTTTGAGGCGGAGTCTCACTCTGTCGCCCAGGCTGGAGTGCAGTGGCGGGATCTCAGCTCACTGCAAGCTCCGCCTCCCGGGTTTACGCCATTCTCCTGCCTCAGCCTCCCGAGTAGCTGGGACTACAGGCGCCCACCACCTCGCCCGGCTAGTTTTTTATATTTTTTAGTAGAGACGGGGTTTCACTGTGTTAGCCAGGATGGTCTCGATTTCCTGACCTCGTGATCCGCCCGTCTCGGCCTCCCAAAGTGCTGGGATTACAGGCTTGAGCCACCGCGCCCGGCTAGGCTTCTTTGCTCAGTGATGTGGTAGGAGCTATTTGAAATTTTTGTTGAGGTTTGTGTTTCCTGGTTGTACGTGTAGATATAATTTACTTTTGACTGAGAATAATGATATTTGTGAGTATAAGAACATTTCCTTTGAACTCTTCTACTTTATAGTGGGTCTTATTGTCTTGATTAACTTGAAGAATACTGTATGTTTTACAGGTTTTGTAAATTGACAGAATACTGCCTGGTGTATAGTTGTTAGTAAAAGTATAAATTTGAGATAGGTAGATACTTTAGTCTGATATAATTAAGCTCTCCAAAGAATATTATTAATTATTTGTACATTTTAAATCCTCGACATGAAAGAGGAATGATAATCTATTCCTTCTTGTATCTATTTCTAATACAGTTTTGTAAATATATATAATAAAGCAGAAACAACTTTATTTTTTCAATAGTATAAGAAAGTTTAGTGAAAACATTTTTGCCTTGCCTTATTGAACAGAGGGGCAGATCTTGGTAAGAAATGGAAGCTGGCAGATACATAGCCGAAGATACAAATACTGAGAAAGGGAAGTTTATGAGTACATTGGATAGAGGAGGACTATGTGTGCGTAGGTAGTCTAAACCCTCCTCTGTGTGGTCTTTGTTTTAACTTTTGCTATTTCCTAGCATTCTAACTAGAGATTTTCTTCCAGAATTCTATGAAGAAATTCTTTCCCTGGCATACAGTTTAACCTGCCACAGTATTTCCCCTCAAATGTGGCAGCTTCTAGGTATACTATATGAAGTGTTTCAGCAGGATTGCTTTGAATACTTTACAGGTATGGCTTTGACCATATAAAATTTTTGCTTTTCTGTGTCTAGATATTACTTCCTGTCGACACCTGAAATAAAAACACATACGATTCCAATATTGACCAGAAAATGTGTTTATTTCCTGGTCACATGAAAGCTGGGGCTATTGTAGCAGTGTTTTTCAGACCTAGGTATATAGGCAGAGGAGATAGGCTGTATTTCTTATGGAGTCTTAAGTTAGTTTATGACCAGAACATATATCCATATGTTAATTTAATAAGTATCTTATGGACACCAAGTATATTCCAAGCCCTATTTTAAGCTCAGTAATCCAGCAGTGAGCAAAATAAACAGCCTTTTCCCTTGTGAAGCTTACATTCTAATGGAGATGATGGGAGGGTAGGGAATCACTCAGACAAATGAGCAAGAAAATATAAAATATGTCAGATAGGGATGAGTGTGCAGTGGAGAAAGGGAAAAAATTCAGCTCAATTGCTTCATAAATGATGAGCATCTTAGTCTTTCTGCTTTACATTTTCCCCATCTATAAATATACAACAGACTTATTACTTTCATTTCTAGCCTTTTGTGCTTGCATGGGAAGATACTAATGTGTGGGTGCTACAGAAATGTGGTTTCAGTGGGAATAATTTATTTCTATTCCTGTCACTCAAGTCTCATTTGAATTTTTGATTTTTTTTCAGACATGATGCCTCTCCTCCATAATTATGTGACAATAGATACAGATACCTTATTATCAAATCCAAAACATTTAGAAATTCTTTTTACAATGTGTAGGAAGGTAAGCATGTCCTTATCTATTGTTGCAGTGGTTCTTGCTAATGTTTGCCTGTTTTGCTTCAGGATACTTTTTCAGTTTGTTTCTTATACATTTAGTTCTGCATTATCTTCATCAACATATATTCTTTCATTTGTATTTTCAAAAGGATCTTTGGGATTTGAAAGTTTCATATTGTGTGTCGTGCTTATGAATGTTTGCCACTTTTATATCTGCTTTTTACTTTGTGTTTTTTTCTTTTGGAAATGAATTTTCTACTTGATTAAAGAAAAGTGCTAGGAAAATTAACCACACATTTTGTTAATCAGTGACAAATGGAATGATCTTTTTTATTTTTTAATTTAATATATATATTGGAAGCCACTAGATGTAGGTAACCTGAGCATAAACAACTTAAGATAAAAATTATAATAGTTGGAAAAGCATCATTTAACAAGAATCTATACTGTACAACGTACATAATGGCTACTGTTATCCTTATACACAAACATGATTGTCTACCATGTTGTCTTTGCCACAAGATAGATTTGGCCCACTATTGGTTATATTTTGGGATCTTTGGCAAATAACGTTTTTCTTCTCCTTTAGGTAAATAAATAAATAAATAAATGTCTGTATACCCACACACACATAAATGTGAAACTGAAATTATATTGCATAAAGCTGGCAGGCAGATTTTATAAAGCTGGGATAACCAGACACCAAGAAGTTTGGCCATAGAGTTGGGAGTAAAATAGCTAGTGTACAACCCCCACAACACATTTTTTTTTCCTCACTAGAAGGGGTGTACCCAAAATCTGGTAAGAGCTCTGTACTGATAATCAGTATATCTGGTTTAGGTCTAGGTCTTAGTTTAGTTCTAAAGAGTCAGGGAAATTTTGGGAAGTCAGTAAGCTTCTTCAGGTATAAAGTGAAGGGGCTGAACTGTGAGTTGTAATGATTCATTTACCTCTGTGAATAACCCATGTTGTTAAATCATAATCACGTGGCAATCTTCAGTTTTCCCTGTTAGAGAGGTAGCTGATAGAGAAAGAGGGAAAGAAAACAAGTATAACAGTTCTGTGTATTCCATTAGTAATTCACAGCTTCCCTGTATGTTTGCAGATACAGTAAAATTGATACAATGATTTCCTTATACTTATCAAATAGTTGTAATATATTTAATATTTTGTGAATATGAAATACTAGTTTTAATACTAGCTAATATTTGAATTCTTATTATATATACCAGACATTTTCTAAGTACTCCCTACAATATTAACTTAACCTTTTGAGAGCATGAGGAAGGTACCACATTTGTATCAAAAGGAAACTATGACATAATTTCTTGCACTGTGCCTGAGGTTAGGAAATAGTTGTAATCACATAGCTACTATGTGTTGGAGGCAGATTTGAACCTAGTCTGACTCCAGAGCCCATTTTAAAAATTACAAGATACATTTTTGTTTTCTTTCCTTTTGGCAAACCAAAACGAAAGGCCCCCAAGTAAATGCAATTTTGGGAAAAGGGAGTAATTCTTTTTCTTTCTGTATCATACAACCCCGTGAAGTAGGTTCTTTTATTCCCATTTTATAGATGGGGACAGTCAAACAAAGAGGTTAAGTAACTTTTCTAAAAACACAGCTAATCTGTGGAAGAGCTGCGGTTTGAACCTAAGCAGCCTGGTTCCAGAGTCCATTCACATTTGGAAGCTAGACTGTGATACACTGTCATAGAGATAGCATTTTAAATTTATGTAAATATAGTTGATTCTTGGCTTTGCCTGATATCTGCTTATGATTCAGCTATTTTCCAGCTTCCAAAATGTTTATTGCTATTACCTCTACTTTTTTTCTTTGTATATGTACATCTTTAAAATCTCTTTACTGTCATTTTGATAGCATTTTGGGAGAGAATGAAATTAAATGGGAATGTTAAATCTGTCAGAATTATCTGGAATTTCTTAATTCATTTTTCTTAAATTTTATTTTTCTAGAAAAGTATCGAATCTAAGCTTTTAAATGTAAAGAATACAGTATTCTTTATAGTCTTATTTCTAATCCTTCTTTGTCTGTATTTGTGTCTCTTTCCTAGTATTTTTAACATTTTGCTTTTTTTTTCCTTAAAAATAACTTACACAAAAGTTGCATACTTCAGTAAGTCTTTTTTCAATGAATATGTGTTTGGTTTCTCTCTGTTACGTCTTTTTGTCTATATTTTAAATTTCTGGCCCACGCTTATTTCTTTAAGTCTATTCTTTTTCATCTGAAACAATTTTTAATAGAAGCATGCTCTACTCTAGGAACTTTTTTGAGAATCTTATTATAAGGCAGTCATATTCCACATTTTATGTATGAACATGTACATTTTGGAATTGTTTATAGTAGTGAAAATACAGAATTAATAATAGGGAAACTGTCTGGTAACCTTGTTATATTCGCCTACTGTCATATTGTATAGTTGTAAATGGTTACAATGTCCATGAAAAATATTCCTAATTATGAAGTTCATGTTGGAGAACTGAAAGGTATATAACATGAAATTATGGTAGTTATGAAAAAAATGGGTTCATATGGACCAGGATTCAAAAGGAACAGAAAAATAGTTTCATTGATAAGATTATTTTGTTTTGTTTTGATTTCATTTTATAATTTTGGTGCCTTTAAAGGGAAGCTTCATTTATCTGGAAAATTAGCTTATGTAGTCTGCTTTATTAATCTAAGGTCAAATAGTGAATTATTGCTCCTTATAAGAAATGAGATGATAGATGGAATTTATTTTGGCCATTCTTCTTTGGGTTGGTGAGGTAAACTTGCACAGCAAGCAAAGCTATGGTTCCTATGGCTGAATTTATGTGGGACATTTGTGCATGTGGACTTGATTAACTTCTACGCAGTGCCATTTACTGCTGAGCTAAATTGTAATTACTGCAGGTACTGTGTGGAGATGCAGGAGAAGATGCAGAGTGTCATGCAGCTAAACTTCTGGAAGTCATCATTCTTCAGTGCAAAGGAAGGGGAATTGATCAGGTAATGTATGTCTGGAAAGCACCTTACTTGATGGTTACATTTGAAGTTTACATGCCTGCTTGACTTTTCGTTTATGATGAAAAATGGAAAGGACAGCCTATAGATTGTGCTTTCTGGTACAAATCCTGTTTAAATGACAAAAAGAGCCAGGTAGTTTGGAAACTGTACCTTGCATTGTAGCTGAGAAAGGCATGCACAGAAAAATATGTAATAATGTAAGGGGCTATCAAAAAAAAAATGAAGTGTGTAAATGCTACTCAGTTGGAGTCTCAGAGATTTTCATGTTCCCTTTGTTTTTGTGTATTCTATTTAAATATTCCTAGGTACCTTTTCTAACCAGAAATTAAGGTACTCTAGAAAAAAGTATTTCTTGACCATTTTAAAAGGCTAAAATTTATACTTTATATTTTTCATAAGTTATACATTTTTAATCTTGTTTTCAACAAGATTAATGTAATTTTTGATACTATTGTGATAAGTTGTTCAATAACTAAGAAAAATGTTGAAATATTCAAGTAAAATTGTGAATTTTTCTTTTCTATAAGTTTTGCTTTATGTATTTCTTATAATAGTTTTGAGATATAATTCACATTCCATACAGTTCACCCGTTTAAAGTATATACATACGTGGTTTTTAGTGTATTCACAGAATTGTGCAACTGTTATCACAATTTTAGAACACTTCATCACCCCTCTCCCAAAAAACTCATTAACAGTCACTTGCCCCAAGCTCTGGGCGACCACTATGGCTTTGTCTCCATAGATTTGCTTATTCTGGGCATTTGATGTAAATGGAATCATCTTATATGTGGTCCTTTGTGACTGGCTTCTTTCACTTGGCATAGGTTTTCAAGGTTCATCTGTGTGGTAGTGTGGATTGGTACTTTATTTCTTTTAATGCCAAATAATATTTCATTGTTTGGTTAAATCGCATTTTATCCATTCATCAGTTGTTGGTCATTTGGGTTATTTTTACTTTTTGGCTATTATGAATAATGCTGTTAGGAACTTTTGTGTCCAAGTTTTTGTGTGAATATGTTTTCATTTCCTAGGAGTGGAATATGGTCATTCTGTGTTTAATCATTTGAGGGACTGTCAAACTGTTTTTAAAGCAGCTGCACCATTTTCCATTCCTACAGCAATGATAGAGGGTTCCAATTTCTTTGTGTTTTTGCCAGCACTTATTTCATTTGTGAAGTAGTGTCTCATTGTGGTTTTTATTTGCATTTTTATGATGGCTAATGATCTTGAGCATGTTTCATGTACTGATTGGCCTTTTGTATATCTTTTTTTGGAGAAATGTCTAATCAGATCATTTTCTCATTTGTAATTACTTGTCTATTTATTGAGTTGTTGGACTTCATTATATATTCTACATTGAAGCCTGTTATCTGGTATCATTTGCAAAATTTTCTCCCAATTTGTCTTGATGGTGTCCTTTGAAGCACAAATGTTTTTAATTTTGATGATGTCTTTTTTTTTTTTAATTGCTTGTGGTTGGTGTCTTTTTTTTGTTTTTTTTTTTTTGGAGACAGGGTCTCATTCTATCACCTGGGCTGGAGTGAAGTGGCACAATCTTGGCTCACTGTAGCCTTGACATCCAAATCCACCCACCTCAGCCTCCTGAGTAGCTGGGACTGCAGGCACGTGCTGCTACACCTGGCTAATTTTCGTAGAAAAATGCTGCGACTACAGGCATAAGCCACTGTGCCCGGCCGTTGCCGTATTTAAGGAACATTGCTAGCTCCAGTGTCATGAAGATTTATCCTCTTTTGTTCTAAGAGTTTTATAGTTTTTTTCTTACATTTATAGACTCTTGATCTATTTTGAGTTAGTTTTTGTACATAGTGTGAGGAGGGGTCTGCATTTTAATTCTTTTGCATGTAGTTATGAAGTTGTTTCAGCACCATTTGTGGAAAAGACTATTTTTTCCCCCATTGAATTGTCTTGGCATTCTTGTCAAATCAGTTGACCACAATGTGAGGGTTTTTTCTGTACTCATTCTATTTGATTTATGTACTTATCTGTTCTTATTTCAGTACTGCATTGTCTTTATTACTTTAGTTTTGTAGTAAGTTTTGAAGTCAGGAGGTTTGAGTCCTGTAACTGCATTCTTTTGTGAGATTGTTTTGGCTAGTCAGGGTCCGTTAAATTTTCATACGAGTTTTAGGATCTGTTTGTCAATTTCAGTAAATAAGCCAGCTGGGATTGTAACAGGCATTGTGCTGAATCTATAGATTAGTTTGAGAAGTATTTCTGTTTTAAAAATAGTCTTTCAATCCCTGAACATGGGGTGACTTTCTTTTATTTAGGTTTTCTTTAATTTCTTTCAACAATGTTTGGTTGTTATCAGAGTACAAGTTTTTCAATTCTATTCCTAAACTATTTTTATATATTTTCTTTTTGATGCTATTGTAAATAGAGTTGTTTTATTTTCAGGTTTGTTGCGAGTGTATAGAAATATAATTGTTTTTGCATGTTTATCTTGTATCCTGAAACCTTGCTGAACTATTTTAATAGTGTTTTAGTGGATTCTTTAGGATTTTCTATAAACAGGATCGTATTATCTACAAATAAGTTTTACCTTTCCAGTTTGGGTGCCCCTTATTTTTCTTGACTAATTGCCCTGGCTAGAATCTGGAGTGCAATGTTGAATAGCTATGATGAAAAGAGACATCTCATCTTGTTCCTGGTCTTAGGAGGGAACACGTTCAGTCTTTCACCATTAAGTCTGATGTTACCTGTGGGCTTTTCATATATGCACTTTGTCAGGTTCAGTTCTTGACTGTTGCTAACTTGTTGCTTTTATCATGAAAGGGTGTTGAATTTTGCAGAATGCTTTTTTCTGCATCTACTGAGATGATCATGTGGTTTTTGTCCTTTTAGAATAGAAATGTATTGCCTTAATTGATTTTCAGATTTTAAATCAAACTTGCATTCCTGGTGTAAATCATACTTATCAAATATGATCTCTGTATATATTTCTAGATTAAATTTCCTGGTAGTTTTTAAAAAGTATTTATGTGCATAAATACTATTGATACATAAGATATTGATCTCTAACGTTCTTTTCTTATGATGTTTGTTGTCTGGCTTTGGTATCAGTATTGTTGGACTCATTGAGTTGGGAAGTGTTCATCCTTTCTCTTTGTTCAAAGAGTTGTGAAGGATTGCTCTTCTTTTTTAAATGTTTGGTAGAATTTAGCAGCGAAATTATCTCGCCTATTTTTGTCTGTGTTTTGTTTTGTTTTGTTTTGTTTTTGGTGGGTAGTTTTAAATGGCCATTCAGTCTCTTTATTTGTTATAGATCTATTTGTAGTTTACATTTCTTTTTAAATTCATTTCAATAGTTTGCATCTTGGAATTTTTCAATGTAATTTATCTAATTCGTTGCATGTGGTTCATAGTATTTCCTTGTGTCTTTTTGTTTCTGTAGGGTCCATGGTAATGACCCTGTTTTGTTCCTGGCTTTAGTTATTAGAGTCTTCTCTATTTTTTTCTTAGTTGAGTTAAAAGTTTATCAATTTTGATTTTTTCAAAGAGCTAACTTTTGGTTTTGTTCTCTATTTTTCTGTTTTCCATTTCATTAGTTTCCACTTTAATCCTTATTTTTTTCTGTCTGCTTGCTTTTCATTTAGTTGTTCTTTTTCCAGTGTTTTAAAGTAACAGGTTAGATTATTGATTTGAGATGTTTGCATACTTCTTAAGTCCAGAATTTCTATTTGGTTTTGGTTCTCTCTCTCTCTCTCTGTTTTTTTTTTTTTTTTTTTTTTTTGAGATGAAGTCTTGCTCTGTCACCCAGGCTAGGGTGCAGTGGTGCAATCTTGGCTCACTGCAACCTCCACCTCCTGGGTTCAAGTGATTCTTGAGCTTCAGCCTCCCAAGTAGCTGGGATTACAGGCGTGCACCACCACACCAGCTAATTTTCGTTTTTTCTTAGTAGAGACGGGGTTTCGCTATGTTGGCCAGGCTGATCTCGAACTCCTGACCTCAGGTAATCCACCCACCTAGGTCTCCCAAAATGCTGGGATTACAGGCGTGAGCCACCGCACCTGGCCTGGTTCTTTTTTACAATGCCTGTATCTTTACTGAAATTTTATCTTTGAGATATTGTCTCATAGCTTTCTTTAACAGTAGTTTCTTTTATTCTTTAAGCATTATGATGGCTGATTTGCTGTTTTCAAAGTTCATTTTTGTGGTGGGGTGCTGTGGCTCACACCTTTATTCCTAGCACTTTGGGAGGCTGAGGTTGGTGGATCGCCGGAGGTTAGGAGTTCAAAACCAGCCTGGCCAACATAGTGAAACCCTGTCTCCATTAAAAATATAAAAATTACCTGGGCGTGGTGGCATGCGCCTGTAATCCCAGCTACTTGGGAGGCTGAGGCAGGAGAATCACTTGAACCCAGAGGCGGAGTTTGCAGTGAGCCGAGATCGTGCCATTGTACTCCAGCCTGAGTGACAAGAGCAAAATTTCTCCATCTCCAAAAAAAAAAAAAAAAAAAAAAAAACACCAAAAAGCAAAGTTCCTCTTTGAGGTTTGTTTGGACCCAAGGGGCCTTGCTTTGACTGTCTCTTTTCTTGGCCATCTCTGGTGAACTGCTGGCCCATCTTTTTGCTCTCAATAGAGCTTCCTCTTATTTACTTACCACCAAAATCTTCATTATTTTTGAGGATGACTTCTCCCTACCCCCAAGCTTTATTGGGGTATTAGTGACAAAAAAATTATGACCTTTCTAAAAAATCATAAAGTATTACTGATATTTATTTAAAAACTTTTTTTAATGGAGATTGGATCTCACTCTGTTGCCTAGGCTGGAGTGCAATGGTGCAATCATATCTCACTGTAACCTCAAATTCCTGGGCCCAAGTGATCCTCCCATCTTACCTCCTGAGTAGCTAGGACTGACTGCAGGCATATGCTACCAAGCCCAGCTCATTTTCAAATTTTTTGTAGAGATGGGGTCTCACTATGTGGTTTAGGCCGCTCTCTAACTCCTGGCTTCAAGTGATCCTGCCTCAGCTTCCCAACGTTCTGGGATTACAGGTGTGAACTACCACCTGTCCCCAACAGGTGAAGGCTCTTTTCCCCCTTTGTTATTATGTACTTTTTAGGTGTTACAGTGGAGGTGAAAAGAAATTATGATGTTAACAAAATAAGAAGGTAGTAAAGCACAAGACATGAACGGGGCTAAAGAAGGATTTAGTTCTGTTTACTGGATTTTGGAGGGTTCTGAGCAATAGGATTTAATAATGGAAACATAGGTTGGGGAGAGGTTCAGAAGGCTATAGAATAAATCCACGCCAAAGACTTTAGAATCCTTTAGAATCCATTCTGTACACCAGAAGCTGGCAAGATATGGCCTGTGCTGTATCACAATGTGGTGGAAGGTCAAAGGGGAAGTGGATACATGCGAAGGGGCAAAACCCAGGGGTGACCTTGCTTTATAACAACCTACTGTCATGGGAACTAGTTCTTTCCCACAAAAAGTAATTCAGTTGTGCCAGAATGATAGTGAGAACTCGCTCATTACATCAGAACGGGAGAATGGCCCCAAGGCATTCATGAGGGGTCGACCACTACCATGACTCAAACACTTCCCACTAGGCCCCACTTCCCAAAACCTGCCACATTGGGAATCAAATTTCAACATGAGTTTCGGGAGGACAAACCATATTGAGACCATAGCAGTATTCAAGAATTTGTGTATCAGAAAGTTAAGGACACAAGGTGATCGCTACGTTAGTGAGGTTACCATTACAGTGCACTCAAGTATAGCTGAAGGACTGTGTTGATTGGCATTCCATTCCTCTAAATTTCCTGTAAATTGGTGATTACATGTAGTGTTGATGGCGCAGTCTCAGCTCATGTACTTCATGGCTGATGGTGTGTAATTTTACTCGGAGGCACAGTATGTCTGGTGGTCTCTCATGATGTTAGTGTTGCTGATGGTGATCTTCTAATTCTGTCATTTCTTCTTTATTAGCTGAAATATTCCTATAAAGAGAAATGTTTTCTGATAAATTATCAGGTTACTCTGAGAAACAGCTTGAGTATTTCCCTTTATTTACCATTATTCAAGATAAGTTTCTTACCTAGCATTCTCCAAAGATGATCAGTAAAATGTTATGTTATGTTGTTTGGTTTTTAAAAATATTTAGTATCCTTATGAATGTATAGATCCAAATTTACTCTATATGTTTCAGTGTATTTTAAGTATACATAGTTTTATTTTTGTCCAGTGGGAGCCTCTTAAATTTGTCTTGAGAGCCCTTTTAACCTGATTTTAATAGTCTTTGGTAGTTTCCTTGCTGTCTTGGTATGACTAGATATTCCAGGCTTATCTTATAGATGTCTTGTTCTAGCCTGGGAAATGGTATTCAAGACTATGAGCTGGGTACAAGGGATATTCATTGCTATACATATATATCTAAAATATATATGTATGTATAATATATGTGTGTGTATATATATAATATGCATATAATATATACTATTTATATGTCATATTAATAAGTTGATAATTAGCTACATATATACTAATGCATATTAATGTATGTAACTAATATATCACTATATATATATTCATTGATATTGGATTGGTCCGTGTTTCTACAAAATAGAGCCAAGAAATATGTTGTTTGGCTTTTTTAGTCAATAAAGCATTAATGTACACAGATAAATCTTTTTTTTTTTTTAAATTTTAGATGTGGGGGGTACATGTGCAGGTTTGTTACGTGGATATATTGTGTGATGCTGAAGTTTGGGTTTCTGTTGAACCTGTTGCCCAGATAGTGAACACAGTACCCAACAGGTCATTTTTCAACCCTCTTCCACTCTCTTCTTTACCTCTTTGGAGTCCCCGTGCCTATTGTTTCCATCTAATACACACAGATTTTTTTTTTTTTTTTTTTGAGATGAAGTCTCGCTCTTGTACTCCAGGCTGGAGTGGAGTGCAAATGGTGTGATCTCGGCTCACTGCAACCACTGCCTCCTGGGTTCAAGTGATTCTCCTGCCTCAGCCTCCCGAGTAGCTGGGGTTACAGGCGCCTGCCACCACACCCGGCTAAGTTTTATATTTTTAGTAGAGATGGGGTTTCACCATGTTGGCCGGGCAGGTCTCAAACTCCTGATCTTGGGTGATCCTTCCGCCTCAGCCTCCCAAAGTGCTGGGATTACAATCGTGAACCACCGTGCCCTGCCACACACAGATGTTTCTAATTCAAATTCATGACTACATTCTTTATCCTTAACCTACTTGATACTGTTCTATATCTCCCACACCAAAAATTCTGGTTCTCATCTTAATTACTTGCTTGCTTTATCCCACTAATGGATACATTTACCCTCAGACTAATTATACCAACTTTGTTACCAAGAAAGGGTTACTATTATTTGTTTTTTTAGTAGTTGTTTTTATCTCTAAGCTATATTCATACACTAGCAATATACAGTGAAAATACAGTCAAATAATTAAAATTTAAAGTTACTAAAATAATCCTCGTTTGGTTGATTCACTTACTTCATTTTATCTTAATTTTTAGAAATAGCTTAATTTGCACTCTAGCCTTGCACTCTAGCAAGACTTTGTCTCCAAAACAAACAAACAAAGAAATAGCTTAATTTTTTGGTAATGGATATGTGAAGCATAGACACAGTTCTAAGGTCTAATTTATAAGACAAGGTATATTCAGAGAAGTCCAGCTTCCACCCTATTCCTCTACCCTTCTTCTCCTGTTTCTTCCCCTAGTTTTAGTTCATCCTTTCATTAAAAAACAAAACAAAAACAAAAAATAGATATTCTCGCCTTGCCTTCTTAGGTAAATGGTAGCATACTATACATTTCCTGTGTTGCCTTCTACACTAAGTAACATATCCTGCAGATCACTTCGTAGTAGCATATAGAGATATTCTGCATTCCTTCTGCAGCGGCACAGTGCTCTAATTGTGCATTTACGTAGTTGTCCAACCAGCCTCCATAATCGATTTTGTTTTAATATAATGGAATTCTTTTACTAGTTCTAAAACTTCACAATTCCTTTATGTTCTTATGGCTTTGTGTATAATAGTAAATATTTGTGAAAATGAAACTTTATTTTCTGTTTATTTAAATTGACATAATTGTATGTTTATAGAATACATAGTAATGTTTTGATACAATGTGCAGTGATCTGATCAGGGTAATTAGCATATCCATTGTCTCAAACATTTATCATTTCTTTGTGTTGGGAACATTCAATGTCCTCCTCCTAGCTATTTGAAACTATGCATTACTGTTAACTATAGTCATCTCATAGTGCTATAGAACACCAGAACTTATTTCTCCCATGTAGCTGTAATTTTGAAACTTTAGTTTTAAAACATCTTGAAAAGAGCTTTTCAAACTTAATTTATATTTTCTTGTGGCTGCGTTTATCCACACCTAATTATTTGACCATGGTAATAATTTTTAACATAGCTTATATGTGTTATCTCAAATTAGAACACAGAATATGTTGTATCAGCGTAAGTAGACGTAGAGTTAAACTAGTTATCTTTGTAAAGAGCTTTATAGTCTTAAAAGTATGTGTAGTCATGTATTTTGATTCAATATGTTATCCTAAACCAGACTAATAGTCTGCTGACCCAGATATATATGCCTTTTGGCCTACTAAAAAGAAAATAATAAATATAACTCTTAAATTTCTACACAAAACCTTGATTTTTTTAAAGTTTATTTTAAAAAGGGGCTTATAGTAAGACCTCAGATTTTATTTTATACAAATCATTTCAACTCATCCCCTTTAACTGAAAGTAACTATTGTGAAATCGTTCCAGTAAAATTAGTTCATCAATATTGCACTTTAGAATTGGAGTCAGGTATTTTTTTAATGTTCAGGCTCCACCATTTTTTCTTCAGCCTTTTTCATCTTATACCAACAGGAATTTTCTTTCTCAAAAACAATCTGATTACATCATAATTACTTTCAGTCCCATTTATTTCTTTCCAATTTAATTTGTCAAAGAAAATGACATGCAGTGATTTCACCTTAGATGTGCAAGTGGCTGTGTCCACATATGGATTATTGACACCATTTGAGCGTGGACTCTTACAGGACAATCTTCAGCTGACTTTAATTTACTTAAGAAGGAAGGAGATTTTCTGGCACTGCTATAGGACTTGTTTTTGTCTAGTTAGTCTCTCTAGGTTTTTATAATATAAATATTTTAAATAACTCTAAAATGATTTAGTCAAAAGTCTCATTGCCATTAAGACTGTCTTATTTATTGAGGACACTCTGCCAATATACAGCTTTCTATAAAAGTTACTTGGGCTATCTGTGTGGTTGACTCTCTTTTTCTTTTTGTCTTCTAGTGCATTCCACTCTTCGTTCAACTTGTTTTGGAGAGATTAACTCGAGGGGTCAAAACTAGTGAGCTTCGTACCATGTGTCTTCAGGTTGCAATTGCTGCCTTGTACTACAACCCTGATTTGCTGCTACATACTTTAGAACGAATTCAGTTGCCTCACAACCCTGGACCTATCACTGTACAGTTTATAAATCAATGGATGAATGATACAGATTGTTTTCTTGGGTATGTGTCTTTTGGGTTTTACACTTCTTTTCTGTTTCTGGAAAGTTTGCTTTTTAATATTTGCATATAATAGCATGTACAAAGATAATTTTCATGTCTTAGGAATTATTTTTAGTGTATTGTCAATATTTAATTTTTAGAGGATTAAGAATCCTTTTCAGCAGGGTAATCTAGTGGAAACAATGCAGGCTCTGAAAATTAGATGTAGCCCTTTCCTGCCTTTTTTTTTTTTTTTTTTTTTTTTAACATGAGTGTATCATTGTATCTCTAGGCAACAAGAATTAATTGTCTGTCTGGGTTCCATGATTAAGTGTCAGTGGGTAAAAACATTCTAAATGGAGTCGGATTTCTAAGGAAGGTACCCCTCTGGCAAAGATATAATGTAATGTCACAGAATGTTTAACTCTTTGCAGATCTCAAGGATGCCTGTTCTCAAAAGTGGGGTCAGAAGGCTTGTTATTTGTATCTCAGGTGCTGCGCCAGTAGGAGAATTTGGTTTTATGTGAAGCACTCTCGTAATTGTCAAAAATAGAAGAGTGAGGCAGGGCACAGTGGCTCACGCCTGTAATCTCAGCACTTTGGGAGGCCGAAGTGGGTGGATCACGAGATCAGGAGATCGAGACCATCCTGGCTAACACGGTGAAACCCCGTCTCTACTAAAAAAATACAAAAAAAAAAAATTAGCCGGGCATGGTGGCAGGTGCGTGCCTATAGTCCCAGTTACTTGGGAGGCTGAGGCAGGAGAATGGCGTGAACCCGGGAAGCAGAGCTTGCAGTGAGCCAAGATCGCGCCACTGCACTCCAGCCTGGCTGACAGAGCAGGACTCCGTCTCAAAAAAATAGGAAGAGTGAGATTCCAATTAGTGTTATGTGCCCACCTCAGGTCACCCAACACAGATTAGTGATTGTGTTATGCTAGAAATTGAGCTAGCTGTCTAATTTGTTTTAAAACACTATCTAATATTTAACTGGAAATGAATAGTATTGTTTTGTGAGAGATCATTTAGAAAAATTTCCTGAGAGGAACAGACTCCCCGAAGTAGTTAAGACATTGCTGCCACAGGCAGGAGAAGATGGAGGCCTGGAATAGGATGGGGCGATAGGAATGGGGGAACATATTTACAAGCTGCTATGTGTGTTCTAATTTTTCTACTTGCAGGACACTGGAATTTATCCCTTATTGAGATTTGTTATTAAAACCTTGAAGGGAAGAACATACTTTCAAAGAAATTGTTCTTAAAGTTATCTCTGAGAAAGATTTAAGGAATAGAGATTTGGTCATTTAAAGTTAAGCAGTTAGTCCTCTTATGTCTTTATTAGCACTGGAAGCAATTTCCCTGCTATTGTGTAGACTGGGAGTCCTTGGGTTGTGCTTCCTTGGATTCTTTAGAGCCCTGCTTGATAATCATCTTTTCTGCTGTGATCCATGTGGTCTGTATTTAGGGGCTGCATGGATGAGAAGGTCTTCAGGTCAAGCACAGTTCTGTTTTAGCATAGTACTTGGGCATTAGTGAGTTGAATCAATCAAGAAATGCAAATAATGAAGAATAACAGAAGCTTGTAGAATATTCATTATTGGATTTGTTATATTATTCTCACTTTAAACAAACTGAATCACTGCAAGTGAATTTTTTATTCACACAATTTTAAGAATGTTTTGCCAATGTTATCTTTTAATTCTTAATTTTTTAGTTTTAAACAACTTAGAGGAAACATTTAGGAGAAAAATGTCTAATGTTTACTGGTCAAACTTTTTTCTTTCTGAATTTTCCTTATCCTTATTTTTTTCTTATGCTATTTTATAGCATAGGACTTTAGTAGACTATTTACATTAAGTTCAGCTGACTATCTTACTAGATGCTGAGTTTTTGAACCATCTTTCACCTCTTAGGGTTTGGGTAGATTATGTGTGCTGAGAAACTTTGTAGATCAATCTAATGTTGGAAGAGTCTAAGAAACTCTTCCTTCCCCCCGCCCCCATTGTATTGGACTTTTATGCTGTCAAATATAGGTATTTCTGCTTTATTAAAACTCCTTATGTCGAGGCCCATATATAACATTTATATTAATTATAAATTGATATTGTGGCAAGATTCACCATGTTAATTGCAGACTCCCAATAGGTCTTTGAAAATAATTGGTTTACAAAATTTGATTTACATAGGGTTTCATACAGTACAAAATGGGGAATGTTTCTGTATAATACCAACAGATGAACCTTAGAGTATGCCTTGGACATTTCTTTTTTTAGTTTCTCCAGAATTTGTTCTTTATTCCACTTCTCATGTCTACATTTTTTTTTTCTTCAAAATTTGCAGACATCATGACCGGAAGATGTGTATAATAGGACTGAGTATCCTTCTGGAATTGCAAAATCGACCTCCTGCAGTAGACGCTGTGGTGGGACAGATTGTTCCCTCAATTCTTTTCCTTTTCCTTGGCCTAAAGCAGGTCTGTGCTACTAGACAACTGGTAAACCGGGAAGATCGTTCAAAAGCAGAGAAAGCTGATATGGAAGAAAATGGTAAAGTCTTCTAATTGAAATGAATGTTGCAATTGATTTTGATTTGTGTATGCACTTTATTTGAATACTATTCTATGTGGAGACATTAAACAGATTTACATTCTTCGGTCTGCTGCACATATAAGAAATATTTTGGGCTTGGTTGACTTGCTATTAATTGTATCATGTGATATAAATTTAGATTTGTGCACCTTCTGACCCCTAATATACTCAGTGATTTTTTTTTTATGGAGCCTAATAGATGTTGTTACACATTAGGAAACACATTTATAACAATCAAATGGTCTTGACTAAAAGTTAGCAATCTAGTATCTAATGTTCTTGTTTGTGCTAACAGCCTCATCAAGACAGCAGCCATGAGTTAAATGAATCATTAGATTAAGAGCAGAAGTGTTAGTACCACAGATTAGTAGAGAGTGTCTTTTTTTTCTTTTTTGTAACGGTTCTTAGGTGACTTATTATCAACATTATATTTGAGAGATATATTTGCGATTTAAATATAAATTAAGGGAAAGTACCTAAATGAAGTGGATTTACTTAATTGAGAATCAGAGTAAGATTGTTCGAGTTGAATATTAGACCTTTGTTTTGTTTAATGATGAGATTGCAGAGCTACTTGCTAGAGAGTAGGAAGTAGCATTCTCCAATTCCAGGTGGAGTTTTTCCTCTCCTGGTTAAAAACAGAGACCTCGTTAGCTGAGAAAGATCAGAACTCTTCCTGGTGAACATATAGCTCTATTTTCGATGCTAAATTCTGTGATTTTAGCATGTATAGATTTAAAACACTTTTAACTGGCATCATCCCAGTTTGTTCATATACCAGGGATTATAAACTACCCTTTCTCCACTCCCCAGCACAAAATACAGCTTCTAATTTGTTTTTCTAAAATCTATGTAGGTCTTTTGAAGAAATGCTTCTTTATTAGAAGTGTTGCATGTGTGACTTTTGTTTTGTTTTGTTTTTAGCTAACTATGTGTCAGCAGTTGTAGAATTCTTTTGTTTTTTCAGGTGTGTTATCTCTAATTTCTTGGTTTGGTAACTCTTTATTGGCTTATACTATATGGCTTGAGGGAAAATTTTCTAGTAATATCCCAGACTTTCTTGTATTTCCTACTAAAGTATGGAATGATTAACTCCTGGAGGTATTTCTCAGTCTTTTTGTATTAATAGTTATAATTTGCCATGCATTTTTTCGTGTATTTGGTCCAAACTATGGTTAAGTGCCTTATTCCTAAAACTACCTAGTTCAATCTACCTGCTTCAGTATGATGTGTATAATAGAACTAGTTTTAGGTTAATATTACCTGGTTTGGGTTTACTCCAGGATTTCTCTCTTATCTTGATTTTTGTTCCGCATTGACTGCCTTCCTGTTCCAGTATTTCAGTTACAATCTAACTGCTAGGAACAGATTGATACTGAAAATAGATACAGAATCCATGGTGATACATAATGTAGTTCAAGTTTTTAACTTTTCAAGCCACATGTAGCTAACTATTTTTCTTTATATTTTTGCTATTTCTTTTTATTATAAATTATCAAATTATATATTTGTGGAGTACAAAGTGATGTTATGATTTGTGAATATAATGTGGAATGATTAAATCAAACTAATATATCCATCACCTTAAATAGCCTTTTTAATGGTGGGAACATTTGAAATTTACAGTCTTGCCAATTTTGAAATGTACGATATACTATTAACTCTATTCACCATGCTGTACAATAGATACCAAAAACAAAACAAAACAAAACAAAAACCTAATTCTTCCTGTCTGAGACTTTGTACCCTTTTACTAACATTCCCTCATTCCCACCACCTCCAGCCTCTGGTAGCCACCATTCTACTTTCTACTTCTATGAGTTTGATTGTTTTAGATTCTATGTATAAGTGAGAACAGGCAGTATGTGTCTTTCTGTGCCTGACTTATTTTGCTTATCATAATGTCCAAGTTCATCCATGTTGTTGGAAATGACAGAATTACCTTTTTAAAAGCTGAATAGTGTTTCATTTTAAAGAATCCACATTTTCTTTATTCATCTGTTGTTGACTTAGGTTGATTCTGTAACTTGGCTATTGTGAATAATGCTGATAATGCTGCAGTGAACACAGGGCTGCTGACATCTGTTCTACATACTGATTTCAAATATTTTAGATATATACCCTGAAGTGGGATGGCTGGATCTGTATTTTTACTGTTTCTACTAGCAGAAATGATCTCATTTGGGCATTTCTAAGCAGTTTATAATCAACTCAGTTAATTAAGAGGACTGAATTCTCAATAGGAAGCCATTGTTTAAAACACATGCACAGACTGTACAGTCACTTTTGTTTTAAACAAAGGTAATTTTGAAATATGCAATTGAATAATATTCTTGTATTAATGAACGTGCATAGCCTAACAGTAGTAATGTTCATCTGGATAACAGGTTTAGGGAACTTGTTTTCAGTGAGGAAGATAAGGACATTCTCAACTTAGCAAACTCTACAGTAAAGATAAGGTTTATTTATTTTATTTTTTATTTTTATTTTTTGATTCTCCTCTTTACACCAGAGATAAGATTTATTTTTATTAAAATTTTGTGGAAGATCTTTTTCCTTTCCAGAGTATAGTTTTATAGTCTTTGGTTTTTGTCACGAAATTTTATATTTTGTCCGTATGTGTTTTGATTCTTTTTAAATAATTAATGGGTTCACAGAGGAGATTTCAAGTGATGAAGAGGAGACGAATGTAACTGCTCAAGCGATGCAGTCAAATAATGGAAGAGGCGAAGATGAGGAGGAGGAAGATGATGATTGGGATGAAGAAGTATTGGAAGAAACCGCGCTTGAGGGGTTCAGTACTCCACTTGACCTTGACAATAGTGTGGATGAATATCAGTTTTTTACACAAGCTCTGATAAGTATGTCTTTATTCCCCACATCTTCTGATATTTTTTTTTTCTAAACTCTTTCTTCACTTCTTCCTGTTTTGATATCTGCCCAAGATTGGTCTAGATTCTTTAAAAAATTTTTTTGTTTATTCCTTATGATAGAAATCCCCAAACAAACATATATGAAATGATGGAAATTAAAATAATGAACACCTATCCCCCAATCCTAGCAATTTTCATCATTGAGAAGTAGCAGGGTGAACCTGTAGGTTGTCCTTGCAAAAGTAATATATGGAGTATCTGTGTATGTTGTTCATCCTTTAGGCATAAATGGGCAAGCATTTTTATAGCAAAGAATGAAGTGCTTCAGGCATGTGTTGCTTAAAAGTTGTAGCTAACAACCTATTAGTTATTCACAATCTGTAGAATGCAATTGCTAGCATAAGACAGTGACTTTTTACTATGTAAGTAATTTGCCAATTTTAAACAACAGAGGACAGTTTAATTACAGTTACAGGACTCATAAATGATTGGGGGGAGAAAATATTTGCCACATATGCATAATAGGCATAACGTACACAGTGTACAGACGCCATCCTCAAATGCGTAAGACCAGTAACCTAGTGGAAAAATGGAAATGGAAAATTTACAGAATAAAAACAAGCCAATGAGGCTATTTAGAAAGTTATTAATCAAATAAATTATTTTAAATCTCATTAATATAGATTATTTGTTTTATGGTTACATAGTATTTCCATAGTTATATTGTAATTTAGTTCCACTGTGGGACATTTAAGATTGTTTCCAATGTTTTTGCCATTATGAGGGTTATTAAAATGAACATCCTTATGCGTAAATGTTGTTACTAATAAGGCAATATTAGTAACAATTTTGTAGTGTTGCTACAAATAACATTAATGAAGAAAAAACTACCTAGATGTGTTTATTGAAATTCACAGGAATTGGAGGCAGAGAGCACAGGAAACTATATTCCAAAGCATGGCAAATATAACAGCATAAACGTGGAGATGGAAATATGGAAGGTGTGCCCTAGTGTAGTTCCAGACATGGGTGTGTCATAATCACCAAGAAAGCTTTTAGATCTTGAGTAGGATCTCAGGAGATGTATTTTTAAAGATGCTTCTCAAGTGACAAGCAGCTTTAAACCAGCATGTAGGGGCCACTGCTTAAACACTGAAGGAATACAGTTGGACTGGGCTATAGTGGCCTTGAATTCTGGACTGAGGTGGTCCATCCCATTGCCCATTGGAATAGTGTTGAAAGTTGTGTTCTGAGGCGGTGACCTTGTAGATGTGGTAAGTCATTTCAGGGGAGTTATCCGGTGATGGATTATGTGCAGGAAAAAACTGGAAAGGACTAGATGTGGGAGCCAAAGGAGATCACTTTATTAATTTAGGTGTATAGAGACCTGGAATGGGGAGGGTGACATTTGATGGAAAGCAGCATATAGATGAAAGACAGTAAGAAAGAAGCAGAGCTTTGGGTGTGGAGAGGGCATGCTCAGAGATGTTAAAGAATGGACAGTAGTTGACTGGGAGACTAATAGAACTGGTGAGATAAATGGAGAGATAGAAGGTTTGGGAGGAAATTGTTAAATTTGGTTTTAGTTGTGTTGAGTTTGAGATGAGCTATTCAAATGGAACCGTCCAGGAGGCTTAGGGGAAGATTTTTGCTAGAGGTACAGATTTGGGTCCTTGGGGTGGTAGCAATGCTGAAGCTGCAGGTAGTATGACAATTCCAGAGGAAAATGGTAATGAGTGAGTACAGGTGTTCTGGATTTTAGAGAACATCCATAGAAGACAGCAAAGGAGACAGAGAACTAGGCAGACTAGAGATTTGCAATGTTGTTACCTTCCTTTGATATCCCACATAGCTGGGTACGAAGTGGGTACTCAGAAATAATCCTTTGTTGGCATAAGTTTCATTACCTTGTGTGTATTGTAGTACTGTACTCTTTGTTACTGTCTGGGATAATTTCTTTGTAATTTGATCATGTTACTACTTGTTCTCTAAATTAATAGTCACTGTGCCCTCCTGTCTTTTCCTCCCCAATTGCAACAGCTGTGCAGAGTCGAGATGCTGCCTGGTACCAGCTGCTGATGGCACCACTCAGCGAGGATCAGCGGACAGCACTGCAGGAGGTGTACACACTGGCAGAGCACCGACGGACGGTGGCAGGTCAGCCAGAGTAACCTCCAGAGTGAAGTGCATGTGTCACAGTGCCAACAGTCAGCCTTATTTGATGAGCCAGGTGGCACCTAAACACTGTTTTTAAAATTGTTAGAGACTCACCCTTTAAGATAATAAGGAATTGTCATTATTGTATGATTGTTTTAATCACTCATGATGTCTTAACTTTGCAAAAACCTGCACATTAATATGTATCTCCTAGTGGTGTTCTCATTCACATTCATATCGTATGTTGGAGGTAAAGGTACAAAGTAAGGGTTGGGATAAGTCTTGCCGAGGGAAACTTAATCAGCTGGATCGCTCCCCTAAACATTTCAGCCGTGGGCCAAAGGCACTTGATGAATTCTTCCTAGGAGCTTGTATTCCTGGAAATGGAATGTCCTCCATTTCTCATTGTTGGGCTTTATTTGACATTGTTTCTTGTTGTTAATTTTCAGTTTTTAAGCTGGAGGAATTATTTTATGTTGATTATTATAGTTACTTGTAGATTGTCGTTGGAAACGATTTTGTAGTTACAAAAAAATTTTAGTAGGAAACATTGCAAACTAGACATCTAGATTTTTGAATGCTGGTTCTTCTGCATGGACTTAGATCTTCAGTTCTGTGCAGATTCTCGATCAGCCCTCCTGATATGAGAAATCTGGGCCCTCTTTCAGCAGTAGAGACAGTGAAGTAGAATCCAACTCTGAGATGTGTTTTCTTTTTACTCGTTTTTTTGCAGATGTTCCGATGGTAGTGAACATACCACCTTATTGACATGGGTCTGTTATTCTTAGTTCTTCTTTGGCAGAATAACTAATACTACGAGTCACATTCTTTCACAGTTCTAAGCATATAAACAATCTGGCTCCTTTGGGTCATCTCCAACTTCGTCACCTTAAGCATTCTTTTTTTTTTTCTTCTCCCCTTTTCTTTTGAAAAATGCTAGAAGCAAAGAAGAAGATTGAACAACAGGGAGGCTTCACCTTTGAAAACAAAGGAGTCCTCTCCGCATTTAACTTTGGGACTGTGCCCAGCAACAACTGAAGGAAAGAACATCAGCTGACCAATTGTCATCACTGCATTTTATTTCACAAAAGGAGTGTGAGGGTCAAGGGGATGAAATGAGGGGGCTGCTTTCAGGGCCCTCCTGCTGTACCAGCTACCATCTGGCATTAGGCAGCACTTTTATCTACTCTTTCCCCTTTGACCTTTGTCACCCTGAAATATATATTTAAACAGCTACTGTAAGTATGAAATGAAAGAAAAACAATCATTGGACTGAAAAGGACAAACCATATGTTCCAAAGGCTGAATGCCCAAGGTCGTTTTAGAGGATTGGATCGACTTGCACGTCTCAGGTTTTTGCCTTGCAGAATCAATGGATTTATACGGATAACAGTGCCTTCTGTTGTACATGAATTATCAGAAAAAAATTTTTGGAGTGCATTGCAATTTTTTTTAAAGCATAAAACATATTTCTAGATACAACATAAACCTTGGTTATATGTCGACTATTCTGCGTTTTACTCTGTGAATTTATTGTTAGGCAGTTACTGCAAGTCACTCTGGTTTCCAAATCTTCACTGCTCCCTCTGCTCACCCTGCTGCTGGGGGCTGTTTTCAGGGGTTGTATTATAAAATATGCACTGGCTCTGGTTTTTCATAAGATGTTTCGTGGCTTTTTAAAGAAGTGTCTTACTCCCTCTTCTCTCATTTTTTTCTGCCTTGAAAAGGGGTGGTATTTCTTTTGGGGTCAACAAATACACATACCAATTTCACTCCTAACCTTGTAAGTTCAGGACTCAATTTCTTGGCAGCAAGTGGCAGGGGCTCTTTAGTCAGTGGAGTCAGCAGTAAGTCGGAGTATATTCTGAATAATGTAATTATGCAATTAATTGATAATCATACCTAAAGCACATTGAACTTCTAAGAGAAAGGTGCTACATAAGCACACTGTCTTTCTGGATGGGGACTTGTATGTTAAATAACTTGTCATTCCAGCTGTGTTGGACCAGGGTTCAAAGCATTTTATAATGATGTATTTTTTTTGTAATCTAGGAAAAAGACCCAAACAAATCTAACTTCTCGCTTTCTCACATCTTTGGATTTTCTCCTACCTGATTTGTTTGTGTCTTTATTATAGCTCAGTTTGACTTCTCAAAATTTTCAATGGTTGGGGTGGCTGCACTCTTAGGTGGCCTATAGGAAATATTACAGATGGAGATTACATTGTTTTTCTGACCTGGTTCAAGACCAGAACATGGATCATAGGGTTTTTATTCAGCCAAATGAAAAATGTATCTTCAGAACTTAACATATTACTAGATGTGATACAGATTTTCCTTTCTGTGAAATTGAAAATTCACAAAAATTCACAGCTTAAATTTCCCATCAGTGACTGGAGGAATTTTTTTCAGGTGCTTCCTATATTACCATCCCTCATGCATATTAACTCTTTAGAATTTTAGGTTAAGTAATCTCTATAGAAGTAGCCTGGAAAACCATGAGTTTTGGAGTTCTGTGACCCCCTGCTTTCCTCTGCCCCTCCCTTCCCAAGGCATTGAAGCTGAACATGCCAACTGGCATTAGAAGCGAAAGATGGCATTGGGAGAAATTTTAGAGAGCTTTCAAACTCTTTATTCTCATGTTCCACATGGTCTAATTTTAACATAAATGGTATGCCTTCACACTGGATTGTAAAAGGCATGTGATTTTTGAGATTTTATTTTGTGATGTACTGTCTTCTGCCGTATCAAAGGGAAAGAGGTATTAATGTGCATCACCCTATCTTGTTTTTGAAGCCAGGGTAGTTGTATGATTTTGTTACCAGCAGTGCTAACCTGAATGTGACCTGGTTACCTTGGAAATACAGGAACTTATATGAATGTACTATAAAATAAAATGCGGACTGATTCCCAGGATTCTGAACTCTTCTGTGTGAAATGTTTTCTGAAATGTGGAGGTGCTTTAAGCAGTTGATAATAACCCATCAATATGTTTTCCTGACATCTGGGGACCTGAAGCACAGTGGACTGTAGGTCTGGGAGGGTAACCAGGGCTTATCAGGAACAGCTAATACATGGAGAGAAGTAGGGAGTGAGAGCCCATCTCATGAACCAGGAGGTCTGCACAAGGGTGTCAGAGCTCTCTGGAAAGGGACAGAGCGTTCAACCACAGTGGGACCTGGAAGGAAAGGAAGATATCACTAAAATGGTGCAATTTTCTGATGGGTCTACTACCAAATTATTACTGGTCAAAACTGGACTGGTAATACGGTCATGTGTCAATAATGGATATGTTCTTATAAATGCTTCATGGGCATTTTGTTATTGTGTGAGCATCCTAGAGTCTACTTACACAAACCTACATGGTGTAGCTTACTACACACCTAGGCTGTATGGGATAGCCTATTGCTCCTTGACTACAAACCTGTACAGCATGTTACTGTACTATACTGAATACTATAGGCAATTGTAACACAATGGTAAGTAATTATGTATCTAAACACAAAAGGTACACTAGAAATGTGATATAAAAGATAAAAATGTATGAATGGAGTTTGCAGGACTGAGAGCTGCTTTGCGTGGTGAGTGAACATGAATGTTTAGGACATTGCTGCACACTACTGTAGACTTTATAAAACTGTACACTTAGGCTACACTAAATTTATAAAACAATTTTCTTCAATAATCTTAGTTTACTGTAACTTTTTGTGAACTTTTAACTTTTTAGCTCTTTTGTAATAACACTTAGCTTAAATCACATTGTACAGCTGTACAAAAACATTTTCCTTTTTAATATCCTTATTCTATGAGCTTTTGTCTATTTTTAAAATGTGTTTACTTTTTAAACTTTGTTAGTGACTAAGACACAGACACATTAGTGTAGGCCTACCTAGAGTCAGGATCACCAATATCCCTGTCTTCCACCTCCACATCTTGTCCCACTGGAAGGACTTCATGGGCAATAACATGTATGGAGTGGTCATCTCCTATGTAGCAATGCCTCCTTCTGGAACACCTACTGAAGGACCTGCCTGAGGCTGTTTCACAGTTCACTTTTTTAGTAAGTAGGAGTATGCACTAAAATAGCAAGTATAGTAAGTACTAGGTGATAGGAATTCTCCAGCTCCATTCACTTATGGGTCCACTGTCATTTATGTAGTCCATTATTGACTGAAGGGTCATGGAGCACATACTTGTACTTGCATGATGATAAGACCCATTACATTGTTAATCAGTGAAAATTCCTAAGAAAACAGTTATTTTAAATTGTCATTAAGTAATATAATGAATTATAGTACAGTTTGCTGTTTAGCAAGGGAGACTGAATAATCCAGGCATAAAAGGGAAACTTGGCCGTGTTAGGACCATGTATGTGCATGTGTGTGTATGCATGAATGTTTCATGCATTAAAAATTAGTTGAGCCTTAAATAGCAATCTTTTCTGTCCCACCTTACTTTCTCCATTGAAACTGCTGTACAAATGCTGCCTGGGTGGGTTGGGAACTTTCTAGGCAGTCTGCTAGCAAGAAAGGCTGCAAAATCAATAAATAAAGAGATGGCTTATACTCTGTAGTTAGACTATGTTTGAGGAAGAAGCACAAAGGGCAACTATGGCTGATCCTGTAGCCAAGAAAGGTGTGTCGGTGACAGAAGGCATGTGTCTGGGTAGTCTGAGAGTCCAGGCCAGACAGCAGTGCAGCTAGACGAAGGAAAGGGCTGTCTTGTTAAGAAGAGGGAGTGCAAGCCCAAACATCAAGGAGGAAGAGAAGAGGATGCACATGCTCCCTGCCGGACACATGGGAAGAAGCTCATCTTGGAGGTCATCCAACTTGAAAAAGATTTTCACAAGTAGATGGATGCCCCTCAAGAGCTGGAAATTGGAAACTTTCTTTAGGCTATGGAATATGCAGGGGCTGAGAGCAACTCGGGCAGGAGTGACCTTATGGAGACTTTCCCCACTGGACCTCCCTACTTATGAAGGGAAAACCTGGGGAGAAACGGTACTACACAGTAGGGCCTCACAGGCACCTGTCCACTGTGGCCCAGTGTCCCAACACATCACTCTTAAGTTTAGAGTGACCCACCATTCCTACTGCCTAGTGAGTGTGGGCAGTACCCTCAGTTTCTCTTCCTTGCCAGTCATTTCTCTCCTGAGAACTGCCAGCAGCTGGACCCTCATCCCTCCTGATTTCCATACAGTTTATTTCCATACAGTTTGACATACAGCATGCCAATGAATTAGAATTCCTTCACATGTGGGTAATCCCTGCCATCGGAATGAGCTCTTTCCTCTTTTCCACACCACTGGTATGTGTTTTGTTTGGCCTTGAATTGCTCACACCATTGATTATAGACTTGAGGGCAGAGATTGTGCTTTATGTGGTATTAATATTTTGTAGACATGTTTTGTTGTCTTTCTAATGCCCTGCATCTGGTGGCTAAGCGTGGTCAATAGAATGAACACATGAACAAATGGATGATTGACGTTCTGCCAATGAGTTTGGATCTTAGAGGCATCTCGGAGGCCACAAATAAGATCTTGGAGATAGGTTCCTGTGGAGAAAACAAGTGTGCAACAGCAGCTGGATGGTGAAGTAGATGTATGCCGCTGGAAGGAAGCTGTTGTCTGTGGGTCACTGTGCCCCCTGCTTTCTGTTCCTAAATCTAGTGCACAGTTTCTATGTGCAGCAGCATTCCAGGTAGGTTATTTTTTTCAGACCTCTCTTTCTGTAGTCTGCATGGCAAAGCACCTTCTTCTAACTCCAGCTGTTCTTTTCCTTTCCTTTCCCCTTATGGCCTCATTCTTCTCTATTTAATTTTTAAGCTTGTTCATCTTCACTCCACTTCCTCACTCCCCAGACCCAAACACTTAAAACACTTACTATGTCTCACTGATTCGCTCTTCAAAATATATTTTGAGTCTCTGCTGCTCTCGATGTCACCTTAGTGTAAGCTACAACCATTGCTTTGCTAGAATATTCTAGAATCTTCAAATATTAGCTCTTACATCTGCTCTTCTGTCCCATAGCACCATTCTTAACCTATTCACACAATAGAGTGATTTATTCAAAATGCAAAATATTGATTGTATCAAAAACCTGATTAAGATCCCTTGATGGTGTTAGGATAAAGAGAAAATCCTTAACATGGGTCATAATGCCTTAAGTTTATTTTACTCCATTGGTCTATATCTCTGTTTTGGTACCAGTACCATGCTGTTTTGGTTACTGTAGCCTTGTAGTATAGTTTGAAGTCAGGTAGCGTGATGCCTCCAGCTTTGTTCTTTTGACTTAGGATTGTCTTGGCGATGCGGGCTCTTTTTTGGTTCCATATGAACTTTAAAGCAGCTTTTTCCAATTCTGTGAAGAAACTCATTGGTAGCTTGATGGGGATGGCATTGAATCTATAAATAACCTTGGGCGGTATGGCCATTTTCACGATATTGATTCTTCCTATCCATGAGCATGGTATGTTCTTCCATGTGTTTGTGTCCTCTTTTATTTCACTGAGCAGTGGTTTGTAGTTCTCCTTGAAGAGGTCCTTTACATCCCTTGTAAGTTGGATTCCTAGGTATTTTATTCTCTTTGAAGCAATTGTGAATGGGAGTTCATTCATGATTTGGCTCTCTGTCTGTTACTGATGTATAAGAATGCTTGTGATTTTTGCACATTGATTTTGTATCCTGAGACTTTGCTGAGTTGCTTATTAGCTTAAGGAGATTGTGGGCTGAGATGATGGGGTTTTCTAAATATACAATCATGTCATCTGCAAACAGGGACAATTTGACTTCTTCTTTTCCTAACTGAATACCCTTTATTTCTTCCTGTTGCCTGATTGCCCTAGCCAGAACTTCCAACACTATGTTGAATAGGAGTGGTGAGAGAGGGCATCCCTGTCTTGTGCCGGTTTTCAAAGGGAATTTTTCCAGTTGTTGCCCATTCAGTATGATATTGGCTGTGGGTTTGTCATAAATAGCTCTCATTATTTTGAGGTGCGTTCCATCAATAGCGAATTTATTGAGCGTTTTTAGCATGAAGGGCTGTTGAATTTTGTCAAAAGCCTTTTCTGCATCTATTGAGATAATCATGTGGTTCTTGTCTTTGGTTCTGTTTATATGCTGGATTATGTTTATTGATTTGTGAATGTTGAACCAACCTTGCATCCCAGGGATGAAGCCCACTTGATCATGGTGGATAAGCTTTTTGATGTGCTGCTGAATCCGATTGCCAGTATTTTATTGAGGATTTTTGCATCGATGTTCATCAGGGATATTGGTCTAAAATTCTCTTTTTTTGTTGTGTCTCTGCCAGGCTTTGGTATCAGGATGATGTTGGCCTCATAAAATGAGTTAGGGAGGATTCCCTCTTTTTCTAATAAAAATAAAAATAAAAAATAAATAAATAAAAAAAGTTTATTTTACTTTATTTTTAGAGACAGGGTCTCACTTTGTTGCCCAGGCTGGAATGCAATGGTGTGATCACAGTTCACTGCAGATTGATCTCATGGGGTCAAGTGATTCTACATTAGCTTCCTGAGTAGCTGGGAGTACAGGCAAGCACCACCATGCCTGGCTATTTTTTAAATTTTTTGTAGAGACAGGGACTCAATATGTTGCCCAGGCATGTCTCAAACTTCTGGCCTTGAACTATCTTTCCACCTTGGCCTCCCAAAGAGCTGGGATTGGAACTGTGAGCCAGGGCACCCGGCCACCCTAAGTAATTTGGCCCTTCCTCAGCTATCTCATTGTGTGCAACTTCTTGGAAAGTACGCTCCAGTTGCCTTTTTTCACTGCCTCTATTTCACTGGTTTCTTCTTCCATTTGGTTCCTGGGCTTTTCTTTGATTGAAGGTTTTAAATTGCTGATTCAATCTCCTTATTTGTTATTGATCTGTTCAGGCTTTCTATTTCTTCTTGATTCAATCTTGGTAGCTTGTATGTTTCTAGGAATTTATTCATTTCTTCTGGGTCGTCCAATGTGTTAACATGTAATTGTTTATATTAGTTCCTTTAAAAAATTTATATGGCATTGGTTGTATCTCCTATTTCTGATTTTATTTTATTTTTTCCTAGTTAAGGGTTTGTTGATTTTGATTATCTTTTCAAAAAAACAAACTTCAGTTTGTCGACTTTCCTTTGCTTTCTTGTCTTCATTTATTTCTGCTCTAATCTTTATTATTTCCTTCTTTCTGCTAGTTTTGGGCTTCTTTTTCTAGTTCCTTGAAGTATAATGTTAAGTTGTTGGAGATCTTTTTTAATGTAGACATTTATCACTATAAACTTCCATTTTAGCACTGCTTTTGCCACCTCCCATAAGTTTTGGCATGTTGTGTTTTTGTTTGTCTCACGATATCTTCTAATTTTTAAAATTTCCTCTTTGACCCAATGGTTGAATATATTGCTTAACTTCCATGTATTTGTGAATTTTTCCGTTTTTCTTTTATTGATTTCTAGCTTCATTTCTTTGTAGTCAAAAAAGATAATTGAAATTATTTCAGTCATCTTAAATTTGTTAGAACTTGTTTCGTGACCTTGCATGTAATCTATCTTGGAGAATGTTTCATGTGCAGTTAAGAGGAATGTATATTCTGCTGCTGTTAGGTAGAAGGTTCTGTACATGTCTGTTAGGTCCATTTGGCTTATGGTGTTATTAAAAACAATTGTTATGTCTTCCTGTTGAATTGACCCTTTTATCATTATGTAATTACCTTCTTTGTCTCTTGTGACAGTTTTTGACTTAAAGTCTTTTTGTCTAATATAAGAAAAGCTGCTTACGCTCTCTTTTGGTGACCATTTGCATGATATGTCTTGTTTCATCCCTTCACTGTCAGTCTATGTATGTCCTTAAATCTAAAGTGAGTCTTTTGTAGACATCTTGTAATTAGATCTTGCTTTTTAATCCATTCAGCTACTCTATATCTTTGGTGAATTACATTTAAAGAAATTATTGATTGATAAGAACTTACTACTGCCATTTTTGTTCATTGGTTTCTGTTTCGTGGTTCTTTTGTTCCTCTCTTCTCCTCTTGCTGTTTTTGTGATTTGATAATTTTTTATGGTCATATATTCTGATTCTGTTCTCTTTTTTGTATCTGCTGAAGATTTTTCTTTGTATTTACTGTGAAGCTTGCATAACCCTCCTTAGAATTGTACCAGTCTATTTTGAGCTGATAACTTCAGTCACATACAAAAACTACACTTTTACTCTCCCATTCCCCACTTTGTTATTGATGTCAGAATTCCCTTTTTATATTGTGTATCCATTAACCAATATTTTGTGGTTATATTCTTAATACTTTTGTCTTTTATGCTAGGGTTAAAAGTGATTTATGCACCACCATTACAATATTACATTATTCTGTATTTGTCTATGTATTTACCCTTAGCAGTGAGATTTATATTTTCACATGCTTTTGTGTTGCTATTTAGCAAGAAGCTAATTTTCTTTTTTTACTAATACAAATTATGTACTTTTTTCAAAATAAGGAATTTGTTGTATATATGTATTACACACAGTTTTTCAAACCAGATAACCCAATGTTGGCCAATCCCAGTAATCAAAACTATAAATTTAATTTCATAATTTTTAGCTCCCTGCAGCTGCTGCTGTCAGACAACCCTCAGCTGGGTGGTGTCAGGGTTGGTAGCATTTTCAAATAAAACAAGATATTTAACATCAATAGGTACCAGCAAGAAGTGTTTATTTCTTCATGAGGGTGTTGTCTATTTTGGGGGAACAAGACCAATTTTCATTTTACTAGTTAAATGGGTTGCATTTGAAACCTTTGCTGTGGTTTCATATTTCCAAAGAGTGAGGTTTTAGACTCTACATTTGGTACTCCAAGTACCATTAATGGGGTTGTGACTGGGTAGTATAGTCAAGTGATTCTCTGAAGGCAGAAATAAATAAGCAGATTGTTTACTTTTTCAGTATAACTCCACTTGGTAGGCTTTTAGCCTCTTCCTTCAACATAGGATTAATAAACAGGGAATAATCTTAACTAGCCACCACTGCCAGGTGGTGCTACTTCCCTTACTGCTGTATCATGATCTCGCCACATTGTGTTAATCCTTACCAGTGGTTGTCCTGTGATTGGCTGCTCTATTATAGGCTGTGTAAGCAGAATAGTGACTCCCGTCCCACGACCCCCAAACACGCAAAGATGTCTATGTCCTAATCCTTGGAAACTGTAAAAATGTAACTTTACATGGAAAAGGGGAATTAAGATTCCAGGTAGAATTCAGTTTGCTGATCAGCTGATCTTAAAACAGGGAGAGTATCCTGGGTTATCCACGTGCACCCAGTGTAATCATGGGGTTTCTTTAAAGTGGAAGAGGGAGGCAGAAGAGAAGGCTGGAGTGAGGACTGAGTCCATTATTGCTGACTTTGAAGATGGAGGAAGGGCACTGTGAGCCAACTAATGCAGGCGGCCTTTAGACGCTGGAAAAGGCAAGGAAACAGTCTCCTAGAGTCTCCAGGATGAAATGTCGTCCTACCAACACCTTCATTTTAGCCCGATAAGACCCATCTAGGACTGCTGACTTCTAGAACTGTAAGATGATACATTTGTGGGTTGTAAGCCGTTACATTAGTGGTAATTTGTTATAGCAACAATAGAAAATAAATGCACGGACTGGTGGAGGACAGATGCAGGAGAATTCTCATTTTTGAAGACTGAAGTATTGATTAATATTTTGGGCAGGACATTTAAATTTCTAAATCAAGTTTATGTTTTACAATATTAAGTGATTTTGAGGCTTATTTCTTAAGCATGATCAGAAAATCCTCAGGTCTGCTAGGGATTGTTATCTAAAAGCAGATAAAAACTTTTTCCAGTGGATAAAATGTAAAGAGAGAATGGAAAACAAAAATAAATTTGCATTTTGATTACATCCCATGGGCTGTGATTGTTTAATGTACTTCTTATAATAGCATAGTATCTAAACAAATGCAAAATATTATAAGTGTAATCTTTTCATTTATCAAATATATCTTTAATCAGTCATCTAATATCCTGTTTCTGAGCCTTGTTTGTAAGATTTCCTTTTAGTTCTGTGAGAACCTAAGATCCTTTCATTGAGTTCCTTTTCTACTTAAATTAGCTAGAGCAGCTGCTATTGCTTACAACGTAGAATGCTAACTGATGTAGGAGACACACTAGCTCTTTGCATCTAGAGAGATGTGTGACTGCAGATGGATTATTATTCACTTGTGATATCCAGCCTCCCAGATGGCCCCCAGTGATTCTTACTATCCCTTGACTAATTCCCTTTCACATTGTTCTATGGTTGGACTGTGAGTTTAGAAGCATGCAGGAGAAGTTATGGGATGTCACTTCCAAGAATAGGTTATGAAAAACTGATTTCCATCTTGGGTGCTTTATCTGATATTATTTGCTCTAATGTCATGGCTCATAAGCCATGTCATGAACAGCTTTACAGAGAGGCCTACATCATTTGGAACTGAAGCCTCCTTCCAGTAGACATATGAGTCAACATGGAATTAGATGCTTCAACCCTTGACAAGTCTTAAACTTAGCTCTGGCTTGACTACCACCTCATGAAGGCTCTGAGTCATAATTGCCCAACTAAGTCACTGCTGGATTCCTGACTCTCAGAAACTGTGTGAGATAAACAATTACTGTTTTGAGCTGCTAAGTTTGGGGACCATTTGTTATGCTAATAAGAATAACTAATACACTGTTCATAAACTCACTTTGAGCGAGATAAGGCAGGGTAAAGGATGGAGCATTTTTTTTCTTTTTTATGTTTCTAAAGAGCAATTTTTTATGTACTGTGAAGCTTAAGAGGAGAAAACTGGTCAGATTATCTGCATCTAGGTTGGGCTTAACTGTGACTGCAGAAATTTGGGAATTAGCCCTTCTGACAACTTAAGAAAGGGATTTGAAATTAATTAGACACTTATTATTAAATAGGCAGTTCATTATGTACTGTTTCAGTCAGTTTTGCTGCATAACAAATCACCCCAAAATTTGCTGGCTTAAAAAAAAAAAACAAAACTTACCCCCTTCCCTGTTCTGTGCATTGATCAGGTGGTTCTTTTTCTTTTTCTTTTTCTTTTTTTTTTCTTTTTGTATTGTCAGGGTCTCACTCCCACAGCTGCATTTAACTGCTTGATTTTCTGGGGCTGGGCTCATCTGAGTCAACTAGGCCCCTCTCTCCATGTAGTCATTCATCCTCAAGGAAGAAGACCAAGGTTTTTCACATCATGACGGCCACTTCACAAGAGAGTGTAAATAGAAGCTGCCTGACTTGTTATGGTCTAGCCTTTGAAGTCACAATATTACTTAGGTTGCATTCAATTTTTTTTTTTTTTTTGAGATACGATCTCTGTCACCTAGGCTGGAGTGCAGTGGTGTGATCACAGCTCACTGCAACCTCTGCCTCCCAGGCTCAAGTGATCCTCCCACCTCAGCCTCCCAAGTAGCTGGGACTACAGGCACATGCCACCACGCCAGGCTAATTTTTTGTGTTTTTTGTAAAGACAGAGTCTCACCATGTTGCCCAGGCTGGTCTGGAACTCCTGGGCTCAAGCGATCCACATGCCTCTGCCTCCAAAGTTGCTGTGATTACAGGTGTGAGCCACTGTGCCTGGCCTAGGCTAAATTCTATTATAATAAAACAAGTTCAGCTCAGATTAAAGGGGTAGAGAAGTAGACTCTACCTCTTGATGGGTGGGGTGGCAAAGTCACTTTGCAAAAGCAGGTGGACACAGGATATTGTAGTTCATTGGGAGCCATTATAGTAAAAACATGCCACAATCTGCATTCTCTCCCAATAATTCAAGTCCCTTCCCAAGACTCGCAAAGTCTCATCCAGTTATGGCGTCATACTCAAATTCCATTATTTTATAATCTGTCTGCATTAGGTTCAAAAGTAGTTATGTGCTCTTCTTGATGAGGACACCAGAGAACTAAAAGAAGTTTACTGCCCTCCCCACCTCCATCCTACACACAAAGGTGAGGCAGAGAGAGAATATTCACATAGATATTCTCATTTAAAAAAATGTGAGAAATGGAAGGTACTTAGCAATGATTAGCCATAGGAATTTTGAAATCTATCTGGACACACATTGCCAGGACCCATTCCTTTGGTGACAGGGAATACTTGATGAGAACTCACTTCTGCTTCCTTGGAGTGATTGTCTAATCCTGTTTTTTCCCAGCTTTTGGCTCTGCTGTGATATTTGGGTTCTGCCTTCTGAGATGTCTTTTTCTTTTCAATAAAAATGGCTCATCTTTGTAGTTGAGTAGACTTCTCAGCTTGTTTACCAACTATTAAAAATTTAGCTGCAAACTCTCTTCATTGTGAATGGTCTTTGTCCCTTCTAATTCAAACCAGTGGTGCTCTCACCAATATAATCCTCTCAGAAAATTTGTGGGTTTGCTACATGTCTTATTGGGGTTCACTCCATACCCCAAAGCCATAATTCTTTTTGAGAAATCTCTCTAATTTGTCCCACAGGTGAGACAATGTTTTAAGGTTCTTAAAAATCCTTTTACCTTGCTGAGAAATGTCTGCTAGGTGCTCCCTTAAATCTTTCTGATGTCTTAGCAAAAGATCTTACCACTAGCCACATCTTTGTTTTTTTTTTTTTTTTTTTTTTTTAATTTATTTATTATTATTATACTTTAAGTTGTAGGGTACATGTGCATAATGTGCAGGTTTGTTACATATGTATACTTGTGCCATGTTGCTGTGCTGCACCCATCAACTCATCATTTACATCAGGTATAACTCCCAATGCAATCCCTCCCCCCACCCCCCTCCCCACGATAGGCCCCGGTGTGTGATGTCCCCCTTCCTGAGTCCAAGTGATCTCATTGTTCAGTTCCCACCTATGAGTGAGAACATGCGGTGTTTGGTTTTCTGTTCTTGTGATAGTTTGCTAAGAATGATGGTTTCCAGCTGCGTCCATGTCCCTACAAAGGACACAAACTCATCCTTTTTTATGGCTGCATAGTATTCCATGGTGTATATGTGCCACATTTTCTTAATCCAATCTGTCACTGATGGACATTTGGGTTGATTCCAAGTCTTTGCTATTATGAATAGTGCTGCAATAAACATACGTGTGCATGTGTCTTTATAGCAACATAATTTATAATCCTTTGGGTATATACCCAGTAATGGGATGGCTGGGTCATATGGTACATCTAGTTCTAGATCCTTGAGGAATCGCCACACTGTTTTCCACAATGGTTGAACTAGTTTACAATCCCACCAACAGTGTAAAAGTGTTCCTATTTCTCCACATCCTCTCCAGCACCTGTTGTTTCCTGACTTTTTAATGATCGCCATTCTAACTGGTGTGAGATGGTATCTCATTGTGGTTTTCATTTGCATTTCTCTGATGGCCAGTGATGATGAGCATTTTTTCATGTGTCTGTTGGCTGTATGAATGTCTTCTTTTGAGAAATGTCTGTTCATATCCTTTGCCCACTTTTGGATGGGGTTGTTTGTTTTTTTCTTGTAAATTTGTTTGAGTTCTTTGTAGGTTCTGGATATTAGCCCTTTGTCAGATGAGTAGATTGCCAATATTTTCTCCCATTCTGTAGGTTGCCTGTTCACTCTGATGATAGTTTCTTTTGCTGTGCAGAAGCTCTTTAGTTTAATTAGATCCCATTTGTCAATTTTGGCTTTTGCTGCTGTTGCTTTTGGTGTTTTAGACATGAAGTCTTTGCCCATGCCTATGTCCTGAATGGTACTACCTAGGTTTTCCTCTAGGATTTTTATTGTATTAGGTCTAACATTTAAGTCTCTAATCCATCTTGAATTAATTTTCATATAAGGAGTAAGGAAAGGATCCAGTTTCAGCTTTCTACTTATGGCTAGCCAATTTTCCCAGCACCATTTATTAAATAGGGAATCCTTTCCCCATTTCTTGTTTCTCTCAGGTTTGTCAAAGATCAGATGGCTGTAGATGTGTGGTATTATTTCTGAGGACTCTGTTCTGTTCCATTGGTCTATATCTCTGTTTTGGTACCAGTACCATGCTGTTTTGGTTACTGTAGCCTTGTAGTATAGTTTGAAGTCAGGTAGCGTGATGCCTCCAGCTTTGTTCTTTTGACTTAGGATTGTCTTGGAGATGCGGGCTCTTTTTTGGTTCCATATGAACTTTAAAGCAGTTTTTTCCAATTCTGTGAAGAAACTCATTGGTAGCTTGATGGGGATGGCATTGAATCTATAAATTACCTTGGGCAGTATGGCCATTTTCACGATATTGATTCTTCCTATCCATGAGCATGGTATGTTCTTCCATTTGTTTGTGTCCTCTTTGATTTCACTGAGCAGTGGTTTGTAGTTCTCCTTGAAGAGGTCCTTTACATCCCTTGTAAGTTGGATTCCTAGGTATTTTATTCTCTTTGAAGCAATTGTGAATGGAAGTTCATTCCTGATTTGGCTCTCTGTTTGTCTGTTACTGGTGTATAAGAATGCTTGTGATTTTTGCACATTAATTTTGTATCCTGAGACTTTGCTGAAGTTGCTTATCAGCTTAAGGAGATTTTGGGCTGAGACAATGGGGTTTTCTAAATATACATTCATGTCATCTGCAAAGAGGGACAATTTGACTTCTTCTTTTCCTAACTGAATACACTTGATTTCTTTCTCTTGCCTGATTGCCCTAGCCAGAACTTCCAACACTATGTTGAATAGGAGTTAGCCACATCTTTGATTTAGCTTTGGTCATCTCTTATTTTGATGATATTTTGCCGATTGGAGATATTAGAAATACTAAACAGTTTTCTTTGCTGATCTAGAACACCGTAGCTCTTCTATATTTTCTCTAAATTTGACTTGCAAACTGAATAATTCTTTTGTTTATCTTTTTCTTTCCATGCTGCATCATACACAGCTTAAAAAAAAAAAAAAACCAAAAAAAAAAAAAAACCAACTGATTCTCCCAAATTCTGCTTTTAAATCCCCTTTGCCTGACTCACAAATTTATTAGGTGGCTTTCTTAACCTTCTGAGTTACAATGGGCAACAGTTTTACTGATTTTTCTTCTCCTACAGAACATGGGTCATCCTCTCTCCAGTTTCTAATAGTTACCTAATACCACATGTTTAGTTTCTTATTTGGTATAATAGCACCCCACCCCATCTCAGCCTTTGTTGCATAACCACTCCAAAATTTAAGGCTTAAAACAGCAATGATTTATTATTTCTTAGGGTTTTGTGGGTTGGTTGGATACTGCTGCTGGGCTTGCCTGTGGTCATTCATGTGGCTGCAGTCAACTGGCAAGTTGATGGAGGACTGGGCTTAGCTTGCATGCTGGGCCTCACTATTTGAATATTCATCTTCAAGGAAGCTAGGCTGGACTCCTTCACCCGGCAATGAGTGTGTTCCAAGAAAGCAGACATGGATGCTTGTAGGGGGCTTCTCCATAGCCCAGCTTCAAGTCACACAATGCCAATTATGCATCCTGTTGGCCAAGATGAGTCACAAGGCCATCCCAAATTCAAAAGGAGGGGACACAGACCACCTCTTGATGAGAGATGGCATCTTCCTTTTTTTTTTCTTTTTGGCAGAGTCTCGCTCTGTCACCCAGGCTGGATAGAGTACAGTGGTGCAATCTTAGCTTACTGCAACCTCCACCTCCTGGGTTCAAGCTATTCTCCTGCCTTAGCCTCCTGAGTAACTGGGATTACAGGCTCACACCACCATGCCCGGCTAATTTTTGCATTTTTAGTAGAGATAGGGTTTTTGCCATGTTGGCTGGCTGGTCTCGAACACCTGAGCTCAAGCGATCTTTCCGCCTCAGCGTCCCAAAGTGCTGGGATTACAGGTGTGAGCCACCATGCCAGGCCTGAGATATCATCTTCCTGAGGAGCCTGGGAAGATAGAGTTTACAGTCTGCTAAAATCATACATCTTGTGGGTATAGAAATCATCTCGGGGTCAGATGGTTCAATCAGCTCATGAAAAACAGCTTTCTAATTTCAGGGAAGCCCCTTTTAACTTCCCCTCTTCTTTTCTTTTCTTGTCTTTTCTTTCTTTTCTGTTTTTTTTTTTTTTTTTTTTCTTTTGAGACAGCGTCTCACTCTGTATCCCAAGCTGGAGTGCAGTGGCATGATCTCAGCTCACTGCAACCTTTGCCTCTGGGGCTCAAGCGATTCTCCTGCCTCAGCCTCCCAAGTAGCTGAGACTAGAGGCGTACACCACCACACTCGTTTTTTGTTTTTTTTTTGTGTGTGTATTTTTAGTAGAGATGGGGTTTCACCATGTTGCCCTGGGTGGTCTCAAACTCCTGAGCTCAGGCCATCCACCTGCCTTGGCCTCCCAAAGTGCTGGGATTACAGGCGTGAGCCACCGCACCCAGCCTGCTTCCCCTCTCTTTTCTAAGGGAGAAGTCTGCCGGCAAATAAAAGTTGACATGCCTTCTAACATCATTTCTATCTCTTGTTACTGTTTATTTATCTTTGAAAGTGGCTGGCTTAAAGATACATATTCCATTTTAAAAAGCTATGATTTGGGGTAAAATAGCACACAAAGCTCAGAAAGCTCCAATATTTAGTAACTTGTGAAAATGTAGAAACTGTCAGAAATATCGAGTAAAGACGTAGTGAATGAGAGAGCAAGGGAAAGGTCATTAAAAATAGAGATTGAACAGAAAACACAGGATAAATATGATTTCCAGCATGAGTGTGAAAACACTGGTTTCTCATCTTGACAAGTGAGGCAGAAGCCTTTACTTCTGTTTATTTGGGGGCTACATAATGGAGGGTTTGTGTTATCTGAAATAGTTTCTTTCTTCTAACCTAGGTTCCCATATGCTCTCCTATGCTTTGCAATATAAATAAAGGCAATACATACTGAGCTGCTAGGAGAACAATAAGGCATTGTCCATACAAGAACACTGGAGAGGCAATGCAGACCTCTCATGCGAAGCAGAACTAGGCAATCTCCAACACCCCTCCTCACCCCAAAATTCAATGATAGGGTAAAATTCGAAAGTGAATGTAACTGAGTTTTCCTAAAATGGTCTTGGTTGTCTACTTTCAAACTAAGCTACATTTAAAAGCAGATATGACAATCTGTAGCTCAGATTCAGTCTGCACTGTTTACAGATGTTATGCCTTTGTTCTCAGGGACTATCATTTTTATTTTTAGCCAGCTTTATTTTTTTAATATGTAAAACTTTCTACAAATGAAAAGGCATGATCTAATTTATAGATTATATTTATATGGTCATAAAATCCCATTTGCAGCTGTGGCTGAATGAATTTCTCACATATTCAGGCATTATCTTGAGTTACACTTGTTAATACGCTCATTTGCAGTAACGGATGTGTCTGTTACTCAGTGGGTCAGCTCTACTAACTCACGCAACTGAGACAGTTCAATAGATCAGTTTAAAGTGCACGATAAACTTGCACTGCTGCAAAGCTTTCTCAGAATCATTTGGGAGTATTCGTAAGCCTGGCATGCCTTCTGCCCTTGGGTTCAATTTTTGCCATCTCATGTTTATATTCAACTTAGAAATCTGCTTTTCAGAGACATCTGGGTTTAGAATTCACTGTGGGCTTTAAAGACAAGAAGAGAATTGCTCATATAGTAACACAGGCTTTTGGCTCCTCAGATCTTCTGTTGAGCTGCGGCTTGGTGATGGTGACACCGTTAATTTTATTTTATGGAGAGAACCAGTAAGTTAGAGTAATGGGTTGTGCTGTCAGTCGGGTTTAACAGAACCTCTACGAGGTTTTGCAAGGGAATGAAATCAACATGGTCCAGTTGTACCATACCATGATTAACAGTATATACCTTAATTAAGGAAACATGTCTTTTTTAAATGCTGCAAAGTGCATTTCTTTATGGTGAATGTATTTTCCACTGCATGCTTTATATACAATTGTAAATATGGTCCTTTGGGTATTAATTTACGGCCCTTTTAAAGCAAAGTTTAAGTATAGAATTTAAAAACATATATATGTGAGAGAAAGAGAATGTCTTAAAAATGGAGTGAATTGCCTTTGCATAATTTCCTCTTTTGAGAGCGATAGAAATGTGCAGAAGTCACCAGAAATCGAGAAGAAAGAACGTCTAAAAGTCACCACAGAAGAATATGACTGTGAGCAGGGCCATGGCCAGCTTCTGCCTTGGCCGTGCACACTGGGCAACAGGGGAGGGGGGTTGGGCTGTTTGTCTTCATCCGGGGGCCACCTTCATTCTCTGTTATTAATTCTGGACAGACCAATTCTTGTCTCCAGTATTTCAAAAAAGTATTTTTGCCCATACACATTTCTTGATACTCTGTAAAACATTGTGGAATTTTAAACCGTTGTTATATTGTTTCTTGCCTTTAAAAAGAGTATTTGTGAACCAGCATGCCTTTTAATGGTCCTTGATACCATTTTTAACAAGTTTTGTGCTTTATCATTCTCATTTATCTTCCATTTTCTAATTTTTCTTTCAATACCTCTTTATTTCCTTTTACTCCTATCTGAAAATTTAGTTTATATTAGAAACATACTAGCTACACATGCTAAGCTCATTAAATATCTACTAGAGTTTTAGAGATGGAATAATTCTTAGTGTGGTTCACCCTGAGTATTTTGACTATCTGATATAAAAGAAGGAACAGATAGAAGGAGAAGAGTAGATATGGAAACAGAGTGGATAATGGCATAAGTCATGCTGTCATCAATGGGAAGGCTGGGAACAAAGTCAAATCCTTCCAACGAAAAACTCTCCTAACCTACACACTCCCAAAGGCTTTGTGTGTATGCGCATATTGGGAGGTAGGAGTGGTGGTCACTGTGGTGGGACTGATGCCAGAGATGCCATATTTTTCCTTTGCACTTCTCCCCACCCCACTCTTGCCCCAGTGCTCTGCTTTGTGCTGAACACGCAGTAGGTGGGACTTGTTGTGAGCACTTGTAGTCAGTACTTGTTATTTTCTGACTTGATTATCCATCACTTTTCTCAGTAACTACAGAACATAGCCAATAGGAGATCATCCTTACAGCCCTGAAGGGCAGAAAATGAAGTTGACTTAATCATCCACTTGTTAGTGCACCTTACTCTATGAACTCTAAATGCAGTGGAGAGAAAAGGGATAGAAGAAATCTGTTCATAATGAGCAAGCTAGGAGGACTGCTGCAAGGTGACTTGAATTTTTTAATTTAAATATTTTAGACATAAAAAAGTATTAGAGGGGTTGATAGCTTTGGAAGCTAAAGGCCGCTATCAGCCTGAGAGAGCAGTTCAAAAAAACAGCTAGAGAACACCAATCATTTGCTTATCTTTATTTTAGTTTCCAAAATTTCAGATGGACTTTGTGAATTGAGACTCTTAGAAAACTGCCAGTTTCTATGTTTTGATTTTCGTGAAAATCAGAACCAAAGAGGAGAAGGTAAGTGATGATATTTCTGGTTTAAGAAATTAAACCAAAGTGTCACGGTAGCACCGTGTACAGTTTCACATTCTTTTTTCAGAACATTAGCCAATAAAAAAATGACTCTGTTTTATAGAATATTATTTTCAGTATTAGATATTACTAATTAAGTATTAGACAACGCTGTTTAGCAGAAAAAATGTGATTTTTCAGACAGCAGAAGTTGAGGAAATCTGAGTTTCTGCGTTTTGACACTGACTGGGTAGGAGTTTCTTTGTCTGCAGAATGGGGATTTGTAGAGGAAGACCTGGTTGCCTTGGTGAGTTATACCCTCTAATCATGAGCGTGACGTTGTAGAAAAGGAAAATTATCTTTATTTTCGGTTTTCTTTTCTCTTTTACCTTGTAATTTAGCATTAAAAACAGGGAGAGAGCACGCCAGTCAGAATGCCTATTATTAAAATGTCAAAAAGCAACAGAGGCTGGTGAGGTTGCAGAGAAAAAGGAACACTTTTACACTGGTGGTGGGAGCATAAATTAGTTCAGCCATTGTGGAAGACAGTGTGGCAATTCCTCAAAGACCTAAAGACAGAAATATCAATGGGATCAACCCAGCAATACCATTACTGGGTATATACCCCAAGGAATATAAATCATCCTATTATAAAGACACATGCATGCCTATGCTCATTGCAGCACTATTCACAATAGTAAAGACATGGAATCAACCCAAATACCCATCAATGGTAGACTGGATAAAGAAGATGTGGTACATATATACCATGGAATACTATGCAGCCATAAAAAGGAAGGAGATCACGTCCTTTGCAGGGACATGGATGGAGTTGGAAAATGTTATCCTCAGCAAACTAATGCAGGAACAGAAAACTAACACTACATGTTATCACTTATAAGTGAGGGGAGCAACCACACACACTGGGGCCTGTCGGAGGGAGGAGTGGGGGAAGGAGAGCATCAGAAAGAATGGCTAATGGATGCTGGGCTTAATACCTAGGTGATGGGATGATCTGTGCAGCAAACCACCATGGCACTGGTTTACCTGTGTAACAAACCTGCACACCTGGCACATGTACTCCTGAACTTAAAAGTTGAAAAAACAAAACAAACAAACAAACATTTTATATTTATAAAAATGCTCTATTCTTCAAAGGGAGCTCCGTTCTTGAAAAATAGTGCAGCTGTGCCTCAGGCTACGCTATAACATTTTCAGAAAACCACAATCAAGAAAGTGTTGAAAAACAGGGCACTTAGATGTCTCCTCAGTAGGTAAAGGAAAGTTAAAAACGTTGAAACTAGTTGCCTGGGAAATTGCTGATTGGGGTGGGGATGACCATTAATGGGATTTTGAACTAGGCTTCTTTTTAGTCCCTAAGCCTCTATCACTTCCTACTGTGAATATAATTTTTTCCCCTTCTGCTAGGCTATGAAGGAAAGCAATTTAGAAGGGCAAAGTGGGTGTTGTCCCTGGGAGGTGGGAAGCTACAAGTAGCCAGCACTTAGTGTGTGTCCCTTCAGAGTTTTTAGTTCAGAGATAGGTGGGTCTTTGTTGTCTCAGCACCAATGGACTGTGGGAATTTCTGTCCTGTCTTTCAGAGGTTTTCGCTTAGCACTTGAAACTCCCACTGTGTACATCTTTGGAATTAGCTGAATGCCTTGAGAAGGGAGACCCGCTCTCAGGTTTCCAATTTTGTCAAACCAGGTTTTAAATGACCACCCAAAGCTGTGTTAGTTTTTCTGTCTCTCCAGCAGAGACCCTCTGTCCGGACCAAGACCAGATCCTCTGACTCTAGCCAGTGCCCAGAATTGGCAAATATCTCCTGGAGAAGGCAGCTGCAGATTCTCAACTCATTTATAAAAGGTTTGCTCTCTTCTTAGTCCCTGGAATTTCAGTCCCTCTAGTACCATTTACTTTTGCAGCTCTCTGATACATTAGAAGATACGATTTTAAAAAATTTATCAGGGTTTTGTAATTGTTCTCAGTGTGAGCAGTTTGCTGCTATGAATTCCATCATGTCCAGAAGCAGAAATATACCTAATTTATTATATCGTTTGTCTTTTTATGTGTGTTCTTATTTTTGCCCATTTGGTCTGAGTTGGACTTGGAGAAGTGAAATAAAGTCTCCTACTGCTGTTTCCATCTGTTTCTCCTTGTGCCTCCTGTGATTTCTGTTTCATTAACATTGCTGCCACATTGTTTAGTATAGAGATATTTATCACTGTTATATCTTTGTTTTGGTTTGTATTCATTAGCATTATAAAGTGCCTTTATATATTTATTATGTCTTGTTAGCTTGAATTCTGCCTTCCCTCATACTGTATTATAAACACCACTTTCTTTTTGTTTTGTACTTTTCTCATATGTCTTGGTTCATCTTTTTATTTTTAACTTTTTTGAATAATTTTGCTTTCAAGGTGTGACTCTAAAAAACAGCTTTATTGTGATACAAATGATGTACAAAAAATTATACATATTTAAATACAATTTGATGAGTTTGGACATATGCATACACCCATGAAACCACCACCACAATCAAGGTAATAGACATTTGTATCACCTCAAAGTTCCCTTGTGCCTATCTTTTTTTTTAGTGGATTTTGTATGAATGCTTAACATGAAATCTACCTTCAGCAAATTTTTAAGTGCACAATACATCAAAGTGAATCGTGAATAGCATAGGAATTGGGTTTGCGACAGAGATTTGTGACTCAATCTGAAAAATGTCTTTTCTTTTACTAGGTAAAAAACTTACCTACATTCATTGGCATGGTCAATTATAGTTCTATAGTATTACATGTGTAACATTTAAAAAGTCTCTCCTCTGTGGCCTCTCTCTTTTTTGTTCTAGTGGCTGCATATTACACCTCGTCCTACTCCTCCTCCACCTCCTCCTCTTGCTCCTCCTCCTGCTCGTCCTCCTCCTCTTCTTTCTTCCTCTTCTTGTGTGAATCTGTCTGTTTCTGGACTTTTTTGGTTGGTAGGCTATTAATTACTGCCTCAATTTCAGAAGTTGTTATTGGTCTATTGAAGGATTCGACTTCTTCCTGGTTTAGACTTGGGAGGGTATATGTGTCCAGCAATTCATCCATTTCTTCTAGGTTTTCTAGTTTATTTGCATAGAGGTGTTAGTATTCTCTCATGGTAGTTTGTATTTCTGTGGGATCAGTGGTGATATCCCCTATATCATTTTTTTATTGCATCTATTTGATTCTTTTCTCTTTTCTTCTTGATTAGTCTGGCCAGTGGTCTATCAATTTTGTTGATCTTTTCAAAAAATCAGCTCCTGGATTCATTGATTTTTTGAAGGGTTTTTCATGTCTCTATCTCCTTCAGTTCTGCTCCGACCTTAGTTATTTCTTGTCTTCTGCTAGCTTTTGAATTTGTTTGCATTACTTCTCTAGTTCTTTTAATTGTGATGTTAGGGTGTCAATTTTAGATCTTTCCTGCTTTCTCTTGTGGGCTTTTAGCGCTTAAATTTTCCTCTACACATTGCTTTAAATGTGTCTCAGAGATTATGGTACGTTGTGTCTTCATTCTCATTGGTTTCAAATAATATCTTTATTTCTGCCTTCATTTCATTATTTACCTGTAGTCATTCAGGAGCAGGTTGTTCAGTTTCCATATAGTTTTGCAGTTTTGAGTGAGTTTCTTAATCCTGAGTTCTAATTTGATTTGCCCTATGGTCTGAGAGACTGTTTCTTATGATTTCCGTTCTTTTGCATTTGCTGAGGAGTGTTTTACTTCCAATTATGTGGTCAATTTTAGAATAAGTACAATAAGGTGCTGAGAAGAATGTATATTCTGTTGATTTGGGGTGGAGAGTTCTGTAGATGTCTATTAGGTCCACTTGGTGCAGAGCTAAGTTCAAGTCCTGGATATCCTTGTTAACCTTCTGTCTCATTGATCTGTCTAATATGGACAGTGGGGTGTTAAAGTCTCCCATTATTGTTGTGTGGTAGTCTAAGTCTCTCTGTAGGTCTCTAAGGACTTGCTTTATGAATCTGGGTGCTCCTGTATTGGGTGCATATATATTTAGGGTAGTTAGCTCTTTTTGTTGAATTGATCCCTTTACCATTATTTAATGGCCTTCTTTGTCTCTTTTGATCTTTGTTGTTATAAAGTCTGTTTTATCAGAGACTAGGATTGCAACCTCTGCTTTTTTTGCTTTCCATTTGCTTGGTAGATCTTCCTCTATCCCTTTATTTTGAGCCTATGTGTGTCTCTGCACATGAGATGGGTCTCCTGAATACAGCACACTGATGGGTCTTGACCCTTTATCCAATTTGCCAGTCTGTGTCTTTTAATTGGGGCATTTAGCCCATTTACATTTAAGGTTAATATTGTTATGTGTGAATTTGATCCCGTCATTGTAATGTTAGCTGGTTATTTTGCCCATTAATTGATGCAGTTTCTTCATAGCATCAATGGTCTTTACAATTTGGCATGTTTTTGCAGTGGCTGGTACTAGTTGTTCCTTTCCATATTTAGTGCTTCCTTCAGGAGCTCTTGTAAGGTAGGCCTGGTGGTGACACAATCTCTCAGCATTTGCTTGTCTGTAAAGGATTTTATTTCTCCTTCACTTATGAAGCTTAGTTTGCCTGGATATGAAATTCTGGGTTGAAAATTCCTTTCTTTAAGAATGTCGAATGTCGAATATTGGCCCCCACTCTCTTCTGGCTTGTAGGGTTTCTGCTGAGAGATGTGCTTTTAGTCTGATGGGCTTCCCTTTGTGGGTAACTCGACTTTTCTCTCTGGCTGCCCTTGACATTTTTTCCTTCATTTCAACCTTGGTGACTCTGACAATTATGTGTCTTGGGGTTGTTCTTCTCAAGGAGTATCTTTGCGGTGTTCTCTGTATTTCCTGAATTTGAATGTTGGCCTGCCTTGCTGGGTTGGGGAAGTTCTCCTGGATAGTATCCTGAAGAGTGTTTTCCAGCTTGGTTCCATTCTCCCTGTCACTTTCAGGTACACCAATCAAATGTAGATTTGGTCTTTTCACCTAGTCCCATATTTCTTGGAGGCTTTGTTTATTTCTTTTTACTCTTTTTTCTCTAATCTTGTGTTCTCACTTTATTTCATTAATTTGATCTTCGATCACTAATATCCTTTCTTCCACTTGATCAAATCAGCTATTGAAGCTTGTGCATGTGCCATGAAGTTCTCATGCCATGGTTTTCAGCTCCATCAGGTCATTTAAGGACTTCTCTATACTGTTTATTCTAGTTAGTCATTCGTCTAACCTTTTTTCAAGGTTTTTAGCTTCCTTGCGATGGGTTAGAACGTGCTCCTTTAGCTCAGAGAAGTTTGTTATTACCGACCGCCTGAAGCCTACTTCTGTTAACTCATCAAGGTCATTCTCCATCCAGCTTTGTTCTGTTGCTGGCGAGGAGCTGAGATCCTTTGGAGGGGAAGAGGTGCTCTGGTTTTTAAAATTTTCAGTTTTTCTGCTCTGGTTTCTCCCCATCTTTGTGGTTTTATCTACCTTTGGTCTTTGATGTTGGTGACCTACAGATGGGGTTTTGGTGTGGATGTCTTTTTCGTTGATGCTGATGCTATTCCTTTCTGTTTGTTAGTTTTCCTTCTAACAGTCAGGTCCCTCAGCTGCAGGTCTGTTGGAGTTTGCTGGAGGTCCACTCCAGACCCTGTTTACCTGGGTATCACCAGTGGAAGCTGCAGAACAGCAAATATTGCAGAATAGCAAACATAGATGCCTGATCCTTCCTCTGGAAGCTTTGTCCCAGAGGGGCACCTGCCTGTATGAGGTGTCAGTTGGCCCCTACTGGGAGGTTTCTCCCAGTTAGGCTACACAGTCTGCTGAAGCTGCACCCAAAGCTTCCCCTTCCCCCAGGTGCTCTGTCCCAGGGAGATGGGGGTTTTATCTATAAGTCCCTGACTGGGGCTACTGCCTTTATTTCAGAGATGCCCTGCCCAGAGAGGAGAAATCTGGCAGTCTGGCCACAGTAGCCTTGCTGAGCTGCAGTGGGCTCCACCCAGTTGGAACTTCCTGGCTGCTTTGTTTACAGTGTGAGCATAAAACTGCCTACTCAAGCCTCAGCAATGGTGGACGCCCCTCCCCCCACCAAGCTCAAGCATCTCAGGTCAATCTCAGACTGCTGCTGTAATGGCATTGAGAATTTCAAGCCAGTGGATCTTAGTTTGCTGGGCTCCATGGGGATGGGGCCTGCTGATCCAGACCACTTGGCTCCCTGGGGCTTCAGCACCCCTTTCCAGGTGAGTGAACAGCTCTGTCTCGCTGGCGTTCCAGGCACCACTGGTGTATGGAAAAAAAAACTCCTGCAGCTAGTTCTGTGTCTGCCCAAGTGGCCACCCAGTTTTGTGCTTGAAACACAGGGCTCTGGTGGGGTAGGCACCAGAGGGAATCTCCTGGCCTGCAGGTTGTGAAGACCACGGGACAAGCACAATATCTGGGCTGGAGTGTGCATTGTTCCTCGGGTTCAATCCCTTAAGGCTTCCCTTGGGTAGGGGAGAAAATCCCCCAACCCCTTGCACTTCCCAGATGAGGCAATGTCCCACCCTGCTTCGACTTGCCCTCTGTGGGCTGCACCCGTTGTCCAACCAGTCCCAATGAGATGAACCAGGTACCTCAATTGGAAATGCAGAAATCACCTGCCTTCTGCATCAATCTCGCTGGGAGCTGCAGACCGGAGCTGTTCCTATTCGGTCATCTTGCCAGCAGTTGACTGATAGTTTCTTCTACTGTGCGGAAGGTCTTTAGTTTTATTAGGTCCTGGTTTTTAATATTTTGGTTGCAGTTGCTGTTGTGGTCTTAGTTGTAATTTCTTTCCCAAACCTGATATTCTCTAGGTTTTCTTCTAGGATTTTTATCTATAGTCTGAGGTCTTACCTTTAAATCTCTAATTAATCTTGAGTTAACTTTTGTATATGGTGACAGGTAGGGGTCCTGATTTATTCTCCTGCATGTGGCTAGCCAACTATCCTGCACAATTTATTGAATAGGGAGTCTTTTCTCTTTTGCTTGTTTTTGGCAACTTTGTTGAAGAGCAGATGGCTGTAGGTGTGTGGCTTTATTTTTGCATTCTTTATTCTGTTCCACTGGTCTAGGTGTCTGTTTTCGTACCAGTACCATGGTGTTTTGGTTACTGTAGCCTTACAGTATAGTTTGAAATCAGGTAATGTGATGCCTCTGGCTTTGTTCCTTCTGCTTAGGATTGCTTTGGCAATTTAAAGAATGCTAAAAATAAGCCCCCAATCTCTCCTGACTTATAAGGTTTCTGCTAAGACGTCTGCTGTTAGCCTAATGGGGTTCCCTTTGTATGTGATCTGACCTTTTTTTGCTACCTGCCTTTAAATTTTTTTCTTTAGTGTTCACTTTGGACAGTCTGGTGACTATATGCCTTGGTGATGTTGTTTTGCATAGTATCTTGCAGGTGTTCTCTGGATTTCTTGTATCTTGATGTCTATCTTTCTAGCAAGATTAGGAAACTTTTCTTGAGTTATTCCCTCAAAAATATATTTTCCACATTGTTAACTTTTTCTTCCTCTCAAGAATGTTAATAATTTGTAGATTTTTTCACTTTATGTAATTACATATTTCTTGAAGACTATTCATTTTTTTACATTCATTTTCCTTTATTCTTGTTTGGCTGGGTTAGCTTGAAAGACTGGTCTTCAAGCTCTGTAATTCTTTCTTCTGCTTGGCCCAATGTATTGATAAAGCTTTTAATTGTATTTTGAAACTCCTTAGGTAAGTTTTTCAATTCCAGAAGGTCTGACTGATTTCTTTCTTTCCTCCTTTCTTTCTTTTTTTTTTTTTTTTTTTTGAGACAGAGACTCTGTCGCCCAGGCTGGAGTACAGTGGCAAGATCTCGACTCACTGCAACCTCTGCCTCCTGGGTTCAAGCTATTCTCCTGCCTCAGCCTCCTGAGTAGCTGGGATTACAGACATGTGCCACCACACCCAGCTAATTTTTGTGTTTTTAGTAGAGATGGGGTTTCACCATGTTAGCCAGGCTGGCCTCGAATTTCTGACCTCAAATGATCTGCCCACCTTGGCCTCCCAAAGTGCTGGGATTACAGGCGTGAGCCACCACACCCAGCCCTGATTAATTTCTTTTTAGGATGTTTATCTCTCATTCGTTTCCTGGACATTGCTTTAGAAGTTTCTTTGTGTTGATTTTTAACCTTGTCTTGGATATCATTAAGTTTTTTTTTTTTTTTTCTAGTCCATGAATACTTTATCTGTCATTTCTTAGTTTCAATTTTGGTTAGAGACCATTGCTGGAGAGCTAGTGTAATCCTTTGATGGCATCACTACGTTCATATTTTTTATGGTACCAGAATTCTTGCCCTGGTTCCTTCTCATCTGAGATGCTGGTACTTACAATTTATGTAGTTATTTTCTGGCAGGTAGAACTTTTCTTTTCATTTCTTTTCCTATATTATTATTATTATTATTATTTTCTCTTTCCTTTTTTTCCATCTCTCCAGCAGGTATAACTATAGAGAATGTTGAGTAGGGTTGTTTGGCTTTGCTTCTATAGCTGTGTGCACTTCTGATGGCAAATTTTATATTGGGCTGTGCAGTTCAAACTCTAAGCCTGTAGATGGCACTTATAGGTATGAGTTGGCTGCAACCAATTTGGGGATATACTTGATCCTTGTTTACTGGGAGAAGCTCCCTGTTGCTTCAGGCAAATAGGCTGATCCATGGAGTGCCGTGTGCTCTGACCTTCCTGTTCAGCCCGTGGTGAGTAGGGGACAAGATGGATGGAGCTGGACCAGGTGAGCCTGCCTACAGGCTTCAGGAACAAGCACAAGTGCTGAGGGAGAATTCAGTGGGCAGCCATCAAGTACCTAGAGGTGCACCTAGGCATGGAGCTGGGAAACCTCTTCAGCTCCAAGTTCACTGTACAGGGATGGGGGATGGTCTAAACTCCTTATCCAGGAGAGAGGGCACTCCAGGTGCCTGGAGATCTGCCTGAGTGTGGGGTGAGGAGGTCCCTGCTTCACCAGGATCTCAATATAGGAAGGGTGGCATAGGTCAGAATGCCAATCCAGGTGAGTGGGTACTTTGAATACCTGGAGATCTGCCTATTGTGGAGCAGAGAGAACCCTGTTCCACCACAATCTATGCCCAGGAAGAGCGAGGTGGCTCAAGCTGCTGAACTAGGCAAATGGATCCTCCAAATGCCTGGAGATCTGTCTGGGCATGGAGCAGAAAGGGCCCCACTGTATCTTGATCTATGTCTATGAAGGGTGGGGCAGCTCAGGTTGCTGGTCCAGGCAAACAGGTACTCCAAATGCCTGGATTTCTGCCTGTGGGTAGAGTGGATAGGGCCCCACTGCACCATGATCTCAGGGTAGCAGGATGGGGCACCCAGATATGGCATGCACAGACTGGTTCCAAGTCACTAAACTGACCCTGGCTGCAGGTCTTGCTGCTCAGGACAAACTGCAGTGGTAGCAGCTCCCATCCCACCCTAGTCTTGCAATGGGGAAGAACACAATTCCAGTGCCTACTGCTGAGGTACTTTTCATAGTTCTAGCTCTGGAGACCCCTACCCCACTCTAGAGCAGGCACTCCAGTCTCTGACCTGAGACTAAAATGCCTGCATGGCTATACTGCCAGGTTGCTAAAGAATGGCTGACTTTATGTTCCTGGGTTAAAAACACATTCTGCTCTCGGTCACAGGTCTGGGAAAATGCCTGCAGTGTTCTCCACTGTCTTTTTCTCATAGAATCTCCAAGCTCCTCCCCAGGCTGGCTGCAAGACTTAGGATAAACAAGGTGTCCTCCCTTGGCCTGGGTTGCTCGGATCCCCAGTGGAAAGGTGAGTAACAGAAGGAGGCTCTCTGACTCTCTCACATACTGGGGTTTCACTCACTTTTATCAGCCAGATGCTGTCATGGGGTCTGTTTGCCCACATTTTCCTCTCTGGGATCTGAGGTGCCTGTCATGATTCTGGTGGATTCCCATTTTCCTTCTTAAATTAATGCTCACAGAGTTGATCTTTATGCACTATCTTGCTATTTCCAAGTAACTGAGGCACGCTAAAAGTGTGTAATCCACCATCTTGTGAAAAAAAGCCCGTTACTCTTATTGTGGGTCTTGCGTGAAGAATTGTTTTCTCTTGCTACATTTAAAACTTTCTCTTTATCCTTTGTTTGATTTTGATGTGGCTAGGTGTGGATCTGTTTGACTTTATCCTACTTAGAGATTGTTGAGCTTCTTGGATGTTGAGCTTTTTGGATGTGAAGATTAATGTTTTTCATCAAATGTAAGTTTTCATTCATTATTCACATTTTTTCTGCTCCTTTGCCTTTTTTCTCTATATATGTCACCTTTGTGTAGCAAAAAAGAAAAGGCATACATGACTGGATTAGGGGCCTTATCACATGTCAGGGGCCAGCTCTGCAAGTCTTGTACTTTGGAAAAAGAACCAACTAGCCTGTTCAGCGATACAAATGTCAGAAAGTCGAGAATGCCTGGATTTCAAATATCTTAATAGACTATAGAGGAGATATGTTTGGTGAAGGAAATCCTTTCCAGAATCCTCCAAATCATAATGTAAATGGTTGTCTACTAATTCTCAGCCCTTAAATCTAGTCCTAGTAACCCCTGATAAACTGACCCATACAAGATGGGAATGCCTACCATGAGATGCTGAGATGGGATATGACAGTGCCAACAAAGGCTGCTGCTGTAATGTGATCTCTCCAGATGGGTTCTTTCATCTTAGCTAAAAAGGTCAGTCCTATGATCTCATTCTTCTTTTGCAAACACTGCAATGGTTGACTTTATTATAGGGATTAAGATCTATGATCTAGGTGATGTAATGGCAACAATCCTTTCCTAACTCTATATTGAATCAATGACTGCTATTTGCTTTGATATAGTTAAATGTGAGGGGGTAGTTTATAGAACCCTGAATTTCAACAACGATAATTGTTATATTTACAGTGCAGCTGTTGAACTGTTAATCCTTCTTTATTATGGTTTTATAGAATTGAATGATACTAAATGACTCTGAGTACAGCAGGCATGACTTTTCATTTGTCTGTGCTATATTAAAGATTATGTATTTTTAAATCTTGATAACACTCAACCTTTGAATTACAAACTAGATAGTTTCAAGAAAAATCAAGAAACTTTAAAATATAGTAAATAATATAACCCACAGGTAATTTGTGTCAATTTTTAAAATATTTCTTTCAGAACCTTTATAATCCCTTAATGATAAGTGATACCTGCACATGAATGCTGCCTTTGAAAGGGGTTCAGTGTTATTTAAAAGACAACAGCATGAATGTTTTTCTTCCCTTACTAAATTTAAATCAACATACTCTCAAAGCTGAGAGGATGAAGTGAAGAATAGTGGGTGGGTGAGGGGAATTAAAAATAAGTGCTCTAAAAATCCAATGGTGCCTGAAAGGATTTAAGACAAAAATGTGAGAGCACATGAGGTAGTAGGTTTACGTTGTGCCAAAGGAAATAATAAGACTGCATATTTGTTATTTCAGGAAACACAGCACAATAGCAGGATTACTTGTATCATCCATGTTGAAGTCACAGGCCTTCCCCACTCACCATTGCCTACCACACCTACAACTCTCTTCTAAAAAAGCCAGGGAAGCCGGATGTCTTTGTGGGGTATTGGGCAGAACTGCCCTGCATAGGAACTCCACATGGGATGGTGAGAAATTGATCAATTTGATCCTCTGTCTTAATAATAAATATGGATTTTGAGAGATACACATAAATGGAAGTTACACTCCAATATTTTCTGAGATATATGCGGTGTTCCATGAGCTCTGAGGTGTAGCCAAGTCTTTGAGACCGAGAGTGACTGCATTAGTCCATTTTCATGCTGCTGGTAAAGATATACCCAAGACTGAGAAGAAAAAGAGGTTTAATTGGACTTACAGTTCCACATGGCTGGGGAGGCCTCAGAATCATGGTGGGAGGCAAAAGGCCATTCTTACATGGTGGCGGCAAGAAAAAATGAGAGAGAAGCAAAAGTGGAAACCCCTGATAAACCCATCAGATCTAGTGAGATTTATTCACTATCACGAGAATGGCCTGGGAAAGGCCAGTACCCATGATTCAATTACCTCCCCCTTGGGTCGCTCCCACAACACATGGGAGTTCTGGGAGATACAATTCAAGCTGAGATTTGGTGAGGATGCAGCCAAACCATATCAGTGGCTGTCTAGCCAGAAGGGAGATGGATGACTTGAGACTTAATATGCTCCTGAATTTTAGTGAGACATCCTTGCACTGAAAGTACTGGCCATGTCTCTTGTAATCCTGAAAAGCCATTTTATACATCAGACGCTGGGCCTCCACTTCTGGGTCTCTATCTTGTGTTACATGTTTCTTTCCATGCCAGAGAGAGGAAGGTGCAGAGGGAACAAAGAGAACAAACTTCGGAGTTCTCAAGACTTAGATTCAGATTGACTCTTCCTGCTGAGCTGAGTGTCAGCCACTGTCAGATCATTTAGTTTAGATAATGAGTTCCTAAGAGGGTTAGAGTTCCTAAGAGGGTTTAGAGTTCCTAAGAGGGTTCAATAAAATCATAATGTATCAAGTACACCAATATAATCTGGATATTTGTCCCCACCCAAATCTCATGTTGAAATGTAATCCCCAGTGCAGGAGCCTGGGCCTGGTGGGAGGTGTTGAGTCATGGGGGCAGGTGCCTCATGGCTTGGTGCTGTCCTTGTGATAGTGAGTGAGCTTTTGTGAGATCTGGTCATGTAAAAGTGTATGGCACCCCTCACCCCCACTCTCTCTCCCTTGCTCCCACTCTTGCTATGTGATGTGTCTGCTCCTGCATTGTCTTCTGCCATGAGTAAAAGCTCCCTGAGGCCTCCCAGAAACTGAGCAGATGCTGGCACCTTGCTTCCTGTGCAGCCTGCAGAACTGTGAGCCAATTAAATATCTTTTCTTTGTAAATTACCTAGTCTCAGATATTTCTTTATAGCAAACAAAGCAAGAGCGGACTAATACACATACTAAGATTTTGAAAGTAGTTAATGACTTTACAAATGTTATTGATTATGTTTCATGTCTTACATAATCAAGTATCTCTAATATTGTCTTTTATATATTTTTGTCTCCCCTGTGTGGCCAGTAAGATGTAGGAGCCCCAGAGAGTGTTTAATATGTGTTTGTTGCACTTATGATCATCTTGAAGTCAAGACTCCTGTGGTTCATTTAGCAGTGGGGCCATATTCAAAGAATAGTTCAAACAGGAATTCAGATCATATACAAATCGAATGCAGAACTTGAAGACAGGTTTTACTAAGATTTCCTTTTTCTCATATTCTGTAGCATCTGACAACTCCTGAGGCCTGTCACTCTCTTTCCACAGAAGGACCCTCTCTCACTATCCCTGGCCCACCCCCGGTCTCTCTCCAGCCCACTCCTCATCCAGCTCTAACCGACTTCTGCCAGCTGTGCCCTGGGCTCTCATAGTCTGCAGGTGTGGGATCCTTCTTCACTCAATGCCTCCTGGGAAGAGAAGCCCCTCTTTACCCTTACTGCCAGTTTCACCATTCTTCAGTGCCTTTTACTCATTCTGCCTCCCAAGAACCTTAATCTTGTTCAGAAGGAGAAGAGGGGAAGGAACTAAACAGTTTGCAGAATCAGAACCTGATTTATCTGGCAGGGAAAAGGGTTGGGAAAACTTACCTGTATGTTTGTCATTTTTATCTTATCCCATAGAATGACTGGATGCAGAATAATAAAGCCAGCAAGTATGTATTGTGTTCCTATTGGGAAGCTGGTTCTAGGAATGAGCTGAAAGGAGTAAACTACAGCCCTGCCCTTAAAGACCTTGTGCTGGGGAATTTTCACAGTGCTTAGCACATGAGGCTGGGCTACTCCAGAAACCCTTGTAGATGCTGGAGAGAGTGAAGGATACTGTAGCACTTTAAAAATATTGCAAAATAATTTACTTAAAATGAATTCTCCTTTTTAAGTGTATAGTTCAATGAGTTTTGGCAAATGTATTGTCATCTAACCATCATTAAACTCAAGATACAGAAATATCCATCCCCCCCAAGAGTTCCTCTGTACTCCTTTTCAGTCATTCCCTTTCACTACCACCAACTTCTGCCAACCACTAGTCTATTTTCTACCCTTATAGCACTATCTTTTCTAGACTGCTATATAGATGGAATGTGGAATATGTATACTTTTGCATACATGTATTAGTACTTCATTCTTTTTATTGCTGAGGAATATTCCATTGTACATATATAGCATTATTTGGTTATCTCTTCTCCAGTTGAGTATTTGGGTTGTTTCCAGTTTTTGACTACTCAATATAGCTGCTATGAACGTTCATGTAGAGGCCTCTGTGTAAACATAGGTATTTGTTTCTTTTGTGTAAATACCTAGGATTTGGATTGGTGTGTTGTATGGTAGGTGCATTATTACTTTTACTAGAAGCTGCCATACTGTTTTCCAATGTGACTGTATGAGGGTCTAGTTGCTCCACAGCCTTGCCAGAACTTGTGTTGTCAATCATTTTGATTTGTATTGTATTGGTATGTAGAGGTACCTTGCAGTTTCAGTTTGCATTTCCCTGATCCATAATGATTTTGAGCATCTTTTCACATGCTTGCTGGCCTTTTGTATATCTTCTCTGATGAGGTGTCCAGATTTTTGCCCATTTTTCACTAGGTTGTTTGTCTTAATATGAGTTGCATTTTTATTATTGAGTCATTATTATTGGGTAAAGAGTTTTAAAAAATATATTCTAGATATAAGTTCTTTCTGTGTTTGGAAATATTTTTACCTAGTCTATGGGTGATTTGTCTTTTCATTTTCTTAAGAGTGTTTTTCAAATAGTAGCAGTGTCTAATTTTGATGATGACCAGTTTAACAATTTTCTTCTTTTGTAGTTTGTGCTTTTTATAGTTTGGGAGAAATCTTTGCCTAACACAAGGTCAATGTGTTATGGGTTGAATTGTATTCCCCCTGCCCCCCAATTAACATGTTGAAGCTCTAACCCCCAATAAGCCCTGAGGTAAGGTAAGGTAAGCCCTACCTTAGAATGTGACCTTGTTTGGAAATAGGGTCTTCACAGAGATGATCAAGTTAAAATGAGATTATTGGGGGTGGGTTCTAATCCAATAGGACTGGTGTCCTTATGTAATGGGTATATCTGAGGACAGATACACACACAGGGAGAATGCCATGGAAACATAAAAGCAGAGTTGGGGGGATAATTTACAAGCTGAGGAATGCCAAAAGTGCCAGGGAGTACTAGAGGAGGAGAGAACCATGGAACAGATTCTCTCTCACAGTGCTCAGAGGGAACAGCCCTGCGGACACTTTGACCTTAGACTTCCAGCCCCCAGAACTGTGAGATAATACATTTCTGTGGCTTCAGTCCTCAGTTTGTGGTACTTAGTTCTAGCAGGCTTAGCAAATAGTCACTAAACCACTAAGATTTTCTCCTATTTTTTTTTTTTTTTTGCTAGAAGTTCTATGGTACTTTTATAAGGTCAATCTGGAAGAGGTATGAAAAAGTTCCTGAGATCAAAATGACTTCAGAGGGTCTTTAAAGAACTAGGTGATACTTGTAGCAATAAAGCTTTTGTTGGAATAAAGATTATGCCTTGTTCCTGGCAAGTAGAGAGAGGAGGATTTCATCTTTGTGTACACAAATTTGATTAGACTAAAAACTCATAAAAGTTTGGCATCTGTCTCACTGTAACTAAATGAATTAGAAATATATATTTTTGGACCAAAAGCTACAGTTTGCTGAACCATCATTCTTTTGTTTTATTTTAAAGGAATTTGATGCTGCTAGGTAGTACCCAAATAGAAGGTTTTGGAATTAAGGAGCAAAAGTCCTGAGCTGGGTATTTAGTAACTATGATAGGTAAAGAGGCTTGCATTAGGCTTTTAGCAGAGGGCATTGACTGACTGGTGTCTCAGCAGTGTTGGTACCATCCTCTATTTAACTGACCTTGAAAACAGAAAATTCAACTAGATTTTTTGGAGGGCTTATATATACTCAAGTGCTGTCAGGGTAGATAGAAGTCTATGAGATGAAGACCCAATGCTTAAGAAATCTATAGCACATTAGATTCTAGCTACTCCTATATACTGAAGTAATTCTGCATTTCTCATGCCTTTTTATGACAGTTCTGGGGGATCAGTCCCATGCTGTAATGCTCAATAAAGAATTATAAGCATGCTAGATGGCAGAGAATGCCAACAAAGGCTTGCTGCAGTATTCCACAAAAAAGTATGGTAAGTGGATGAGAATGATGATACCCCATTTCTATGAATCAAATAGAAGGGGAGTATTATAATTGTTTTGCAAGTGAGGAGACTGAGTCAGAGAGAGGCTAGAAGGATCTGCCTAGACATACTAGTAATAAGTATTTAGTAAAGGCTTTCAGCTGCAGCTTTTTTTCTTCTTAAGATTCTGGTCATGAGTATCTTCTTTTCTATTACAAAATTTTGGTTCATCAGGCTGTGTGGAAGATTACTGTTCAGCAAATTTCCAGTCCTTCCCTTGCCTCAACCTCTGTGGGTACCTTCTCTCCTTGGTGCGTGTGCTTGACTTTGGGCTTAGCCACCTGGATTGCTTTAGCCAATAGGATGACCACAGATGTGAGCAGAGGCTTGGAATGTGCTTGCATATTTAGGTGTGGTCTCTTGAGCTCCTGTCTTTCACTATGAACAGAATATGCTGTGAGTATTGCTAATTTAAGAAAGACAAGAGACATGTGGAAAGGCCTGGGCCCAGCCATGGAGCTAGGAGTCAGGCTCAGCCAAGCCTAGCCCAGGTTAGCAAAACCCACAGGTGAGTAAATGAGTGAGTAACAGATGGTTGCAAACCACTGAAATGTCTAGGTTGTTTTGTTAAATACCCTTGTTTTGGTCATACTAAATTAATACATACTTTTGCAAAGGTGCAACATAGTTATGGGTGGCGTATTGCAGCACACAAGGCTCATGTACGACATACACTGGAAACAGAATGAGAATGGAGGAGCCTTGATGAAATGAATGGCTTGAAGAAATGGCACAGGACTGGAAATCAGAAGACCTGGGCTGTTGTGAGGTTTCGACCTTCTATTCTTATGAAGTGTTGACTCTGTGTCAGGTGTGTTTCTAGCAGTTTTAACTTATCCAATTCTCACAACAATTGTTTGAGGTAAATGCATTACTATTCCCACTTTTAGGCTGAGGAAATTGAGGCACAGAAGGATTAAGAAACTAACCAAGATCTCATAGTGAGTAAGTAGCTGAACTGAGCTTGGTACCAGACAGTGTCATGGATGCCTCATGTGACACCCAGATTTCCTATTCAGAACTGAAATGCTCACTCCCTCAGCCTCTGGGAGAGCTGGCTCCTGGTGGCTGTCAGATGTGTCGCTCTCTGGCCATTGTTCTTGACCAAAGGGAGCTGCCTTGCCCAGAGTTAGATCCTTTATTGGGGTTTGCCCATAACCAATATCTGGTCAATGTATGGACTAATGGCCTGATCAAAACCCTTTGCAACTTGAAGTCCCTTTCCAACTCAAGGGCTCTCTGCAAGATCAAATTTGTCCTGTGTAGCTCCTTCATCACCTCTGCCCAACCCGGCTTCTCTCATTTTCTTACAGGTATTGGTTTTGAAAATGCTCCCAAGGAAAGCTGCATACAAATATCCACCTCAGAGTCTAATTCCAAGGAACCCAGTCCAGATGGCTGCCTTCCAGAGTCTGGGTTCTCTGCCGCTGTTTGATACTGTAAGTCACCACTCTGAGTTGCTCTGAGATTATAGGGAAACAAGTCAAACTCAGTGTTACTTAGACTGTCACTCAACAATCATGATGTGTAGGTTTTTCTCCACACATTAAGCAAGCAATCAATTCTGCAGGGGACACTAGCTGGGGGTCCTCTAAATCAATTCACTTTGACACTATCTACCTGGAGATAGCATCAGATCCCACTGGTTGAGGGCTCAGTCTGCAAGACTGCCCCCATCACTGATGCTGACTGCAAGCCCCAGGTTGTTTTACCTGTGCTTCTGATCGACCAGCTATAAATCAGGGTTTCCACAACCCCCTCCTCAGGTTCGATTAATGTGCTAGAGCAGCTCATATAACTGAGGGATATGCACATTTACCTTTACTGGTTTATTATAAAGGATATTACAAGGGATAAAGATGAGTGCCAGATGAAGAGATGGATAGGGAAAGGTGTAGGGGAAGGAAGAAGAATAGAGCTTTCATGCCTTCTCCGTGTGCACCACCCTCCAGGAGCCTTGGCTATGTGGAAGCTCATCTGAACTGTCTTTTTGGGTTTTTGTGGAGGCTTCAGTATGTAGACATAATTGATTAAACCATTGGCTATTGGTGATCAACTTAACCTTCAGTCCCTCTCCCCTCCCTTACAGTTTGGGGGGTGAAGTTGAAAGTCTCAACCCTCTAGTCATGATTTGGTCTTTCTGGTGGCCAGCCCCCATCCTGAAACTATGTAGGGATGGCCAGTCACCAGTCATCTCATTAGCATATAAAAAGCACTTTTACCACTTCGGAGAGTCCAAGGATTTAAAGAGTTACATGCCAGGAAACCTGGACAAAGGCTAATATATTTTACAATATTACAGCTTCATTATTAAGTGGGGAGAATAATACTGCCTTATTTAGAGGATTAAGAGTGGTAGCATTTTTCATTCATTTTCACTCAGCTCCACCCTTTCCCATTCCACTGAGGCTGTTTCCATGGAGGTCATCAATGACTTTGAATGGCAAAACCATCAATGACTTTGAATGGCCTATCTGCATTGGATGCTACCATCACTTTCTCCCATCTGTTCTTGGGAAAATTTATAATTGTTTCCCACAGGATTCCAACTCTCCTTTTATTCAACTAACATCTACATATTTGTAGCTCCCTACCCCAACTTCTTTCCCAAGCTGGGTATTTTATAAGCAGCTGAGTATACAATGTCATTTGATGTCTCCCAAGTTATTTAAACAGCATTTCCAAAACTAAAATCATTGTTTTCTTCACCATTTTCTCTGCTCCTTCTTCTATATTTTTTCTTTCATTAATGATACCATCTTTCTTTTCTTTTCTTTTTCTTTTTCTTTCTTTTTTTTTTTGAGGCAGGGTCTTGCTGTGTTGCCCATGCTGGAGTGGAGTAACCTTGGTTCACTGCAACCTTCGCCACCTGGTCTCAAGTGATTCACTTCAGCCTCCCGAGTAGCTGGGACCATAGGTGCATGCCGCCACACCTGGCTAATTTTTGTATTTTTTTGTGGAGACCAGGTTTCACCATGTTTCCTAGATTGGTCTTGAACTCTTGGGCTCAAGTGATCCTCCTGCCTCAGCCTTCCAAAGTGCCGGGATTACAGACGTGAGCAACCATGCCTGGCCTGACACCATCTTTCTAGGTCATGATACAAATACAAGGATATCTTTCTTGAATGCTCTTTCCTCATCCTCATACTAAAGCAATAAGTCTTGCCACTTTTATCCATGTCCCCAAAACTTCTCCAATATGTCCATCTTCTCTGTTCCTCCTATGATTGTCCTGCTCGAAGCCCTCATCATACCTTATCTGAACTAGGTCAATAGCCTCCCTAATGATTTTCTTGCACCCAACCTTGCTTTCTCAAAGCCATCCTTCAAAGCATAGCCTAAGTGGTCTATCTAAAAGGAAAATCTGATTGTGCCAGTTCCCCATTGTCTATAGGGTAATGTCCAATCTTTTTTTTTTTTTTTTTTTTGAGACAGAGTTTCACTCTTGTCGCCCAGGCTGGAGTGCAATGGTGTGATCTCGGCTCACCGCAACCTCCAGCTCCCGGGTTCAAGTGATTCTCCTGCTTCAGCCTCCCAAGTAGCTGGGATTACAGGCATGTGCCGCCACGTCCAGCTAATTTTGTACTTTTAGTAGAGACGGGCTTTCTCTGTGTTGGTCAGGCTGTTCTCGAACTCCTGACCTCAGGTGATCTGCCCACTTTGGCCTCCCAAAGTGCTGGGATTACAGGCATGAGCCACTGTGCCCGGCCCCAGTCTTATAATAGAAAGCTCTGTATGATCTGGACATATAGTACGGTGGCTCAGATGTAGGTTTTAGAGTCAGTCAGATTGGATTAGGGCCTATTCTAATTGCAATTGTGTCATTTTAAGAGACTCTTGGCTCTACTGCTCATTAGTTGTGTGGCTTTGGGCAAAATACTTAACTTTTCTGACAGAATGAGAATGTAATAAAGATTTCTACCTGTGATAGTTAATCACCAAATACCCACACACTTCCCTAGATTTCTCAACCTTTCCTGAAGTTAAGTCAGGGTCATGTGGCTATTTCTGGCCAATTGACTAGAAGTGGAGCTGATGTGAGCCCTGTGACCTTCCACCGTCTTTCTCTTTTCTTGCTGTGACCACCTTGGAGATATTCAGGATGGCACAGCTGGTTGAGGTAGGCAGACTGCCTGACCCTCATTGAACTTAATGGGTTATTTTTCAGTTTCATTATTGTATTAAGCCCCTGAAATTTCAGAGTTTTTCTATTTAGGCAGCATTAATAACCATGACAAACTACCCCACTGAGTTGTTAGAATGGATCAGCTGAGATAATGCATGAAAACATGTAGCACCCTGCTCAGTACAAATCTTCTTATCCTGTCTTGAGTTCCACATGCCTGCATTTCTGAGTTACTTTATACACCATTCTTTCTCAAACCTTCATGCTGTTCCTTGTGCCTGAAATGCTCTTCTGTGACTCACACAATCTTCAAAACTTGGCTAAGGTAGCACCTTTCCTGGCCTCCTCAACCTCAGTTAAATGTTCCTGACTTTAGTCTCATAGCAGAGTATTTATCCCTTCACCAATGTATGTATACTCAACAACATTTACCCACCCATGTCTGGACAGATGGCGAGCATCTGAAGGGGAAGAGTCTTTTATAAATGTTGTCCCTCTGCCTAAAATGCTTTCTGTACTTGTACCTGCCTGGAAGACTCCTTGCACATTTTATGCCCAGCTCACCAATTCCTCACCTGGAAAAGGCTTTTCATCCCTCTGGCAGAGTTGTTCTCTCTTTACCAATTCTTTACCTTGTGGGTTGTATTAGTCTGTTCTTGTACTACTATATAGAAATACCTGAGACTGAGTAATTTATAAAGAAAAGAGGTTTCATGGGCTCACAGTTCTGCAGGCTGTACAGAAAGCATAGCACCTTCTGCTTCTTGAAAGGCCTCAGGAAACTTACAATCATGGTGGAAGGCAAAGGGGAAGCAGGTACGTCTTACATGACTGGAGCAGGAGCGAGAGAGAGCGGGGAGGTGCCACTTTTAAACACCCGGATCTCACAAAACCTCAACAGCACCAAAGGGGATGGTGTTAAACCATGATCCAATCACCTCCCACCAGGCCCCGCCTCCAACATTTGGGATTACAATTCAACATGAGATTTGGGTGGGGACACAGTCCAAACCATATCTTGTGTGGCTCTACTATGCCATCCATCACCCCAAATTACAATTCCTCCTTCAACTGTCAGGGTCAGTCCCTGGACTGTGAGCTCCCTGAGGACACACAGTGCTACATCAAGTTACTTGGAGCCCTAGAACAGTTTCCATATCAGGGGATCATCAAATGCTTGCTGAATAAATTGCCACCCTCTTTGGACTTTGAAAAATGAAGTGTCCTTTTCTCAAAAATATGTAGGAGAATAACATTTATACCCTGTATTAGTTTTTTTAGAGCTGCCATAACAAAATGCCACAGAATAGATGGCTTAAACAACAGAATGGATTTTCTTATAGTTCTGGAGGCTGAAAGTCCAAGATCGAGATGTTGGCAGGGCTGGTTTCTCCTGAGGCCTCTCTCCTTGGCTTTTAGATGGCCAGCTTTTTGCTGCATCCTCACCTGGTTTTTCCTCTGCATGCATGCATCTGATGTTTCTCTGTGTGTCCAAATTTTCTTCTCTTATAAGGGCATCAGTAAGATTGGATTAGGGCCTATTCTAATTGCAATTGTGTCATTTTAACTTAATCACTTGTTTAAAGATCTTATTGTGAATATGGTTACATTACGAGGTGCTGCAAATTAAGTCTTCAACACATGAATTTTTGGGGAACACAATTCAATCTGCAGCAACCCTCATCTGGAGAATACCCTAAATGGACTTCAACAGACCAGAGGATCTTGTTCTCATAGAAGAAAACGTATTGGAATGAGAATGAGAAGGACAGGGGAAACTAACATTTGTTGCTGATGAGATTTCCTGTCTACTCACTGTGCGCAAGGGCCTACGCGAAGTTCCATCTCAAAATGAAATACAGAAAGATAAAGGAACTTAGGATATTTGGCTAATGAGTGGTAGAGCTAGGATTTTAGGTTTAGAACCCACATAGAGTGTGCCTCCACCCTCATCTCAGTTAATTGTCCCAAATGCCTTATGAGGGCTTATTTCCAGTTTTTCTTTTTAACTGATAACAAATGAGCAAGCATTTATACATAGCACTTTACATAACAGGTACCCTCTTACAGATTTTACATATGTTAACTCATTTACTCCTCATGATCCTGCCCTGAGGCAGATACTGTTGTTCTCATCACTCCATTGACAAGTTACCAGCAAGGAGGTGGCAGAGCGGGAGTCAAGCCTGGGGAAGTCTGGCTTACAGAGTCCAGACCCTCAGCCACCACACTGATCTTCCTCTTGGGAAGGTGGGTAAGTAATCTGGCCAAGGGCAATGTACTTCCCCTTTGCCTTCCACCATGATTGTAAGTTTCCTGAGGCCTTTCAAGAAGCAGAAGGTGCTATGCTTTCTGTACAGCCTGCAGAACTGTGAGCCCATGAAACCTCTTTTCTTTATAAATTACTCAGTCTCAGGTATTTCTATATAGTAGTACAAGAACAGACTAATACAACCCACAAGGTAAAGAATTGGTAAAGAGAGAACAACTCTGCCAGAGGGATGAAAAGCCTTTTCCAGGTGAGGAATTGGTGAGCTGGGATTTATACCTGGCCCCTCTCACTGAAGACTCCAGCCTCCCTTGATGGCTTCACACCACTGTATCTGCCTGCATGTGATCATGCTTCATCCTCACATCACATACTCGGTGATGCAAACAGGTCTCCTAGCTCTGATTTTAAGAAAAAAGACTCTGATGCTGAAGAAAAAAAGGTTTGGGGGAAATTTGCCTTTGTGCAATGTTATTGGATAAACTCTGTTTTCCCTTAGACTCATTAGCTGCATGTTTACAATTTCCAAACACAATTGTCTTAAAAAAAGTCAGACTGGTTAAATCTGGAAGGAGCTGGGTGTCTTCAGCAGGCTAGCAGTTGTGTGCAGATTGACATTTTTATATTTATAAAAGCTGTGTCTGCCACCAGGCCTCTAGGAACATTTGCACATTTAAAAATATAAATTAGAAAAAGATGTTGACATAATTGTCTGCCCTAAGGAAGTTTTCCCTCATCACAGTCTTAATGGAAAAAATTCTCACTTGGCTCTCCCTCCCCAGGCAGAAGTTGGAGTGTGCAGATGAGACTTTCCATATGCTTAGAAGTCAGCAAGAAATGCTTTGCATCAACACGAAGTCATTTCAGATGAGAGTTCCCCGTAGGCAGCGACTCCATCCTTCCTTCTCCTGCTGTTCTCTCATCTCACGGCATCTTCCTTTCCCACCTGCAGGTGTCTATGGCTTTGCCTTGGAATCCCCTTCTTAAACGTCTTCAGTAGCTCCTTGACCCTGAAGGCTATGACTGGCCTAATTTAAGACTCCTTCAGGATCTGGATCCTGCCAACTCCCTGGCTTCCTGCCTTTCATTTCTCCTCCTCATCTATGCCATGTGCCCACCACGTTTGCGCCCCTCTGTTCCTGAGCACTGTTGACCTCCTGCCGGTGCCTGGGATCTGCCCTGCCCCAGCCTCTGTTCCCATGCTGGCCATTCTGTGAAGACTTGATGGAGCTCCCAGTCAGAAGTGACCTTTCCCGCTTCAAAAAGCCAGTAATACTTTATCTGCGCCCTTCGGAGCCTGCATTACAAAGTCCTCAATGATATTTTTGCACATTTTTTGACATCTAACATCTCAAAATCCCAAGGAAGACAAAGGGTCTGAAAAGAAAAAAGCCAATGTGTCCCACGTAGGCACTCAATAAATGATGTTTGTACCTCTTTTTTTACTTGGAAAAATTTATCCACATTGCTTGGTGATGCTTAATAAATATTTGTTAAATGAAAGGGTACATTGAGGCAGAACTTAGAAACTTAGAAAAATGAAAACTTTTTTATTGGGATAAAATATACATAATTTCTCATTGTAACCATTTTTATGTGTACAATTCAATGACATTAAATGTATTTACATTGTTGTGCTACTATCATGACCATTCATTTCCAGAACATTTTCATCTCGCAAAACAGAAACTCTATACTCATTAGACAAGAACTTCCCTTTCTCCCCTCCCCTCTGCCTCTGGCAACCGGTGCTCTTTCTGTTTCTATGAATCCACCTATTCTAGGTACCTCACATAAGTGGAATCATACAAAAGTTCTCCTTTTGTGTCTGGCTTATTTCCACTTAGCACAGTGTTTCCAGGGTTCTGCCAGGTTGTAGCATGCATCAGAATTCGTTCCACTTTAAGATCAAACAATATTCCATTGTATGTATATATCACATTTCATTTATCCATTCATCTGTTGATGGACATTTGAGTTGTTTCTACATTTTGGCTGCTGTGAATAATACTGCTATGAATATTGGTATACAAGTATCTGAGTCCCTGCTTTCAATTTTTGGGGGTATATAACCTAGAAGTGCAGTTGCTGAATCCTCTGATAATTCTGTTTAACTTTTTGAAGAACCTGCATACTGTTTTCCATAGTGCCTACATCCCTATGCACTTCCACCAGCACTGCACGAGGGTTCTAATTCCTCCATATTCTTGCCATTATTTTCCATTTTTTTGATAGCCATTGTAATGGGTGTGAGGTGGTATCTCATTGTGGTTTTCTTTAGAGTTCCCCAATGATTAGTGATGTTGAACATCTTTTTATGTGCTCATCGGTCATTTGTGAATCTTCTTTGGAGAATGAATTAAACTCTTTAAGTCCTTTGCCTATTTAAATATATTTGTGGTTGTTATTAACAATTGGTGTTTTGTTTTAAAACATCTCTGGAGTCTGCTTTCTTGAGCAGGAAGTGCGTGGCTGGATCTGAGGCAAGCACTCTTTTCAACACAGCAGGCATCGTGATCCTGTGAAAGCCTAAGTCAGATACAGTCATTTTTCTGCTCAGGTCTTCCCAGTGAGGTCCAGCTCACTCAGAGGAAGAGCCAGAGTTCTTGGAGTGGCCTGCAGAGCCCTGCAGAGCCCTGTGTGACTCACAGTCCCCTACCGGCTCTAAGCTCATCTTCTTCTTCCTCCTATTCACTCACACTGGCCAGCCCCAGGGCCTTTGCACTTGCTGTTTTCTCTGCCTGGAGCACACTTCCTCAAGAAACTGATGCACAGCAGGTTAGGCCCCAAATTGGGGCTTAGTCCAGGAGATATTTTGGCTTCACTCAGGAAATAATTTAGGGGCAAGCTGGTGGTGTTAGACAGCAACTTGTATTGAAGTGACAGTGCACAGCAACAGCAGAGGTGCTGTTCCTCACAGAGCAGGGTGACCTCCCAGGCAGTGTGTCCAGAGGAGCAGCTCTGAGGCAGTTTTGCAGTCATCTTTATATCTATTTTAATTATATGTAAATTAAGGGGCAGATTATGCAGAAATTTCTAGAAATAAGGTGGTAACTTCTGGGTTGTCAGACCATTGCCATGGAAAGGGGTGATAACTTCTGGGTGTTGCCATGGCAATGGTAAGCTGACATGGCACACTGGTGGACATGTTCTATGGAAAACTTCTTTTACCCTGCCCCTGTTTTAGCTAGTCCTCAATTTAGTCCAGTGTCTGAGCCCTGCCTCCCGAGTCCAGTCTTACCTCCTACCTCAACACCTGTGTGGCTCTCTGCTTCACCACCGTCAAGTCTTTGCTCAAATGTTACTTTCTCATTGAGGCCTTCCTGGACTATTCTATTTAAAATTGGAGCCCTCTACACTCTGCATCTCCCTGGCGTTCTTAATTTTTCTCCAAAGCACCAATCACCTTCAATCTGCTCTATAATGTACTTATTGATATTGTGTAGCTGTGCTGTTCCTTCCTCCCCCAAGGGTGTGAGCTCCATGAGGGCTTTGTTCTGTGCTTTATCCCTAGTCTGGCCCCTCAGATGCCTTTAACAAATATTTATAGACTGAATGAATAAAAGCAATCACATGGCAAATAAATTTCCTTTAATTCTCTCTTAATTAAATAGTTCTGTATGCATGCTTATCTCGCTTATGGCAGCCTTGGCTTCCATACACTCCCAATCACACTGACTAACATTGTGAATGAATATTTATGTTCATTCACTGTTTACAGTGTTTACTGTAAACAGTGTTTACTGTAAGTGGATAAACATAAATATTTCCCCTTTTTGTGTGTCTGGGAAGGTTAAAAAAAAAGTTATAAATTTAAGGAATAGTATAAAGTATAAATAAGTATTTTTTCACTGGTATATTCATTCACCCTTGCAATAAACATTCACTGTGAGCCCCTTATTTTCCAGGTACAGTGCTAAGAGCTGTCTCTATGAAACCACATTCGTAGGTGATAAACTTGTGAAGAAATACTTACATAATTCAGATAGGGGTAAGGTATATGAAGAGAAAGAAAACAATGTAGAAGAATGGAGAAAATGCAGGTAGGGTGAAGGGCTGTCTACATAGGATGGTCAGGAAAACTTGAGGAAGGGACATTGGAGCAAAGATCTAGTGATGGGAGGGGGCAACTCATAGAAATATGGGCAGAAGATGTATATTTTTTTAGTACAGAGAGAACACTAAAGGTTTTGAGGCAGCAATGGGCTTGATGTGTCAGCAAACGTTTTCTCATTTGATGATCCAAACAGTTTTAGGCTATCATCTTCAAGGTATAGACAAGGAAGGGGGGCAGAAAGAGGGTATATTAGTCAGGGTTCTCTAGAGGGACAGAACTAATAGGATATATATGGGACTTTATTAACTCACACAATCACAAGGTCCCACAATAGGCCATCAGCAAGCTGAGGAGTGAGGAAGCCAGTCCGAGTCCCAAAGCTGAAGAACTTGGAGTCCAATGTTCAGGGGCAGGAAGCATCCAGCACAGGAGAAAGATGTAGGCTGGGAGGCTAAGCCAGTCTAGCCTTTTCACGTTTTTCTGCTTGCTTTATATCATGGCCGTGCTGGCAGTTGATTAGATGGTGCCCACCCAGATTAAGGGTGGGTCTGCCTTTCCCAGTCCACTGACTCAGATGTTAATTTCCTTTGGCAACACCCTCATAGACACATCCAGGATCAATACTTTGCATCCTTCGATCCAATCAAGTTGACACTCAGTATTAGCCATCACAGAGGGGAAGATCTCTGACATAGTTTGGATGTTTGTCCCCACTTAAATCTCATGTTGAAATGTAATTCCCAATGTTGGAGGTGGGGCCTGGTGGGAGGTGTTTGGATCATGGGGGTGGATCCCTCATGAAGGGCTTGGGCCATCCCTTTGGTGATAAATGAGCTTTCACTCCGAGTTCATATGAGATCTGGTCATTTGAAAGTGTGCGGCACCTCTTCCTCCTCTCTTCCTCTCTCTTGCTTGCTCCTGCTTTTGCCATGTGACGTGCCTGTTCCCCCTTTGCCTTCTGCCATGACTGTGAGCTCCCTGAGGGTTCACCAGAAGTTGAGAAGGTACCAGCACCATGCTTCCTGTATAGCCTGCAGAACAGTGAGCCAATTAAGCCTCTTTTCTTTACAAATTACCCAGTCTCAGGTATTTCTTTATAGCAATGCAAGAATGGCATAACACAGTCTCAGTACCTCCTTTATAAAAGGAGACTAAATCTGTGCTTTTAAAAGTGTGATTCCAAAAAGGGCCACCGAAGAATCACGTGGGAACTTGTTAGAATAATCTGGCACCACTCAGACGTACTCTATCAGACCTGGGGAGGTGTGGGAGGGAATCTACCTTTCAATAAGCTCTCCTGGAGATTCTGCCACACACTAAAGTTTGAGAAGCACTGGACTAGGCAATTTCAGATGGGCCTTCCAGATCTAATGTTCTGTGACTCACTGATGACATCTGGAAGCATGAAGAACTGGAAAGAGGCAGCCCCCAGGTTAGGATGAGAAGGAGAAAAATGTAGAAGGCAGAACAGATTCAATTCCCATTCAGCATTTTCCTTCTCCTATACGAGACATTCTTTAAATTATTTACAGCCAGGACACCTCCAGGGTGAAGCCAGAGGCTGACCCCTGTAACCCTTTTAGAAGCTTCTTTAAATGACATGTGATTTTTCCACATGGTTGCTGAAGAAGAGATCTCATACCTCAGCACTTTTAATGTAACTTAATTATTAGACATCTGCAAAGGTGATCTGTTAAAAGAAAAACATCAGAGAAAGTGGTATCTGTGAAATCAGGTGGCTGGTGAAGTAACCCTAAGACAAGTGCCTTCACACTTCGTGCTTTAGAACACTTTTTCAGATATGGGTCCTGGTAGTTCAGGGGCACCATGAACTCCATAAAATTCAATGCAAAATGTTGCCTATAGGCATATTTTATAGAGGAAATTTCCATAGTTTTCAAAAAATATTCAAATAAATCCACAATTCAAAATCATTGACCTCCATTATATCAAAAAGAGTAGATATGGAACTCCATTGACCCAATGTTAAATACAACTTGAGAACCCCAAAATGGATTCTTTTTTTTTTTTTGAGACAGAATTTCACTCTTGTTGTCCAGGCTGGCGTGCAATGGTGCAATCTCTGCTCACTGCAACCTCTGTCTCCCGGGTTCAAGTGATTCTCCTGCCTCAGACTCCTGAGTAGCTGGGATTACAGGCGTGTGCCATCACATTCAACTAATTTTGTAATTTTAGAAGAGACGGGGTTTCACTATGTTGGTCAGGCTGGTCTCGAACTCCTAACCTCAGGTGATCCACCCACCTTGGCCTCCAAAAGTGCTGTGATTACAGGCATAAACCACTGTACCTGGCCCCCGAAAAGGGTTCTTATCTGGCTTTCTTATCCCAGAACCTGCCTCCTAGGCTGAATCATACATGAAAAAGAACTATTTCTGGGGATGGCAATTTTTTTCTGTATAAATAACAAATAATCTTAGGCCTTAACATCATAAATGGCATTTTCATACCTGTAGTATTGCTTTGCTTTCATAGGATGGCTTGGGTGTTTTGCTGATCTCCTTCCAGAGCCATCACCTTGCTTCCACAGCCTCTGCTGATTCTACTTAAACAACGACAATGACAATGACATGTAAGTGCATGAAGATAAAATAGGAATTACTTTGTTTTAAACTACTTCTTTGATTTTTTCTATTTATTTATTTATTTATTTATTTATTTATTTGAGACGGAGTCTCGCTCTGTCACCCAGGCTGGAGTGCTCACTGCAAGCTCCGTCTCCTGGGTTCAGGCCATTCTCCTGCCTCAGCCTCCCGAGTGGTTGGGACTACAGGTGCCTGCCACCATGCCTGGCTAATTTTTTGTATTTTTAGTAGAGACGGGGTTTCACCGTGTTAGCCAGGATGGTCTCGATCTCCTGACCTTGTGATCTGCCCGCCTCGGCCTCCCAAAGTGCTGGGATTACAGGCGTGAGCCACTGCGCCCGGCCTCTTTTTCTTTATTTTTTTGAAGTTAATTATCATTTTTATAATGCTCTTTTGGCAGAATTCTATAGAAAACACAGTCCTGTGGTTTCTGGAGTGCAGAGAAAAACAATATGTATTTATTTCTTCATATAAAGATTTTAAGTTTTTCAATTAATTAAAGTCATGAATGTAAATGATTCTTTTTTCTTTTTATTCAATGCCCTCCCCCCACTTTATTCCACTGGTTTCCTTCTTAATTCTTATCTGTTCATGGGGAGGCAGAGTTTTCACCCTAATAAGCCGAGGTTTATAATTAACAGTCTTGATGCTGCTGTACAATCATTTAAGGTTTGTTTTTGGTCATGGGGTTAAGCCAGGGGTGGAAAAACTATGGCCTGGGGACCAAAGACAGTTGACTGCCTTTTTTTTTTTTTTTTTTTTGAGATGGAGTTTTGCTTTTGTTAGCCAGGCTGGAGTGCAATGGCATGGTCTCGGCTCACTGCAACCTCCGCCTCCCAGGTTCAAGCGATTCTCCTGCCTCAGCCTCTCGAGTAGCTGGGATTACAGGCATGCGCCACCACGCCTGGCTAATTTTGTATTTTTAGTAGAGACGGGGTTCCTCCATGTTGGTCAGGCTGGTCTCGAACTCCCAATGTCAGGTGATCCGCCTGCCTCAGCCTCCCAAAGTGCTGGGATTACAGGCGTGAGTCAATGCGCCCAACTACTGTCTATTTTTATGCAGCTCAAAAGTTAAGAATGGCTTTTAACAATTTTAAATGGCTGAAAAAAAATTCTGTGATGTGTGAAAAGTATATAAGTTCAAATTTCAGTGTTCATAAAGAAAGTTTTATGAACTATAGCCATGCTCTGGACAGGTGTGATGGCTCACAACTATAATCCCAGCACTTTGGGAGGCTGAGGTGGGCAGATCACCTGAGGTCAGGAGTTTGAGACCAGCCTGGCCAACACTGTGAAATTCCATCTCTGCTAAAAATACAAAAATTAGCCGAGTGTGGTGGCAGGCACCTGAAATCCCAGCTACTCGGGAGGCCGAAGCAAGAGAATTGCTTGAACCCAGGAGGCGGAGGTTGCAGTGAGCCGAGATCACTCCACTGCACTCCAGCCTAGGCAACGGAGTGAGACTCTGTCTCATAAAAAAAAAAAAAAAGAAGAAAGAAAGAAATATAACCATGTTTGTTTGTTTATGTGTTGTCTATGAATGTTTTCTTGCTACTGGCAGAATTGATTGGTTACAACAGAGACAATACTGCCCATAGTGACTAAATATTTACTATTTGGCCCTTTACAGGAAAAGTTTTCTGACCCTTGCTTTGAATTAGGGAATCCCAGAGGGAGTCTACTGGGAAAGTTTTAATAACCTTTGCTGGCTGACTCAGGTGTGTTTTTTTTTTTTTTCCAGAGACAGGGTCTTACCCAGGCTGAAGTTGCAGTGGTGTTATCATGGCTCACTGCAGCCTCCACTTCCCAGGCTCAAGGGATCTTCCCACCTCAGCCTCCCAAGTAGCTGAGACTACAGGTATGCAACAACATGCCCAGCTAAATTTTTTTTTTTTTTTTTTTTTTTTTTGTTAGAGACAGGAGTCTCATTATGTTGCCCAGGCTGATCTTGAACTCTTGGGCCCAAGCAATCCTCCTGTCCTCAGCCTCCCAACGTGCTGGGATTACAGGTGTCATACACCATGCCCAGTCCCAGGTGTCTTTCATTTAGTATCTACACCTGGCGGAATTCACCTATCATTGTATCAATTTCTTCCCAGTTACTGGGAACAGCAGCACAATGACCTCAATCAATGGGATTTTTTTGAAGGACTCGATGGAGAAAGCAAGCCAAGGGAAAGAAAATCTAACCTCCGTCACCTAAGGACAATAGAAGCATCATTTACTACCATTCAGAATGCAGTGGCAGGTCAAATAGTCTGGTGGCCATTCTGGTGATCAACCCCAGATTTAGAAGTCACTTTACTTGGATTCAATACTTGGATTCTCTTTCTTTAGCTTTTTCTTTCTACTGGATTGCCCAAACCTGGCTCTCCAAGTCATGCCTTCTATTTACCTTTCTAATCTACATTTCTTCAACTTCCTCCCTCTATACACAGACCACACCCTCTGTATTTCTGCCGTTTAAGCACCCCAGGGGAGAGCACACAATTGATTGATGAATTGCTTTCTAATTTAGAAGGACCTTAGAATTCCCACGAGGGAGGTTCTGAATGGCCAGTTTTTAGAGCATCTTTGGTCAAGAGCCAGATGTGTTTTTCTTTGTTCGTTGGTTTGTTTTTTGGTGAGTTGTGCCCATATTATCATGGTTACATGATAAAGCCGCCTCTGAACACTTAGAAAACCCCAAGAAAAGGACTGTGGATAATGCAACGTTCTTCAAAATTGGGCCATATGCCAGTACTCCAGGAAACCTGGGTTTACAAGAAAAACCCCAGAGAGAATTCTAGGCCAGCGAGTCTTCCACCCTGAGCACAATGTATCGCCTTTTCCTACAGCCTTGTTCCATGGTCTGTCCTCATCCTTCTGTCTAGCTCTTCACTACTTGGCAAAGTTTGGTGTCATCTGGAAACTCCCAGGACTTCATTGTGCATTTCTTCCTGAAGCGCACATCATGTTGAAAGGAGCTGGGCACATTCCTCAGCCCCGGGCTCAAAACTCCCTGAGCCTAGCACAAACACATCCCATCCTCCCATCCCACCACCATATATCTCTCAAACTCTCTGAGCTCAGTACAAACACCACCTGGAAAGTCTCCGATAAGGAGACAGCCGTTCAAGGTTACTGAAAGCGCAGGAGCCAAAAGAATTTCTTTGTTCCCCTACAACTTTCGGGCTATAAAAAGCAAACGCTTGCATTGTTCGGGGCCCTCTTGTATACTGTGTAAAGGAGGGACCAAGTTCGAACTTGTAGTAAAGATCCTTGCCACTTGGCTTTGACTCTGGACTCTGGTGGTCTTCTTTGGGGAACAAACAGTCTGGGCATAACATCTGGGGGCCCGTCCGGGATTCCCCAAGCCCACCAGACCCCTGGTCAATGGATCTGCTAGGATCGATCTACTGATAGGTGAGCTGGCTCGTCTCCGTTTGTCTGTCTGTGTCTGTGTGTCTGTTCTGAATCTGAATCTCTGACTCGCGAGGTCTGAAACTGAGGCTGGCACAGTCCTGGCGGACGCGCTATAGGACAGCCAGTGGAGACCGGTGGGAGACGTCCCCTGGTTCTCTTCTGATTTAAATTGCGATCTGAGTTGCCGGAGCGGGTTCACAATCCGGGCAACAGCCGAATCTGACCCCGGTCCCCGGGTGCGCGCTCGCCCTCTGAATTGCCCCGGTCCCCGGGTGCGCGCTCGCCCTCTGAATTGCCCCGGTCCCCGGGTGCGCGCTCGCCCTCTGAATTGCCCCGGTCCCCGGGTGCGCGCTCGCCCTCTGAATTGCCCCGGTCCCCGGGTGCGCGCTCGCCGTCTGAATTGCCCCGGTCCCCGGGTGCGCGCTCGCTCTCTGAATTGCCCCGGTCCCCGGGTGCGCGCTCGCTCTCTGAATTGCCCCGGTCCCCGGGTGCGCGCTCGCTCTCTGAATTGCCCCGGTCCCCGGGTGCGCGCTCGCTCTCTGAATTGCCCCGGTCCCCGGGTGCGCGCTCGCTCTCTGAATTGCCCCGGTCCCCGGGTGCGCGCTCGCTCTCTGAATTGCCCCGGTCCCCGGGTGCGCGCTCGCTCTCTGAATTGCCCCGGTCCCCGGGTGCGCGCTCGCTCTCTGAATTGCCCCGGTCCCCGGGTGCGCGCTCGCTCTCTGAATTACCCCGGCTTCCGGCGCGCGCTCGCGGCCCCGGTCCCCGGGCTCCCGGCTTCCGGTGCCACACTTCCGGCCCCGGTCCCCGGGCTCCCGGCTTCCGGTGCCACACTTCCGGCCCCGGGGCTCCCCGGCTTCCGGCGCCACACTTCCGGCCCCGGTCCCCGGGCTCCCCGGCTTCCGGCGCCACACTTCCGGCCCCGGTCCCCGGGCTCCCGGCTTCCGGCGCCGCGCTCCCGGCTAGCTATCAGTAATAAGTCAGATCAGATTTCCTCTATTGGGATTCTAACCCACATTCCTTTACAAAAAGAGACACAGAAAGTGAGACTGGGGAAAAGAGAAAATAAGTGAGAGAGAGACCATAGAGATGGAAAAGGGAAAAAGTGAGAAGGGAAATCGGAAAGAGAAAGGGGAGAAAACGGCAGACATGGAGAGTCAGAGAAAGAGACTGAGTATAAAGGAGAAAGGACACGGGATGACAGAGAGAGAGAGAGAGAGAGAAAGCGCGCGAATGAGATAGAAACTTAAAGAAAAGACCCTGTAAGTATGTCAATCAAAGATTTAGACAGAAACGGAAAGATTAGAGAGAGAGATAGAGGGAGGGAGCAGGCGGAGGGGAGGCAGGCTCGCTGAAAGGGAAAGTAACTTTAAAAGGCCGGGAGGGCGGACGCAAGGGCGCACTTCGCGGACTAGCCCTCCCCCCCCCAGCCGCCTGACTCCACGGTGGCTTTACCCCTTCGGGAAATAAAACCCCCAGATGACACAGGAATCCCCAAGCTCCAGTACTGGCCATTCTCCACCAGTGATCTGTATAACTAAAAGGCTCAGAGTGCTCGGTTTTCAGACAACCCCAAAGATTTACTGGCTTTACTGGATAGTGTCATGTTCACCCACCAGCCCATTTGAGATGATTGTCAGCAGCTCCTCCGAATCTTGTTTACCACGGAGGAGCGAGAGGGAATACAGGTAAAAGCTGGAAAGCTGGTCCCGGGGGACGACGGTCAACCGACTGCTAACCCTGACCTCATAAACGCGACCTTTCCGCTGACCAGGCCGGCGTAGGACTACAACACGGCAGAAGGTAGGGGACGGCTACACCTTTATCGCCAGACTCTAATGGCAGGTCTCCGGACAGCTGCTTGCAAGCCCACTAATTTGGCTAAAATATATTCTATTCGGCAAGAAAAGACAGAGAGCCCAGCCACCTACTTAAAAAAAATTAATAGAAACTTTTAGACAGTACACCCCCATAGATCCAGAGGCTCCAGAAAGTCAGACCGCTGTTGTAATGTCATTCGTAAATCAGGCAGCCCCAGATATTAAAAAAAAAACTCCAAAAATTAAAAGACTTGAAAGAAAAGCGGATTCAAAACCTCCTTCAGATAGCCCAGCAGGTTTATAATAACAGAGATACTCCAGAAAAAAGGCAATTTAAGGCCACTAAAAAATGACCAAGGTCCTGGCAGCAGTAGTACAGAAAGAACATCTACAGCCAGAGTACACCCAACCTAGGCGGCCCCCCCAGGCATGATAATCTGAAAAAAGACCAATGTGCCTACTGCAAGGAGGCTGGCCACTGGGTAAGAGACTGCCTCGCTACTACCCAACCTGGACCTGGACGCCCCACTCCACGACTGCACCGAGGTACTAGCTCAGGTGCACGGAGTTCGAGAAGACCTGCAGGATCGCCCACTTCCTGACGCCGACCTCGTCTGGTTCACTGATGGGAGCAGCTTCATGCATCAGGGCCAGAGGTACGCTGGAGCGGCAGTGACTTCAGAGACTAAGGTAATCTAGGCGGAACCCCTGCCCCCGGGGACATCGGCCCAGAAGGCCGAACTAATAGTGCTCACCCAAGCTCTTACCTTAAGGGCAGAGAAAAAGCTGACGGTATATACAGACAGCCGATATGCTTTTGCAACAGCGCATATACATGGGGCCATTTACAGGGAGCGGGGGTTACTAACGGCTAAACGAAAAGAAATAAAAAACAAGCAAGAAATCCTAGCCCTGCTAACAGCCCTATGGAGGCCAGAAAAGTTAGCCATTGTGCATTGCCCAGGGCATCAGAAACTAACTACTCCAACTGCTCAAGGCAACTGTCTAGCGGACCAAACTGCAAGAAAGGTGGCGAAGGCTCCCAGCCAACTCCTTGCACTCCAGCTCCCTGACCCGGGCCCCCGGGAGTTGCCATATTTCCCTGATTATTCAGAACAAGATCTCCAGTGGATTGACAAGCTTCCCCTGAAACAGATCCAGAATGGGTGGTGGACTGATACTAATGACCAAATCATCCTACCAGAAAAATTAGGACAACAAGTGTTAGAACACATCCACCGAACCACCCACCTGGGTGCTCGGCGGATGATAGACCTGATCAGACGCTCTAAGCTCAAGTCAGACATACAGCCGAGATGGCCAGCAACATCGTGACAAGTTGCAAAGTCTGCCAGCTTAACAACGCCTACCCCCAATCCCAGGCTGCAACGGGAACAAGGCTCAGGGGAACCAGGCCCGGTATCTACTGGGAAGTAGATTTTACTGAGATAAAGCCAGGAAAATACGGGTATTGGTACTTACTTGTCTTTGTAGATACTTTTTCAGGGTGGACTGAAGCATTCCCCACCAAGAAAGAGACTGCTCAGGTTGTAGCAAAGAAAATCCTGGAAGATATCCTCCCCAGGTATGGCTTCCCCATCCAGATAGGGTCAGATAATGGGCCGGCCTTCGTCGCTAAGGTAAGTCAGGATTTGGCTTCCATCCTTGGGGCAAATTGGAAACTACATTGCGCTTACAGGCCCCAGAATTCAGGACAGGTAGAGAGAATGAATCGGACCTTAAAAGAGACCTTAACTAAATTGACTATGGAGACTGGCGCTAATTGGGTGGTCCTTCTCCCCTACGCTCTGTTCCGGGCCCGTAACACCCCTTACAGACTGGGCCTTACTCCTTATGAAATTATGTATGGCAGACCCCCACCCTTAGTTCCCGGCCTAAAAGATGATCTGCTCAAGTCCGAAACAGAAAATGTCTCTGAACTCTTGTTTTCCCTACAAGCCTTGCAGAAAATTCATCAAGAAATCTGGCCCAAGCTGAAAGAACTATATGAGACCGGTCCCCCGCCAACACCCCATCCGTACCAGCCGGGAGACTGGGTCCTGGTCAAGCGACACCATCACCGACAAGAGACCCTAGAACCCAGGTGGAAAGGACCACTCCAGGTACTCCTAACCACACCCACCGCCCTGAAGGTAGAAGGCATCGCATCGTGGATCCACTACACCCACGTCAAGCCAGTGGACCCAACCTCTGATCTTCTGGGACCAATCACGGCGGCGGCTGAAGCACCGGACACGTGGACTGTGGACAGAGCTAGGAACAACCCCTTAAAACTCACCCTGCGCCGGCAGCATAGCTCACTGCAAACATGCAGTTAGATAGTCTAACCCTAATGTTAGTCGCCCTAGTGGCCGCTGGAGAAATCACAAAACCAGCTCATAATCCCTTTGTCTGGAGATTCTGGCTTTATGAAAACCGAACCCACCCTGGGCAACCTCATAAGCCCGGAAAATTATTGGCCAGGGCTGATTGCCCTTCCTCAGGGTGCAACAGCCCAATTCTACTAAATTTTACTGGTTTTCAAATAGCCAAACCTATGACACCAATAATATGCTTTGAGTTTGATCAGACTAAATACAATTGTAAACACTATTGGTGGCACCAAAATGCTGGCTGTCCTTATAACTATTGTAACATCCACAGACCCCGTTATTGGGGAGAGAGAAAACAGTTAGACCCTAAATGGCCCTTCTATCGTAGACGGGATAGAGACTTTCCATATACATGGATAGTTAGAGACCCCTGGAACTCCCACTGGACCACACCTCAACATGGGGCTGTATACTACTCCCCCTCCTCCACATGGCCTAGCAGTCACCTCTATCTGTGGCGAGGCCTAGTACAAGTACTGCCCCTGGTCCATGGGAATATCCAACGACAGGAAAACAGACTAACACAAGACTTACGTCCTTTCTCCTGGTTAAAGTTATTACAAGAAGGACTAGAACTTGCTAACCTTACAGGACTTCATAGCCTGTCTGGCTGCTTCCTGTGCGCCACTCTAGGGCGTCCACCGCTAACAGCTGTCCCTCTGCCATGGGGACCCTCTACCTTTGCCCAAGCTAACAACCTCCGAAACCACTCGTATACTCCTATCCTGAACGTGCCCCTATACCTAAACCCCAGTCAGGAGAAGTTTCCCTACTGTTTCTCAGGAACCAATTCCAGCCTCTGCAGCATCACTGCAACGCCCCCTAATATCACCTTAAAGGCTCCATCAGGCATATTCTTCTGGTGTAATGGAACCTTATCTAAGAACCTACCTAGTCCTTCTGTTAATAACCTACTATGTCTCCCTGTCACATTAGTTCCCCGGTTGACTCTACTAACTGCTGGCGAGTTCCTAGGGTATACCGGTAACTGGACTAGTGCTGTTATTCACCCAGACCCTAGACCAAGACCTGCACGAGCCATATTTCTCCCCCTCATTGCAGGAATCTCCCTCACCGCATCCTTCATTGCGGCCGGACTGGCGGGGGGAGCCCTAGGTCACACCCTCATAAAAAGTAACAAGTTATACCAACAATTTGCCGTTGCTATGGAGGAGTCGGCTGAGTCCCTTGCCTCCCTTCAGCGGCAGCTCACGTCCCTAGCTCAGGTAACCTTGCAAAACCGGAGGGCCCTAGACCTACTCACTGCAGAAAAAGGTGGTACATGTATATTTCTAAAAAAAGACTGTTGTTTCTACATAAATAAATCAGGACTTGTAGAGGACCGGGTCCAACAGTTACGCAAGTTAAACACTGAAGTAAAAACACGGCAGTTTGCTTCAGCTACAGACCAATGGTGGAATTCCTCTATGTTTTCTCTGTTAGCCCCCTTCCTTGGACCCCTGCTAAGTCTACTATTTCTGCTTACCGTAGGACCTTGTGTTGTTAACAGAATTTTACAATTTGTTAGGGAGAGATTTGACACCGTACAACTCATGGTCCTCAGAGCCCAATACCAAGCTGTAAACGCTGAAACAGAATCAGACCTATAAGACCCAAGATTGGCTCTAAAAATACCTGAAAAGAAGGGGGGAATGAAAGGAGCTGGGCACATTCCTCAGCCCCGGGCTCAAAACTCCCTGAGCCTAGCACAAACACATCCCATCCTCCCATCCCACCACCATATATCTCTCAAACTCCCTGAGCTCAGTACAAACACCACCTGGAAAGTCTCCGATAAGGAGACAGCCGTTCAAGGTTACTGAAAGCGCAGGAGCCAAAAGAATTTCTTTGTTCCCCTACAACTTTCGGGCTATAAAAAGCAAACGCTTGCATTGTTCGGGGCCCTCTTGTATACTGTGTAAAGGAGGGACCAAGTTCGAACTTGTAGTAAAGATCCTTGCCGCTTGGCTTTGACTCTGGACTCTGGTGGTCTTCTTTGGGGAACAAACAGTCTGGGCATAACAATGTCCTGTCCCTCTTGTGAGTCAGGCACAGTCCCTTTTGCCCTCACCACTGCAAGGAACATAGAAAGTTCTCCGAGTGATCCTGTTGAAGCTTTGGGCCCTAGGTTTGAGCTGAGGGAAGGGCATGAATCCCTCCTCCATAAAGGTGGGAGCCACAATGCACCAATTTTTTTCTCCGAAGAAATACACTGAGGGTCTCCTCTGCATCCACACACTTTCAACTCTTTGAAATGGCCACATTGTGATGATTTGCCCTGCACTCTGTTAGAATCTGGTAAGTATTATATTTTGGTACCTCAGTTAAAGGTTTTTTTTTTTTTTTTTTTTTTTTTTTTTTTTTTTTTTTTTGAGACAGAATCTCACTTTGTCACCCAGGCTGGAGTGCAGCGGCACCATCTCGGCTCACTGCAAGCTCCGCCCCCTGGGTTCACGCCATTCTCCTGCCTCAGCCTCCCGAGTAGCTGGGACTACAGGCGCCCATCACCAGGCCCGGCTAATTTTTTGTATTTTTACAGGAGGCGGGGTTTCACTGTGTTAGCCAGGATGGTCTCAATCTCCTGATCTCGTGATCCACCCGTCTCGGCCACTCAAAGTGGTGAATTTAACATCTTATTATACTCTTTTACCCTTTCCTTTTGTCTGTTTTGCATCTAAAGCATTTCTCAACCCATAAAAGACTCTTTTCTCTTAACAAACTCCATGTTACTCTTCTTTCCAGTTGTGTTGGAGGTGGAACCCTGTCAAAGGCTTGTTAAAAATCTAAATTGTTATGGCACAGTATGTAAGCTGCCTTGTACAGTGTCTGGTATGTAGTGAGTATTCCACAAATGTTAGTGAAGGTTACTGAAAAGTTAAAAGGTATTACTGAAAAGTTAACTGCAGTATGGAATCTGAAACCATGCTAATAAACTTTCCATACTCTTTACATTAAAAACCATTGGTTATTTTGCACTGTGAGTGCAGCTTTCACACATGCATGGATAAAACATCATGCATTGGTCATTTGGAAAATATCAGTTCACTGAATTATGCAGATTTTTGCAATATTACCCATTTTAATTATTCCAGATAAAAAATCACATGCATTGATATCACCATCAATCTCACTAAGAGTCTTTAAGCATTGAAAAGCTGATGATGAATACATATAAATATGAGGATGAGTGCAATTTTTCCAAAATTCAAGTTTTTGCTGGAAAACTAGAATTTTGTCATTCGCAACAAACACTGTCAGAGATTTCCTTGGTGACCGGCTTAGTTTGTTTATTTTTGAGAAAGTGTCTGCCAAATAGCTCAGTCCAAAAAACCATGTGTTTGTCAGTAGTTCTTTCACGTAAAAATTGTGCTCCATGAATACAAGTGGCTGGCTCAGCCACCAGTTCAGTTATACAAGTACTTTTCCTTAGGACAGTCATTGCTCTTTGCTTTGTAAAAGTGCTTTATGTGTACTTCCCACTTTACCACACAGAATGTTAAAAATATGTATACTTGAGTTAGAAACTTAACATTAGTATATAAATAGTTTTGACCTTGTGTTCTCCCTAGTTTCAAGGACCCTCAGGGATCCACAGACCACACTTTCATGTTAAGTGAAATAAACCAGGCATAGAAAGACAAGTATTTTACATATTCTCACTTATCTGTGGGATCTAAAATCCTAACAATTGAACTCATGGAGACAGAGTAGAAGGATGGTTACCAGAGGCTGGGAAGGGTAGTTGGGGGTGGGGGCGGGTGGGGACGGGGAGGTGGGTGAGGATGGTTGATAGGTACAAAGAATTTAGTTAGAAAGAATGAATGAATAAGACCTAGTATTTGATAGCACAATCAGTGCCTATCATCAGTAGTAATTTAATTGTACACGTTTAAATAATGAAAAGACTATAATCAGATTATTTGTAACACGAAGGATAAATGCTTGAGGGGATGGAGACCCTATTTTCCATGAAGTGATTATTACACATTACATGTCTGTACCAAAATATTTCATGTACCCCATAAACACATATACCTACTATGTACTCACAAAAATTAAAAGCGAAAACAGAATTCATAAAATTAACAATTTTGACTGCTTCAAAGGAATTCCTAAGTAAATATGGCTTTTTGTTCTTGTTATGAGTGCCTGGTGGTAAAGAATACAATGACCAATAGTACAGTGTGGTGCCATGGCCTTGGCTTGGTTCATGCTATGGTGCCAGCAATTCTATTCCCATTGCTTCTGTACCATCACTGTAAATGTCCACACAGTGAAAAAGGCAAATAACCTATTAACCTTCTTATACAAATAGTTTTGACCTTAGGGTTTTTTTAGTCTCAAGTACCCCAAGGGATTTAGAGATCACACTTTAAGAACTGCTGATCTTGAACATTCCTCCAATCTTTCTTTTTTTAAATAAATAATCTTTCATAAGATTGACATTTTGGCAAATTCAGGTCACTTTCTTTATAGAATGTCCCACAGTTTGAATTTTCTGATTGTTTCTTTGTGTTTAGAATTCAAGTTAAACATTTTTGGTACCAATACTTAGGTGAAATTGTGTGTTTCTTATTCTATTACATTAAGAGGTATATAATGTCAATGTGTCCTGTTATTGGTAGTGTGTGCTACTGTTGTAGAATACAGATCTAGTCTACATTGGATTTCTTTATTTGGGTGGTGCTGGAGAAATCTCTTCATAGTAAGGGTAATATTTCACCTTTGAAATTAATAGTACTAATAAATTAATAAATAATTACTTGTAAAATAATACTTGGAGAATATTGATGAATATCCTGTTCTGCAAAATGGTTTTAGTATCCATTGATGATCTTGCCTAAATCAGTGCTAAGATGGGAGACTGAAAAATGGTGATTTTGAATTCTATCATTGCTTTTACAGGAATGTGAAAGGTGTTATTCTGTTACGAAGTTCGAACAGCACTTCATCCCACCCCATTCTCTTTGTAGACTTGTGGGTTCCTTTTAAAAAAATCCAATGAATTAATTTGGTAAGTGAGAACACTTTCAAAAATTTGAGTTCCAATTGGTACCTACAATTCAGAAAAACCTACTGAAAAATTTCTTAGCTTTGGTCTTTCTAAATTTACATATTTGTAGGATAAAACAAATGAGTAAATATATTGGTATTACTGGCAACTACAATGAGAACCTTGATTTCCAAGTACATCAGTATATTTACTCATCTGTTGTATGCTACAAAGCACACAAAATATATTCAGTTTTCTCATGAAGTTTACTAACTTGGTTTTCATCATATTCTTTTTGTTTGTTTGTGTGTTTGAGATAGAGCCTTGCTCTGTTGCCCAGGCTGGAGTGCAGTGGTGCAATCTCGTCTCACTGCAGCCTCCGCCTTCTGAGTTCAAGCTATTCTTGTGCCTCAGCCTCTTGAGTAGCTGGGATTACAGGTGCCCGCCACCACACCTGGCTACTTTTTGTATTTTCAGTAGAGATGAGGTTTCACCATGTTGGCCAGGTTGGTCTCGAACTCCTGACCTCAAGTGATCTGCCTGCTTCAGCCTCCCAAAGTGTTGGGATTCTAGGTGTGAGCCACTGCAACTGGCCTGTTTTCATCGTATTCTTAACATTTGCTAATTACTGTCCTGAAAAATGGGAATTTATACAAAGAATAGTTTTAAGAAGTAATTATAAAAAGCAAGGGCAGCAAAAATTGATTGGTGGGTTGCCATGACAGCTGAGCTTCACTTTGCTAGTTTCTTCAGGAAACAAGCCCTCCAGTCTCCCTGAACACTAGGAGCCTGAGGTGGACTCTGACTCCAACAAGTTCAATGAATTGCGGTCATCTTTCACCTTATGGCATTTTACCTTCAAATCCTCCCCAACAAAAAGCCCTATGGCTTTTTGCTACTTCCTTATTCTTCCTGCCTGGAGTATAAGTTGAGGCTTGAGGAGGGGCAGCCATCTTTGCTACAACACACAGACAAGAACCAACATTGTCAGGACAATGAGATAGAAAGAAGGACAATGCTGAGGTCCCTGAGGGCCCACTGGAGTTCTGCTGCCAGGAACAGTCTACCTAGGCTTCTTGTTATGTGAAACAAATACATCCATTTATTTAAAGAATTGTGATTTCGAGTTTTTATTATTATAGAATATATTCCTAAGTGATACAGAGATGGTATATTAAAAAGTACAAAACTCTATGGTGACACTGCCTGTACTTATGCTGTTGGCAGCTTCAACTAGGAGCTCAATGTATAATGAGGTGTGTCCCTGACCTCATAGAGCCTGTATTCTAGTAGGGGAGACAGGCAATACACCTTAGCAATTATGTACATGATAGAAATTTGTGTAATGATGAGTACTACAAAGGTAAATAAAGCAGGCTGTGGGATTGAGAGAAATGGCAAGTAGACTTGTAGACAGGATTGTGATGGCAGTTTTTTCTAAGGAAGGGAAATTTGAGCAGAAACTTGGTGTGGAGAAAGGAACCAAATAGATAACTGGGGAAGCAGTATCAGTCTGGGATCTACAAGGGCAAAATCTCTGAGGCTGGGCATGGTTTGCCTGTTTGAGGAACAAGAAAAGGTCAGTGTTGTTGGAGCACAGTGCTCACAGGGGAGTGTGGCAGGAGAGGACATCAGAGATGTATGGAAGGGCCACATCATGTAAGTCATCTTAAGGTCTTTAGATTTTATTGTAAACCATTGGAGGGTTTTAAGCAAGAAAATGTTATGATCTGACTTCATTTTTAAAAAGATCACTCTAGTGATAGAGAATAGATTATACTGTGGCAAAGAGTGGAAGCAGAGAGACCAATTAGGAGGCAATTGCAATAATCTAGGCAAGAGAGGTGATGTTAGGTTCAATTAGGATGGTGACACTGGGAGTGCTAAGAAGAGGTCAAACTCAAAATCTGTTTAAAGGGGAAAGGAACATGGGCATGAAATAGAGGAGTCAAGGATGACTCCAAGGTTTATGATCTGAGCAATGGAAAAGATGGAGCTGCTGTCAACTGAGATGTGAAGGCTGCAGGTTTGGGGATGGGAGGAAGACCAGGGTTCCAAGTTTCCTCTTGGACATGTTGAGTTTGAGATGTTGTTAAACATTCTAGTGGTAGTACCCAAATCTGTAATTTTAGAGAGAGGTCTGAGTTGAAGACAGGTATTTGTAAGTTTTTAGCATATAGATATTATATAAAGTCATGGGACTAGAAAAAATCAAATGAGCACAGATGGAGAAGAGAAAGAGGACTAAAACAGCTCTTGTAAGCTTCAAAATAAAGAGGTTAATGGGAAGATATTGAACTAGTAAAAAATATTGGTAATATTGAGTGAGTGTAGTGGTGTGCACCTGTAGTTCCAGCTACTCAGGAGGCCGAAGTGGAAGGATCACTTTGATCCCAGGAGTTTGAGGCTGCAGTGGGCTATTAGCAAGACCCTGTTTCTATAAATAATAACAATAAAGGAAAAATAAAGAATCTAAGAAGCAGCAGCCAGTGACATAGAAAAATGAGGTAGATTATATCATTGTTCTAATTCTCCACTTCTTACCTGTAGTAGAATTATATGTCCACACCCTTTTTCCCATGACTTGTATGAGTCTGACTGGAGTTGGCAGAGACTGTTTTTTCACCTTATTTAGCACTGGGCTTAGCCATGTGACTTGCTTTGGTGGTGAAATATTGGTGGAGTTGACAATGTGCCTGTTCTAAGCCAAGGTCTCAAGAAGTGTTGCTTATTTCTGTTCACCTCTCCTGTGCCTCCATAATCTGTAATGAGAATACCACATTCTAAGAAATTGCGATCTCCCTAGCCTGGGTCCTAGGATGAAGGGCTATAGAGCAGAACCAGAACCTGGAGTTCAGCCTGGCCCAACTAAGCCAACCGAGATCAGCTGAGCCACAACCAACCATCAGACCTGTGTGTGAGAAATGGAATGGTGGTCTTTGCAAGCCACTGAGATTTTGGGATTATTTGTTGTGCAATCTTATTGCAGCCCAAACCTAAGGGATAAGAAAGAAAGCTGAAAGGGTATGTGGTCTTAGAAGTTAAGTGAAGAAAGTGCTCCAGGGAAAGGTAGTGATGAACCATTTCAGATACTGCTATTAAATTGATGAAATTTTCATCTGGGAATTGCCATTGAATTTACCAGCATGGAAGAATTGATGACCTTAACTAGAATAGTATCAGAGGACTGGAGATAGGTAGATGGAAAGTCTGGGTGGGTTTGAGAGAGAACCGAAGACAAAGAATTGGAAGCAGTGAGTTTAGTAAAATCTTTTTAGGAGTTTTAGTAAAAAGAAATAGAGCAGTAGCTGGCAGAGGAAGTGGGGTCTAAAGAAAGTTTTGTTTTAATTACAGAACAGGAGCAATAGCAGCATGTTTGTATGCTGATGGAAGCAATCTAGAAGAGAGCAAAAAATGATGTTGACGATGTCAGAAGTGAAGGGGACATTACTGGAGGGATGTGCTTGAGCAGGCAGAATGCATGGAATCTTGTGCTTTATAAACTTCTTCAGGGCAGACCTTTTGTCTCATGAGTCTTTATCCACCCCAGTATCTCCCACTGGAATATGAAGTTCTCCATAAGTAAGGATGAATTTACTTAAGTTGAACATATTTTCAAAAACACTGGTGAATAGCAGTGTGGTACCAACATTGTTGGGCCTGAAACCCAATTCAGCTGATGACCCATGCTCAAAATCTGATGCAGGCTTCATGCCTAATAAACTCCCAGATCAGCACTTTCCTTCTTAATTGCAAGCCATTCCATTTAGATACAACTTATGAAGGAGTGGTAAATTTCCTTTATATATATATATATATATATATATATATATATATATATATAAATATATATATATAAATGGATCAGTAACTATAGCTTCTTTCCATAAAATTGCAGTGGGAAGATGCCAAACTATTATGATCTTTTAGTTCAAGCAGACTTATTTCCCTCAAAATGGAATTCTTATGTCTTTGCAGAAACTCTTTATTCCCATGAAAACTCTATGACCGTATTATCCAGCTCTCTAACAACAATCTGAAATCATTAAGATCTGCAAGTCTATATCTTACACACCACCAATGTAGCAAGCTTATAAAAACCCACACTATCATTCATTCCCTCAAGCATCTACAAAGATTTCTGGAGTGCCCACCATGTATAAGGAATGCCCTATGCAAGCCCTCCAGGTCCCAAGTCTTAAATGATAGGGTGATGTAGCTGATTTCTTTCATATCATCTGTAGAGCCAGACTCTGAACACGAATGTAACACATATTTGCTGACTCAACTCTTCCCTATCCAGTCATCCTATGGCATGGGACAAACGTGACAAACACATGGGTGAATGTTCCCAGCTGAAGGAAGAGTGCCAGATTTAGCAACAAACAAACAAATGAAAAATAGTGTACCCTGTTAAATTTGAACTTTAGATAAACAAAAATTTTCTTTTTTTAAAGTATACGTATGTCCCAAGTATTGTATAGTTCTGGAGAATCAACGTAGCCTCCTCTTGGTAGCATTCCTCAATTTGTTTACCTCTGCAGGATTTTCCTTTTTTGAACTATCTCACCCTTTCAAGAACAGCTGCTCTGGCTCTGTAACAGTCCAAGCTTTTGTATTGTGGACATTAATGGCTAAGAAATGGAAATAGATCCCCAGGTTGCAAGTGCAGAGAAGGATATAAATGAAACCAAGCGTAAATGGACACAATATTAATTTTGGTTTCCTCCTCCTCCCTAGTTCTTTATATCTTCTGCCAAAAAAATTGCAGATCTCTCAGCACCAGGCTTATAAGCATGTTTCGCAAAATGTGCCACCCTGAACTCGGAGTGAAAGAGAAGCTTCATTGGTTATGTCACTGCTGATGTGAAAGCAGGGCCTCCATCATAAGGGACATTGGTCTATAACTCTCTTTTATTGTAATGTCTTTGGCTTTGGTATCCAGGTAATGCTGACCTCATAGAATGAGTTAGGAAGTGTTCCATCCTCTTCAAATTTTGAAAGAATTTGAAAAGGATTAGGGTTAGTGATTTAAATATTTGGTAGAATTCATCTGTGAAGCCATCAGGCCCAAAGCTTTTCTTTGCTGGGAGATTTTTGATTACTACTTCCATCTCCTTATTAGTCATAGGCTATTCAGATTTTTTATATCTTCTTGATTCAGTCTCAGTAGGTTTTGTGTTTCTAGGATTTGTCCATTTCATCTAAGTTATTCCATTTGTTCCTGTATAACATGTATAATTCATATTACTGTCTTATACCCCTTTTTACATTTTGTGCAATTGGTAGTAATGTCTCCACTTTCTGATTTTTCTTATTTTTTTAATGTGTTTATAGCTGTAAATTTCCTCCTTAGTACTGCTTTTGCTGTGTCCCACCGGATGAAGTCCTTCCAGACCCTAACCAATTTTTCAGGGTTTGGGCTACCTGCAAATTTGATTCTAGCCTCTTTTTCAGTGTCAGCAGGCCACATGGATTTCCTAACTCTTTAATATATGGTCATTTGCCATGTTCTCCAGCTTGCTTTCGAACACAGTAATGCCAATAATGATCTAACAATGATAATAATAATGAGCATTTGTTGAGGTCATAATCTAGATTGTTGTGTTGTGCATTTGTTTTTATTCATCTCTAAGTACTTTCTAATTTATCTTGTGATTTATGCTTTGATCCATTGGCTAAGAATGTGTTCTTTAATTTGCATACATTTGTGAGTTTTCCTGCTTTCCTTCTGTTACTGATTTCTAACTTCATCCTGATAGGAGGTGGTCCTTTGATAGCTATTTTTTTCTTTTTCTTTTTTTTAAATTATACTTTAAGTTCTGGGATACATGTGCGGAACATGCAGGTTTGTTATATAGGTATACACGTGCCGTGGTGGTTTGTTGCACCCATCAACCTGTCATCTACATTAGGTATTTCTCCTAATTCTATTCCTCCCCTAGTCCCCTACCTCTCAACAGTGTGTGATGTACCCCTCTCTGTGTCCGTATGTTCTCATTGTTCAACTCCCACTTATGAGTGAGAATATGTGGTGTTTGGTTTTCTGTTCTTGTGTTAGTTTGCTGAGAGTGATGGTTTCCAGCTTCATCCATGTCCCTGCAAAGGACATGAACTCATCCTTTTTTATGGCTGCATAGTATTCCATGTGTATATGTGCCACATTTTCTTTATTCAGTCTATCACTGATAGGCATTTGGGTTGGTTCCAAGTCTCTGCTATTGTGAACAGTGCTGCAATAAACATATGTGTGCATGTGTCTTTATAGTAGAATGATTTATGATCTTTAGATATATACCCAGTAATGGGATTGCTGGGTCAAATGGTATTTCTGGTTCTAGATCCTTGAGGAATTGCATCACTGCCTTCCACAATAGTGGAACTAATTTACCCTCCCACCAACAGTGTAAAAGCGTTCCTATTTCTCCACATCCTCTCCAGCATCTGCTGTTTCCTGACATTTTAATGATCACCATTCTAACTGGCATGAGATGGTATCTCATTGTGGTTTTGATTTGCATTCCTGTAATGACTAGTGATGAGCTTTTTTCATATATGTGTTGGCTACATAAATGTCTTCTTTTGAGAAGTGTCTGTTCATATCCTTTACCCACTTTTTGATGGGGTTTTTGTTTTTTTCTTGTAAATTTGCTTAAGTTCCTTGTAGATTCTGGATATTAGCCCTTTGCCAGATGGATAGATTGCAAAAATTTTCTCCCATTCTGTGGGTTGCCTGTTCACTCTGATGATAGTTTCTTTTGCTGTGCAGAAGCTCTTTAGTTTAATTAGATCCCATTTGTCAATTTTGGCTTTTGTTGCAATTGCTTTTGGTGTTTTAGTCATGAAGTCTTTGTCCATGCCTATGTCCTGAATGTTGCCTAGGTTTACTTCTAGGTTTTTTTTTTTTTTTGGTTTTGGGTCTTATGTTTAAGTCTTTAATCCATCTTGAGTTAATTTTTGTATATGGTGTAAGGAAGGGGTCCAGTCAGTCAGCTGAAGTGGGTGGATCATCTGAGGTCGGGAGTTTGAGACCAGCCTGGCCAGCATGGTGAAACCTGTCTGTCCTAAATGTATAAAAATCAGCCAGGCATGGTGGCAGGCACCTGTAATCCCAGCTACTCGGGAGGCTGAGGCAAAAGAATTGCTTGAACCTGGGAGGTGGAGGTTGCAGTGAGCTGAGATCGCACCACTGCACTCCAGTCTGGGTGACAGAGTAAGACTCTATCTCCAAAAAAAAAAAAGAAATGCAGCCTATGATAACTATTTTTTAAAATCAGTTGAGACTTAAGTTGTGACCTAATATGTGATTTATTCTGGAAAATGTCCCATATGCAGTTAAGAAGAATGTGTGTTGTTACTGGGTAGAGTGTCCTGGATATATCTATTATATTAGATCAAGTTGGTTTATTGTGTTAAGTTCTCTATTTCCTTCCTTATCTTCCATCTGATTGTTCTATTTGTTATTGAGAGTGGCGGTACTGAAGTCTCCAAATATTGTAGAGTTGTCTATTTCTTCCTTAAATTCTATCATTTTATTGCCTCATATATTCTGATGGACTGTTGTTAGGTGCATAAATGTTTATAATTCTTACAGCTTCTTGTGGTAATGAAGCATTTGTTAATATCCATTGTCTCACAAAATTTTAAATTTAAAGTCCATTTTGTTTGATATTAGTATAGCCACCTCTGCTCTCTTTTGGTTACTGTTTGCATGGAATAACTTTCCCCATCCTTTCACATTCAATGTATTTGTGCTGTTGACTCTAAAGTGAGTCTCTTGTAGACAGCATAAAGTTAGTTCATGTTTTCCTATTCATTCTGTGAATCTCTGCCTTTTGATTAGACAATTTAATTCATTTATATCTAAAGTAATTACTGATAAGAAAGGACTTCTGTCATTTGCTGTTTATTTTCAATATGCCTTATACCTTTTTGTGCCTCATTTCCTGCGTTACTGTCTCTTGTATTTAGTTGATTTTCTTCGTGGTTACCATGGGGATTACATTTAATATCTGCTGTATTTATTTGCAGCTCTGTCCCCTCCCCTTTTAGTTATTGATGTCACAAGATTTCATCTATGTACATTAGTTGTCCAAAAACATAAACTAGTAATTGTTTTTGTAAAATGCATTATCTCCTAAATTATGTAGTACAGTTACAAATCAACATTATAGTAATCTAGATTTCAGATTAATAATTTTTTAAAAAAAGTATTAATTTCTTAGATTATGTAGGAAACAAAAAGTGGAGTTACAAATCATTGTATAATACCGGCTTTTATAATTGCCTTTGTTTTCCTTTACTGAGATCTTTATTTCTTCATATGACTTTGAGTTACTGTATATTGTCCTTTTATGTCAACCAAGAGAACACCATTTGGGGTTTCTTGCAGGGCAGTATATTGGTACCAAACTCCCTCAGCTTTTGTTTATCTGGGAATGTCTCAATTTCTCCCTCACTTTTGAAGGACAGTTTTTGCCAGATGTAGGATTTTTGGTAGACGGCCCTTTTGCTTTAGCACTTTGAATATATCAGCCAACTGCCTTCTGATCTCTGAAATTTCTGAAGGGAAATCTCTTGGTAACCATATTGAAGATCTTTTGTATATGATGAGTTACTTCTTTCTGTCTTGCTGCTTTCAAGATTCTCTCTTTATCTTTGGGAAGTTTTAGGCCATTATTCCTTCAAATCTTTATTTTTCATCTCCTTCTGGAACTCTCACAATGCATATGTTGGTTGTCTTGATGGCATCCCACAGGTCCCTTAGGCTCTGTTCACTTTTCTTTAATCTTGTTTTCCTTTTATTCTTCAGAATTAATGATTTCAAACATTTAATCTTCCAATTCACTTATATTTTCTTCTTCCTGATCATTTCTGCCTTTTAATTCCTCTACTGCATTTTTCATTTCAGTTATTGTACTTTTCAACTCTAGAATACCCTTCTGGCTTCCTTTTAGGTTTTCTATATCTCTTTATTGATATTTACATGTTGTTCATATTTTGTTTCTTTCATTTTCTCCACATCTTTCTTTAGTTCCTTGAGTATATTTAAGACAGTTGTTTAAAAGTTTCTGTCTAGTCATTCTGCTATTTGGTCTTTCTCAGAGACAGTTACTGTTGGTTTATTTTTTTCCCCTAAATAAACCATAATTTTCTGTTTCTCTGTATACTTTGTGATTGTTTTCTGTTATTGAAAACTGGACATTTGAATCTAATAATGTGGTATATATGGTAATCAGATTCTCCCTCTTCTCCAGCATTTGCTGTTATTTGTTTTGTTTTGGTTATTGTAGATTGTCTCTGTGCTGAGGATCAGCTGAGGTGAAAATTTAAGGTTTTCTTAGGTATGCAGTTGCTATTAAATGTCCTAGTCCTTAATGCCTGGCTCTCAAAAGGGAAAAAGAAAAACGAAGTGGAACAAGAGCCCTGGCCCTTTAAAACCCCAGAAAATCACTTCCACTAGAGAAATAGGGGCTTGCAATAATAGGGGGTTTTAGAGGAGTACAAAAATGGCTGGCCACCTCTGTCTTGCACTCTGTAAGATTAGAAGCAACCATCAGTGATCTGATCACAGATTCTGATATTTGGGGTACAGGGTCCTTACTGCCCTCCCTGCCTTCTGTCCTATAAACTGCATTGCAAGCTGTTCTAGGAACGAGTCATGGCTGCCTGCCACAGGGCTGGGAGTGGGGGTGGGTAGCCTCTGCTAAACTAAGAGATGAAATTGACCAAAATTAACTGCAATTTACTGCCCAAGGCTTCCTGTGGAAGTTGCAAGGCTTCAGTATGCTGTAGAGATCCGAAATGGTTACATCAGGTAGATACTGCTGGTGCGTTTGTTGTCTAGGTGAGAAATGGATTTCTTGTACTTCCTATTCCACCATCTTCCTGGAGTCCTCTGGCTCCACTGGATTTATTTAATTTTCAAGAGCTTAGCTGAGCTGGAGGGAGCTGAGCTGCCAGGTGTTGGAGTAGCTGATTATAAAAGTACTAGTCAAGTCTTTAATCGTTTATTGCTGTAGTATAATTAAGAGGCTAAGCTGGAAAAAGCATGGCCTTCCCACCACCCACCACCAACCCCAGTTCTAGTTTTCCCCATGGAAAGGAATGCTGGTTGAGGGTCAGGTGGATCAACATAGATTTTAATTGATGAGGGGGCCATGAACAAAAGTATCTGTGCTTCAGTGGAGAAGAGATGCTGGGATAAAGGATAGGGGAAGTGCTAGGAGTGGGAAAGTATTGAGTACTGAGTCAGAGAAAAGAAAAATGAATAAAAAATGATTAACCTTTGCTTTTATTAGATAAAGTAAAATAATTCTCAGTCCTTCTTGGCTGAAAAACTCATCAAGGGTAGTTCTTCTCTTGAAGAAAAGGGGAAAAAAGAGCAAGTTCATTTACCAGTAAAAGGTCAGAAAGAAATACATTAGATATAAGAAATAGGACAATAGTACTTAAAACAGTACTTTAGTCTTGATATTTGAGTAAAACTGTGAGGAAAATGAGCCAAGTGAACTCTAACAGGACTTTAATTTATGTAAACTTGTTCATAATTGCTGTATAATGATACTTTCTGGAAATCCATATGTTTCTATTTGTGATCAGTAAAATCATGGTGCCTCATTATTACACTTTTTTTAAAATAACAGATTTATGACATCAGACATCCAGATGGCACAAAGCAGAGTAAAAACTGCTAATTTCACTTTTAAACATCTATGTTTTTGGTCTTCAAAAAATTAAATGAGTGGCTGGGCATGGTGGCTCATGCCTGTAATCCCAGCACTTTTGGAGGTCAAGGCAAGTGTTGCTTGAGCTCAAGAGTTTAAGATCAGCCTGGGCAACATGGTGAAACCCTGTCTCTACAAAAAATGCTAAAATTAGTTGAGTGTGGCGGCATACACCTGTAGTCCCAGTTACTTTGGAGGCTGTGGTGAGAAAGTAGCTTGAGCCTGGGAGGTGGAGGTTGCAGTGAGCCGTGATTGCACAACTGCACTCCAGCCTGGGCAACAGAGCAAAACACTGTCTCAAAAAAAAAAAAAAAAATTCAATGAGGGCATAGGTTTTTAATCATTTAAGAGTGAAGAAATATAGAAAGAGAAAACACAAAGAGAAAACTTCATCCACATGGAAATGAATTGTGTTTTATATCCTGGTGTTTTGGATGTTACTATGTTCATACAGGCCTTCACTTAGTCTAGATTTAGTTCCATGGCTGCTTTATAGTTCTAAATAAAAAAGAAATATCTTCAGGTTATGAAAGAAGAACATGTCTTTAACACTACAGGGTAGTGGAAATCACTCTCTTCACACACAAACATTTAAACAGTTGATCCAATAATTATCACTGTTATTTTCCATTATTTCCCAAATAACAGAAAACCAGTTACTGTAACTTTCCAAAATACCATGCATATGACAGGTTGTTGATTTAAAAGTAAAGGAAAATGGAATGTGTAATTTCCCTGCAGAGCTAATCTTGTGGACTTGAACAGACTGAAGACATCTGCAGGGAATCCAGGGGATTTCTATTATAGTGCCTCTTTTCCTGCTGGCCTTGACTGCAAGAAAACTGTTGTTTAGCTGTTATAAAAACTGATTATAATGGAGATGGTAAGAAAAACATTGTTTCTTCCCATTTTTAAATTGTGGTAAAATACACATAACATACAATTTACCGTGTCAACCATTTTTAATTAAGTACATAGTTCAATAGTATTAAGTACATTCATAATGCTGCACAACCATCACCACAATCCATCTCTTTTGGATGATTTCTTTGCATGAAATACTTTCATCTTGCAAAACTGAAACTCTGTATTCATTAAATAATAACTCTTCATTTTCCCTTCCCCTCAGCCCCTGGCAACCAGCATTCTACATTTTGTCACTATGATTTTGACTACTCTAGGTACCTCATCTAAGTAGAATCATACAGTATCTGTCTTTTTGTGACTGTCTTATTTTACTTTGCATAATGTCTTCAAGTTTCATCCATGTTGTAGTGTGTGTCAGAATTTCCTTCCCTTTAAAGGCCAAATAATATTTCATTGTTATGTATATAGCACATTTTGCCTATCCATTCATCTGTTAGTGGACACTTGGGTTACTTCCAGGTTTAAGTTACTGTGAATAATACTGCTATGAATGTGTGTATACAAAATCTCTTCTAGATCCTGTTTTCAATTCTTTTGAATATGTACCCAGAAGTGAAATTGCTGATTTATGATAATTCTATTTTTAGGAACCTCTACTCTGTTTTTCGTAGGGGCTACATCATCTTAGAATCTCACCAACAGTTCACGAGAATTCATTTCTCCACATCTTTGCTAACACTTGTTATTTTCCGTTTTTTTTTTTTTTGTTGTTGTTGTTGTTCTTGTCATTGTTAGTAGTCATCCTAAAGGGTATGTGGTGGTATCTTATTGTAGTTTTGACTTGCATTTCCTCAATAATTAGTGAAATTGAGCATCTTCATGTGCTTGTTGGCCCTTCATATGTCTTTTCTGGAGAAATGTCTATTCAAGTTCTTTGCCCATTTTTGAATCAGGTTATTTGCTTTTTTGTTGTTGGGTTTTAGAAGTTCACTATATATAATTTGATATTAATCTTTTATCAAATATTTATAAACTTTTCTTTGGTTCTGTGAATTGCCTTCTTATTCTGCTAATAGTATCTTTTGATGCATAAAAGTTTTGATTTTTATGAAGTCTAATTGTCTATTTTTCTTTTTCTTTTAAAAAAACATATTTTAAGTTCATGGGTACATGCACAGGTTTATTACATATGTAAATACGTCATAAGGGTTTGTTGCATAGATTATTTCATCACTCAGGTATTAAGCCTAGTACCCATTAGTTATTTTTCCTGATCTTCTCCCTCCTCCTACCCTCCACCCTCTGATAGGCCCCAGTGTGTGTTGTTACTCTGTATGTGTCCATGTGTTCTCATCACTTAGCTCCCACTTATGAGAACATATGTGTGTGGTTTTCTGTTTCTGTATTAGTTTGTTAAGGATAATAGCCTCCAACTCCATCTATGTCCCTGCAAAGGACATGGTCTCATTCCTTTTTATGGCTGCATAATATTCCATCCTGTATATGTACCACATTTTCTTTATCCAATCTATCATTGATGGGCATTTGTGTTGATTCCATGTCTTTGCTATTGTGAATAGTGCTGCAGTGAGCATGTGTGTGCATGTGTCTTTATAATGGAATGATTTATATTCCTTTGGGCATATACCCAGCAGTGGGATTGCTGAGTCAAATGGTATTTCTGTCTTTAGGCCTTTGAGGAATTGCCACACTGTTTTCCACAATGGCTGAAGTAATTTACATGTCCACCAGCATTGTATAAGCGTTCCTTTTTCTCCGCAACCTCACCAGCATTTGTTATTTTTTGACTTTTTAGTAATAGCCATTTCGATGGTTGTCAGGTGGTATCTCATTGTGATTTTGATTTGCATTTCTCTAATGATCAGTGATGTTGAACTTCTTTTTCATATGTTTGTTGGCTACATGTATGTCTTCTTTTGAGAAGTGTCTGTTCATGTCCTTGGCCCACTTTTTAATGGCTCTGTATTTTTTTCCTTGTAAATTTGTTTAAGTTTCTTATAGATGCCAGATATTAGAACTTTGTCAAATGCATAGTTGGCAAAATTTTTCTCCCATTCTGTTGGTCGTCTGTTTATAGTTTTTTCTTTTGTTACCTGTGCCTTTGTTATCATATCCAAGAAATTATTGCCAAATCCAATGCCATGGAGCTTTTCCTGAAAAAATTTTGATCCTGGAAAAAATTTACATCATTACTGACTCCGCATTAAGAATCTTAACCTTGCTGGGTGTGGTGGCTCACGCCTGTAATTCCAGCACTTTGGGAGGCCAAGGTGGGCAGATAATTTGAGGTCAGGAGTTCAAGACCAGCCTGGGAAACATGGTGAAAGCCCCGTCACTACTTAAAAAAAATACAAAAATTAGCTAGGCATAGTGGCATACACTTGTAGTCCCAGCTATTTGGGAGGCTGAGGCAGGAAAATCGCTTGAACCTGCGAGGCAGAGAGTGCAGTGAGCCAAAATTACGCCACTGCACTCCACTCCAGCCTGGGTGACAAAGTGAGACTCTATCTCCACATCACCCCACCAAAAAAAAAAAAAAAAAAAAAAAAATCCTAAAATTATTGTCTAATCCAGTTCAACATAAATTTAGTAACATCTTTTATTTAATCATTAATATGGTTATCTGGCTTATGCTTAAGTATCTCCATGACAAGATGCTGAATGTTCTTTTTTTCTTTTTTCTTTTTTTTTTAGCAACATGCTTTATATATTTTTTTTTTTCCGGAGGGTTTGTATAGGATAAATCTCCTAAAATTTTTATGGCAGGATTAAGCAGCTATTACCTTTCCTCATTTTAAGAGTTTTAAATATACTTCTGATTGATACGGGGATATTGATTCATCCTTCAGAGTTCCACTTCCTCTGGGTTACCTTCTTCCCATAAGCTCAGATCAGTGCCTACACTTCTTCTTTTTTTCTTTTTCTTTCTTTTTTTTTTTTATTATACTTTAAGTTCTAGGGTACATGTGCACAATGTGCAGGTTTGTTACATGTGTATACATGTGCCATGGTGGTATGCTGCACCCATCAACTCGTCAGCACCCATCAACTCGTCATTTATATTAGGTATATCTCCTAATGCTATCCCTCTCCCCTCCACCCTCCCCACAAGAGGACCCAGTGTGTGATGTTCCCCTTCCTGTGTCCAAGTGATCTAATTGTTCAATTCCCACCTATGAGTGAGAACATGTGGTATTTGGTTTTCTGTTCTTGCGATAGTTTGCTGAGAATGATGGTTTCCAGCTGCATCCATGTCCCTACAAAGGACACTAACTCATCCTTTTTTATGGCTGCATAGTATTCCATGGTGTATATGTGCCACATTTTCTTAATCCAGTCTATCACTGATGGACATTTGAGGTGATTCCAAGTCTTTGCTATTGTGAATAGTGCCGCAATAAACATATGTGTGCATGTGTCTTTATAGCAGCATGACTTATAATCCTTTGGGTATATCCCCAGTAATGGGATGGCTGGGTCAAATGGTATTTCTAGTTCTAGATCCTTGAGGAATCGCCACACTGTTTTCCAGAATGGTTGAACTAGTTTACAGTCCCACTAACAGTGTAAAAGTGTTCCTATTTCTCCACATCCTCTCCAGCACCTGTTGTTTCCTGATTTTTTAATGATTGACATTCTAACCGGTGTGAGATGGTATCTCATTGTGGTTTTCATTTGCATTTCTCTGATGGTGAGTGATGATGAGCATTTTTTCATGTGCCTGTTGGCTGTATGAATGTCTTCTTCTGAGAAATGTCTGTTCATATCCTTTGCCCACTTTTGGATGGGGTTGTTTGTTTTTTTCTCGTAAATTTGTTTGAGTTCTTTGTAGGTTCTGGATATTAGCCCTTTGTCAGATGAGTAGATTGCCAAAATTTTCTCCCATTCTGTAGGTTGCCTGTTCACTCTGATGATAGTTTCTTTTGCTGTGCAGAAGCTCTTTAGTTTAATTAGATCCCATTTGTCAATTTTGGCTTTTGTTGCCATTGCTTTTGGTGTTTCAGACATGAAGTCCTTGCCTATGCTTATGTCCTGAATGGTATTACCTAGGTTTTCTTCTAGGGTTTTTATGGTTTTAGGTCTAACATTTAAGTATCTAATCCATCTTGAATTAATTTTCGTATAAGGAGTAAGGAAAGGATCCAGTTTCAGCTTTCTACTTATGGCTAGCCAATTTTCCCAGCACCATTTTTTAAATAGGGAATCCTTTCTCCATTTCTTGTTTTTGTCAGGTTTGTCAAAGATCAGATGGTTGTAGATGTGTGGTATTATTTCTGAGGGCTCTGTTCTGTTCCATTGGTCTATATCTCTGTTTTGGTACCAGTACCATGCTGTTTTGGTTACTGTAGCCTTGTAGTATTGTTTGAAGTCAGGTAGCATGATGCCTCCAGCTTTGTTCTTTTGACTTAGGATTGTCTTCGCAATGCAGGCTCTTTTTTTGATTCCATATGAACTTCAAAGCAGTTTTTCCCAATTCTGTGAAGAAACTCATTGGTAGCTGGATGGGGATGGCATTGAATCTATGAATTACCTTGGGCAGTATGGCCATTTTCACAACATTGATTCTTCCTATCCCTGAGTATGGTATGTTCTTCCATTTGTTTGTGTCCTCTTTTATTTCACTGAGCAATGGTTTGTAGTTCTCCTTGAAGAGGTCCTTTACATCCCTTGTAAGTTGGATTCCTAGGTATTTTATTCTCTTTGAAGCAATTGTGAATGGGAGTTCATTCATGATTTGGCTCTCTGTCTGTTACTGATGTATAAGAATGCTTGTGATTTTTGCACATTGATTTTGTATCCTGAGACTTTGCTGAGTTGCTTATCAGCTTAAGGAGATTGTGGGCTGAGATGATGGGGTTTTCTAAATATACAATCATGTCATCTGCAAACAGGGACAATTTGACTTCTTCTTTTCCTAACTGAATACCCTTGATTTCTTTCTCTTGCCTGATTGCCCTAGCCAGAACTTCCAACACTATGTTGAATAGGAGTGGTGAGAGAGGGCATCCCTGTCTTGTGCCTGTTTTCAAAGGGAATGCTTCCAGTTTTTGCCCATTCAGTATGATATTGGCTGTGGGTTTGTCGTAAATAGCTCTTATTATTTTGAGATACGTTCCATCAATACCGAATTTATTGAGAGTTTTTAGCACGAAGGGCTGTTGAATTTTGTCAAAGGCCTTTTCTGCATCTATTCAGATTATCATGTGGTTTTTGTCTTTGGTTCTGTTTATATGCTGGATTACGTTTATTGATTTGTGAATGTTAAACCAGCCTTGCATCCCAGGGATGAAGCCCAGTTGATCACGGTGGATTAGCTTTTTGATGTGCTGCTGGATTCGGTTTGCTGGTATTTTATTGAGGATTTTTGCATTGATGTTCATCAGGGATGTTGGTCTAAAATTATCTTTTTTTGCTGTGTCTCTGCCAGGCTTTGGTATCAGGATGATGTTGGCCTCATTAAATGAGTTAGGGAGGATTCCCTCTTTTTCTATTGATTGGAATAGTTTCAGAAGGAATGGTACCAGTTCCTCCTTGTACCTCTGGTAGAATTCTGCTGTGAATCTGTCTGGTCCTGGACTTCTTTTCGTTGGTAGGCTATTAATTATTGCCTCAATTTCAGAGCCTGCTATTGGTCTATTCAGGGATTCAACTTCTTCCTGGTTTAGTCTTGGGAGAGTGTAAGTGTCCAGGAAATTATCCATTTCTTCTAGGTTTTCTAGTTTATTTGCATAGAGGTGTTTATAGTAGTCTCTGATGGTAGTTTGTATTTCTGTGGGCTTGGTGGTGATATCCCTTTTATCATTTTTTATTTCATCTATATGATTCTTCTCTCTTTTCTTCTTTATTAATCTTGCTAGCAGTGCATCAATTTTGTTGATGTTTTCAAAAAACCAGCTCCTGGATTCACTGATTTTTTGGAGGGTTTTTTGTGTCTCTATCTCCTTCAGTTCTGCTCTGATTTTAGTTATTTCTTGCCTTCTGCTAGCTTTTGAATGTGTTTGCTCTTGCTTCTGTAGTTCTTTTAATTGTGAAGTTAGGGTGTCAATTTTAGATCTTTCCAGCTTTCTCTCGTGGGCCTCTAGTGCTATAAATTTCCCTCTACACACTGCTTTAAATGTGTCCCAGAGATTCTTGTATGTTGTATCTTTGTTCTCATTGATTTCAAAGAACATCTTTATTTCTGCCTTCATTTCATGATGTACCCAGTAGTAATTCAGGAGCAGGTTGTTCAGTTTCCATGTAGTTGAGTGGTTTTGATTGAGTTTCTTAGTCCTGAGTTCTAGGTTGATTGCACTGTGGTCTGAGAGGCAGTTTGTTATAATTTCTGTTCTTGTACATTTGCTGAGGAGTGCTTTACTTCCAACTATGTGGTCAATTTTGGAATAAGTGTGATGTGGTGCTGAGAAGAATGTATATTCTCTTGACTTGGGGTGAAGAGTTCTGTAGATGTCTATCAGGTCCACTTGGTGCAGAGGTGAGTTCAATTCCTTGATATCCTTGTTAACTTTCTGTCTCATTGATCTGTCTAATGTTGACAGTGGGGTGTTGAAGTCTCCCATTACTATTGTATGGGAGTCTAAGTCTCTTTGTAAGTCTCTAAGGACTTGCTTTATGAATCTGGATGCTCCTGTATTGGGTGCATATGTATTTAGGTTAGTTAGCTCTTCCTGTTGAATTGATGCCTTTACCATTATGTAATGGCCTTCTTTGTCTCTTTTGATCTTTGATGGTTTAAAGTCTGTTTTATCAGAGATAGGATGGCAACCCCTGCTTTTTTTGGTTCTCCATTTGCTTGGTAGATCTTCCTCCATCCCTTTATTTTAAGCCTATGTGTGTGTCTGCATGTGAGATGGGTCTCTTGAATACAGGAAACTGATGGGTCTTGACTCTTTATCCAGTTTGCCAGTCTGAGTCTTTTAATTGGACCATTTAGTCCATTTACATTTAAGGTTAATATTGTTACGTGTGAACTTGATCCTGTTTTTGTGATATTAGCTGGTTATGCTCGGTAGTTGATGCAGTTTCTTCCCAGCCTCGATGGTCTTTACATTTTGGCATGTTTTTGCAATGGCTGGTACCGGTTGTTCCTTTCCATGTTTAGTGCTTCCTTCAGGGTCTCTTGTAGGGTAGACCTGGTGGTGACAAAATCGCTAAGCATTTGCTTATCTGTAAAGGATTTTATTTCTCCTTCACTTATGGAACTTAGTTTGGCTGGATATGAAATTCTGGGTTGAAAATTCTTTTCTTAAGAATGTTGAATATTGGCCCCCATTCTCTTCTGGCATGGAGAGTTTCTGCTGAGAGATCTGCTGTTAGTCTGATGGGCTTCCCTTTGTGGGTAACCCAACCTTTCTCTTAACATTTTAGATCTTTCCAGCTTTCTCTTGTGGGCATCTAGTGCTATTTTTTCCTTCATTTCAACTTTGGTGAATCTGACAATTATGTGTCTTGGAGTTGCTCTTCTCGAGGAGTATCTTTGTGGCGTTCTGTGTATTTCCTGAATTTGAATGTTGGCCTGCCTTACTAGGTTGGGGAAATTCTCCTGGGTGATATCCTGAAGAGTGTTTTCCAACTTGGTTCCATTTTTCCCCTCACTTTCAGGCACACCAATCAGATGTAGATTTGGTCTTTTCACATAATCCCATATTTCTTGGAGGCTTTGTTCATTTCTTTTTCCTCTTTTTTCTCTAGACTTCTCTTCTCGCTTCATTTCATTCATTTGATCTTCAATCATTGATACTCTTTCTTCCAGTTGATCGAGTTGGTTACTGAAGCTTGTGCATTCATCACGTAATTCTCGTATCATGGTTTTCATCTCTATCAGTTCATTTATGGCCTTCTCTGCATTGATTATTCTAGGTATCCATTCTTCCATTCTTTTTTCAAGGTTTTTAGTTTCTTTGCACTGGGTACGTAATTCCTCCTTTAGCTCTGAGACGTTTGATTGACTGAAGCCTTCTTCTCTCAACTCGTCAAAGTCATTCTCCATCCCACTTTGATCCGTTGCTGGTGATGAGCTGTGTTCCTTTGGAGGGGGAGATAAGCTCTGATTTTTTGAATTTCCAGCTTTTCTGCCCTGCTTTTTTCCCGATCTTTGTGGTTTTATCTGCCTTTGGTGTTTGATGATGGTGACGAACTGATGGGGTTTTGGTGTGGGTGTCCTTTCTGTTTGTTAGTTTTCCGTCTAACAGTCAGGACCCTCAGCTGCAGGTCTGTTGGAGTTTGCTTGAGGTCCACTCCAGACCCTGTTTGCCTGAGTATCAGCAGCGGAGGCTGCAGGAGATAGAATATTGCTTAACAGTGAGTGTTGCTGTCTGATTTTTGCTCTGAAAACTTCGTCTCAGAGGTGTGCCCAGCCATGTGAGGTGTGAGGTGTCAGTCTGCACCTAGTGAGGTATGTCTCCCAGTTAGATTAGTCAAGGGTCAGGGACCCATGTGAGCATGCAGTCTGTACGTTCTTAGATCTCAACCTCCGTGCTGGGAGACCCACTGCTCTCTTCAAGGCTGTCAGACAGGGTCATTTACATCTGCAGAGGTTTCTGTTGCTTTTTGTTTAGCTACGCCCTGTCCCCAGAGGTGGAGTCTACAGAGGCACACAGGCCTCCTGGAGCTGAGGTGGGCTCCACCCTGTTTGAGCTTCCTGGCAGCTTTGTTTACCTACTTAAGCCTCAGCAATGGCGGGCTCTCCTCCCCCAGCCTCGCTGCTGCCTTGCAGTTAGATCTCAGACTGCTGTGCTAGCAATGAGGGAGGCTCTGTGGGCATGGGACCCTCTGGCCAGGTGTGGGATATAATCTCCTGGTGTGCCATTTGCTAAGATCCTTGGTAAAGCGCAGTATTAGGGTGGGAGTTACCCTATTTTCCAGGTGTTGTGTCTCAGTTTCCCTTGGCTAGGAAAAGGGATTCCCTTCCCCCTTGTGCTTCCCAGGTGAGGCAATGCCTCTCTCTGCTTCAGCTCTCACTGGTTGGGCTGCACCAGCTGACCAGCACCGATTGTCCAGCACTCCCCAGTGAGATGAACCCGGTATCTCAGTTGAAAATGCAGAAATCACCCGTCTTCTGTGTCACTTGCGCTGTGAGCTGGAGGCTGGAGCTGTTCCTATTCGGCCATCTTGTTCAGGATTCCTGAATGTTCTTAAAAGAAGATTGGATCATTAATGAAAAAAGTCTATAAAGACTGGACATCTCTTTATTTTAAGCTGAAATGTTTATTCCTCCTGTATCCACTATCAGCTTTAGTTTTATACCCAATCTATTTAGAGCAACACAAAATGAATTTCTCTTGCCACAGTAAATGTCTTCAAATATTCAAAGAGCATTATCCACCCCTCTCCAAGTTTTTTTCTTTTTGGTCCACCCCTTCATTGTGTTAGTTTCATTAAAAGAACTAAATAATAAAAACACTATGCTATTTAAAGAAATGATTAAACTTGCAGGGTATGTATTCTTGGAGTAATTAATATTTAACCAGAGAAGGAGTATAGTGTAGTAGTTAAATCTATGGGCTCAAATCCTATCTGTGTCACTTATTAGCTTGTGATGTTGGGCCAGTTACTTAATCTTCTTGTGTCTTAGTTTATTTGTAAGATGAGGATAATAATATTATCTAACTTATAGGGTGGTTATCAACATTTAATTAGTTAATACATATAAAACTCTTAGAATAGTGCCTCTCACATAGTAAGTACCCAACACATTTTAGCTGTTATTATTAACTCAAATATATTTATCCTCCACATAAGACTATTTGGTCCATTGGTCAATCAGCAAATGCCTTTATTTTTTAAGTCCTTATAATTTTACCAACATGTTTACATATGTATATATGCATATAGTATATATTTATAAATGTATTATAAAATTATGTTAATAAAAAACTTAAGAAGGTCAATGTTGAAAATTTTTACCAGATGAGAGATTATCCAGATAACTTCAATCTGAAATTTGGCATTGTTTTCTCTATGGAGGGTTCGACACCAATTTAGTTTCTCCAAATTTCTTTGCATTTATTTTTCAAAAGTCGCTTGTTCACTTTCAGACATAATTTTGTCAATTGAAATTTTGTCCAAGATATAATTGGCATGACTTTGAGACATCACAGAGCCCAAGGAATGGCTTTGCCCAATAAAAGGAAAACACACAGTGCCTCTATTTGTAAATGTTTATCAATGAGCAAACTATGTATACTTTTTATTTTAATGCTGTAGATATTAAACACCTACTGGACATAGTGTTTTAAACAGAAGACGACATAGTGTTTTAAACAGAAGGAATCAGTCTTTCTTCTTAAAGGACTTCCAGTGCAGTGGAAGATATAACATAGTTATAGAGAGACCTAACACCACAGTGCAACAGATTGTGACTTTCAAATGATGGATATAGACAGTGTTTGAAGAGTTCTGCAGAAGCAAGCTCAAAGTGGCTGGGGTAGTCAGGGAAAGCTTCCCAAGAAAGGAAGAAACAGGGTGTGGCTTCATGAATGAGCAGTGGTCAAGCCAGGGCGGGGTGGGCTGTCCCAAGAACATGAACAGGCACAGAGGTAGCAATGCCCAAAACATATTCAGGCGCTGCTGAGCTGGAAGACAGGGTTTTTGTAGGCAAACAGAAAGGGAAAACTGAAAATGATAATCCTGAGATACTGTGGGTCCCTGAATAATAAAAAACTGAAGGCTCACTTATGAAACCAAATTTAAAACATAATGTCAATGAACCAAAAGATACATTAGATAAACATGTCAATGATGTTAGATTTTACTATATATGTTTAAAGATGAAAGGAATCTTAATTCATAAATGTAATGTCTTGACTCAAGTAAATGCTCATGCTTCGAGAGTTTTGTCAAATTTAGCTTTCTTAGTTTATTTTTGTGCAAAGCTCATTTATGACTTCAGGGTCCTTTGATTTCAGCCAGAATGCCTGCAGAGGTTGCAAATTAAGACAGAATGAAAGCAGACTAAAAGGAAAACCTGCTAAAACAAGATTTATAATTCTTATTCCTATGTATTAGCTGGCAGGTCTGTGAAATAGTATAGTGGGGTGAGCATCAAAACACTCACATTCTTTATTTTTCTTGACTTTTTCATTGAGCACTGATGTAGCCCTAATAAAATAATGCTCCTATACTCTAGGTTTCCTATTTATAGATTCATGACAATGAAATGTCCCTGATCACTGTGCAGCAAGGTTGTGTGAAAGAAATATTTGAAAGAAAACTCATTTGGGGTCAGCTTTGCCCCTTCTCTGGACCTCTCCAACAGCCCTGTCAGGTTCCTGGTGCCTACTCTGTCCCCAGCACCCATTGCCCACATTAGAGCAAGAGAGCCCTTCAAAGACAAAGCTTACCACATTGCTCTTCTCTTCAAACCTTGTCCGAATAAAGATATAAAACCCTTGGCCTGGCTCACAAGTTCCGTGAGTCTAGTCCCCACCAAACCCCTGCATCTGCATCTCACACCATGCCCCTGCTCCCTCATGCCATCTCTCACACAGGACACTTACTGCTGCCACAGGGCCTTTGCATATGTTGTTTTGCCACCTCCTTACCCTAAAAATCCTATTCATACCCAGCCCTCACCTCCACATCACTCCACAGGAAAACAAGACCTCCTAGACCATTTAGGTCCCTTGATTCTATGCTTCCTAGGAGCCATGTCACCCTTTATGACACCAGTGAGCACAGCTATAATTCTGCATTTGTTTTGTGATTAGTTCCATAATGTCTGGATCCTCTTGGACTGTAGGCTCCATGAGGACAAAGACAGTGTCTTTTTTCTTCTTATCATATAATTTCTGGTATGCCCAGAATGTCTCATGGGACCCTGAATAATAAAAAAACTGAATATAAGACATTAAACAATATTTGTTGAGTTTATTCATGAATTTACCAGTTGTGTGGCTTTTAAAATAGAGATAAATAATAACAGCATCTACAGAAGGCTGTTCATCTACTTCACAGGAGTGTTATCAAGATTATATACATCAACATGAGATAGCAAAGCATGCTATGCACGAACGCCAGTCTCTATTTATTATAGAGATTGCTGAGAACAAGATGAGATAATACCACATAAAATCTTTAGCTCATAGGTGAGCTAAAAAGCCTTATTATTTCAGAGGGAACTCTTAGTTTGATGGCATATCAGTGAAAAGCTCCTACAAGACAGGATAATATGCCAATCAACAATATTCAAGATTGCTCAACCTTTTTGAGGTGCAAATTTATGAATTATTTATGCTATCTTTGTTACTTTTGAGTCCATACATGACACCAAAGAGTGGCTTTCTTGCTGTGGTGTTCTTGCTTGCTGTAGATTGCTGACGAGAGGCAATAGCATTTGAAGCATCTCGTCTCCTCTGACACAATGTGATTGGCTGTCTTTTAAGCTTTGTCTGACTCATCATAGCCAAAACCTGAGCCTATAAAATCACATGGACTTTGGCTTAGAAGACTTTGTTATTACCTTATCAAATAAAGCATCCCTGAATAGAAGCATTGGGAAAATGCCTCAGTGCACTATATTATATTATAGTATATATGCAAAGTACTAAATATAATATATATATGTACATATATATGTATATACAATACAATACATTGTATTTGTTCTCCTGGCAAAAAGTTTCAGCATTTATTTAGTGACACATAGCTAGGGCTGCATGTATCATAGTTTATAGTTGAGTGTGTGTGTGTGTCTGTGTGCGCGTGTGTATGTTTATGTATACATATGTGACTAGCAGAGATGGCTAAAAGAAACCACAGGAATGATTTGTTCTTTTAAACAAAACGTTGACTAAATATATCAAATCATGACCGAGAGCCATATTGTTGAAAGATTTCTTATGTTTTTAACTCAACAATGTGTTTGTCAGAAAAATTTCATGAATTACATTTCCAGTGAGAAGTAAGAACTTATTTTAAGAGACTTTTGTGAGATAAAGCTTTTTAAATTTTTTTGGTAACTATGACTTTGGTAAGTGGATCTGACCTGGGGGTCATATTGATACAGTTGACCCTTGAACAATACAGAGGTTAGGGGTGCCCACCCCCATACAGTTGAAAATTTGTATATAACCTTGGACTCCTCCAAAATTTTACTAATAGCCTACTGTTGATTGGAAGCCTTACTGATAACATAAACAGTTGATCAACACATATTTTGTCTATGTATTATGCAGTCTATTCTTCCAACAAAGTAAACTAGAGAAAAAGAAATATTATTAAGAAAATCATAAAGAAGAGAAATATGTTTACTATTCATTAAGCAGAAGTCGATTATCGTAAAGGTCTGTATCCTCGTCTTCTTCACATTGAATAGGCTAAGGAGGAGGAGGAAGAGGAGGGGTTCATCCTGCTGTCTCAGCGGCAGGAGGTAGGAGAAAATCTACATATAAGTAAGCCCAGCAGTTCAAACCCATGTTGTTCAAGGGTTAACTGTACTTATAACATCGATGGACTATTGACACTCTGGTTCCATTTTGAGGATTATCAAAGCCTTCCTATGTTACATGCCATGCTCATTTTCCTGGTCCCTTTTACTTTTTTTTTTTTTTTTGGTATTCTACTTACTAATGCCAGGCAGAATTCCCTGTGGGAAGGTTGAAGAGTTGCAGCTTCCCAAAAACATGTGCATAGCTTCTCTGCACCATTGGTGTTGTAATATAGCACTCTGAAGAATGATAGTATCCCCCTTTGTGGGCCACTTGCTCAGTTTTAAGAACAGAGCATCATCACACTTTATTTTTTAAAAAGGTACATTTCCAAAATGTCTAAATTTAGAAGTAGGGAGGCTTGGATCTTGTGCCAACATGGTCTTTGAGATTATATTGAGAAAAAGTTTTTTTTAAAAAAAAGGTCAGACGCCTCCCGGTGTATAAACCAATGCCTCCTTCTACTAAGACACTAACGTGAGGCCTGAGCCCAAGAATCACTCTCTCCAAGGAAATAGACTTGCTCTGTCCTCTGCACAGTCCTTCATCCACTCCCATTGCTAAAGTTACTAGTTTCCATGGGAATTAATTCCACGTTTGGCTCATTAACCTCATGTTCTAACCAGTTCTTGATTAGGATGTCACTTATGATGTTTTAAATATTATTTTCTTTGAGAAAGAAAATCAGTACCATCCAAATTGATGAAATTGGTGACTATCCTAGGAATACATCCTTTCCAATTAATTGAAAAGTTGATGGGCTGAAGTCTCTGAGCAACTTGCAAAGTAAGGAAAAGGGACCATTGGTACCAGTTTTTCAGTCACGTTCTCTCTCCCAGTGACCTCTAGAGTTTCCACAAGTTCTCCAGGGCCATGTGATGACTTGGGCTCGGTTGGATGGCCTATCAGTGATGGGCCACGACCTTCCCTGGATCCCCTCTAATCATTTATAGGCTGGTAAGTACAAAACACTCCATATTTATATAACACTTAAGTTCTTCAATCACTCTTCTGACATATGGTGCTTCTTCATTATTACAGACTCATATGATCAATTATTCAGTTTGTAATTTAGCATGCTTTAAACATTTTTCTCTTTGCCATTGCCTAACTTAGGACCATTTCATTATTTATTTCTATTCACAAAGAGAATAATAGTAAGCAATGACAGTAATGATGTTAATTTTTATGTATAATAAAACTGTACCTAGTTATACATTATTCTACATATGTATTATATTGGTATGTAACATAATAATATTGAAACCTCTTTCTTTTGCTTTTTGAGGTGTCTTAGTAAAAAACTTTTGTGGCCCAATATACTAGCTAATGTGACATTTTGAGGTGATCAGGAACACTTATTTATTCAAATATCTCTGTATCTTATAAGAGGAATAAAATAATTGACTATTGCAAAAAGAAAATTATCCTGTAGCAATTTCTCAAGGTCTTTCTTAATTACTACACTTTGAAGATATTGCTTTGAATAAATATTATCAGTTAGAGCTTGAACTGTTTTTTTTTAAAGATACAGTTTTATTTTAATGATATTTACTTGAACAGGACTTTAACCATATACTAATAACAACATTACCTTGTATTTGTCTAGTTCTGTACATGGATTAAGATGCTTGCTTACATGATCTCATGTGATCCTGGCAAGTATTTTAATTAGCTACCTAAAACCCCTTTGATTTATAGAAATAAAAACAAATAGACAAAATGACCACTTTACAGACTTAGAAGCTAAAGCACAAAGAGATTAAATACATTGGCAAAGATCCTAGGGCAAGAGTGCCTCAGAGCAAGAAGTAGAATCAGGTCTCTTTTCTCTAGATAACTTTCTTCAAGTAGTTTCCAAGTAAGATTTCTGAACTTGGATAACTGGATCAGGTATACATTTTCCCTAATGGAATGATTATTCTTTGCACAGTAATTCTTTTAGGCAGTCTGCTTTAGAATACAAGTTTGATTGGCTGGAGATGAGATACCAGACAGACAAACCTATAGATAGCAGGTGTCAGGGGAGGAATTGGAGGAACTTCATAAGTATGAAAAAACAAAGGCAAAGACAAAGTATATTGCCGGCAAGATAAATAGAGTGGATAGTGGGTTGATTTGAAAGTTTAATTGTCTTTGTTGTTGAGGTAGAAGGAAGAAGATTAGATTAATCACTCTCTTAAGGTCTATTATAGTTTTTAATTACTTAATTTGTGTAACTTTTAACTTGCATTATGTTGCTTACAAATCACTGGGGAAGATTATCTTGCATAAGTGTTTTATAAATAAGGAGTGTTTTGTTCTTACCAGCCTATAAATGGTTAGAGGACATTCAGAAAAGGTCATGGCCCATCACTGATAGGCCATCCAACTGAGCCCAAGTCATCACATGGCCCTGGAGAACTTGGGGACACTCTACGGGTCATTGGGAGAGAGAAATGTGGCTGAAAAAAGGTACAAATGGTAAAATTCCTTTTCCTTACTTTGCAAATTGCTCAGAGACGTCAGCACTAACGGCTCATCAACTTTTCAATTAATCGGAAGGGATATGTTCTTGGCATAGTCACCAATTTCATCAATTTGGATGGTACTGGTTTTCTTTCTCAAAGAAAATAATATTTAAAACATCGTAAGTGATATCCTAATTTTACATATAAGAATAAAAGCTAGGCTGCTGAGTTTTAAATGAATTCATAGTATAATTATGTTCTAGAAAACAGGAAAATTCTAAATGTACCAGAAAGTACAACTTTCTTTGAACTTGTCATATTGAAAAAATAATTAAAACTGAATTTTATTGCAGGTAGCCAGTCTATTAGTCAATGAGAATGAAATCATGTTCTTGAAACCAGGAATCCTGAGAGCACCCACAGATCCTCTGAAACAAGTCAATTGCTCCTGCAGGATCTGGGAGACACCCAAAATACTGTAAGTGCCCCAACGGCTGAAGTAGAAAAAAGAGATGCTCCACACACCTGCACTAGGGAAACTGAAGGTCTGTATGTGGGAGAAGTTTTTGACCTTACCTGGAGCTGAGTCAATTCAGAGAGTAGGCCGGGCATGGTGGCTCATGCCTGTAATCCCAGCACTTTGGGAGACTGACGTGGGCGGATCATGAGGCCAGGAGTTTGAGATCAGCCTGACCAACATGGTGAAACCCTGTCTCTACTAAAAATACAAAAATTAGCCAGGCATGGTGGTGCATGCCTATAATCCCAGCTACTCAGGAGGCTGAGGCAGGAGAATCGCTTGAACCCAGGAGGCTGAGGGTGCAGTGAGCCAAGATCTCACCACTGTACTCCAGCCTGGGCGACAGAGCGAGACTCTGTCTTAGGAAAAAAAAATTAGAGAGCAGAGTGAAATACAGGGGCAGAGGAAGCAGCAGGATAAGGCCCTGGGAGCTCTCTGGGTCCCTAAGCAGGCCATTCAGGCCTGGCAACACAGCAATCCTTCAGGAGGACAGCCAGAGGCGCAGGGAAAAATGCCACAGGGAGAAGAAAGTCTCTAGCTGAACTTTGTGGCAATTTGAACCGGGCGAGAAGCCTCCTGGCCAGAACTCAGGGGAGGGCACAAATCCGGTGTACAGACTCCACAGGTGGGGGAAGAACCAAGCCCTTATCTTTTGCAGCTGGGAAGTGGGTAGCCTGGGGCAAGTTCTCAAGCCCTGCTGCCCACTGCCTGGAAACAGACTCAGGGCTATTAGAAGGGTCACAGTGGGAGTGAGACTGGCCCTTTGGTTTGAGTGGGAGCTGGGTGAGACCTGTGACTGCTGGCTTTTCTCCACTTCCTTGACAACCCGCATGACTAAGCAGAGACAGCCATAATCCTCCCAGGTACACAATTCCATTGACCTGGGAACCTCTGCCCCAACCCCTACAGCAGCCGCAGCAAGACCCATCCAAGGAAAGTCCGAGCTCAGACACGCCCTGCCCTGACCTTACCTGATGGGCCTTCCCTATCCACCTTGGTAGCTGAAGACAAATGGCATATACTCTTGGAAGTTCTAGGGCCCTGCCCACTGCCAGTTCCTCTTCATACTACCACAGCTGATGCTCTCTAGAAAGCGCCACCTCTCAGCAGGAGTCCAACAAACACAAAAATAGAGCATTAAACCACCTTAGCGGACCCAGGGCAGCCAGGAGCATCCCAGGATGAGCTCAGCGGTGGCCAACCACTGGGCGTGGTTGCTGGTGCTCAGCTTCCTGTTTGGGTGCAATGTTCTTAGGATCCTCCTCCTGTCCTTCTCATCATTCATGTCCAGGGTGCTGCAGGCAGATGCAGAGCAGGAGTCACAGATGAGAATGGAGATCCACGCAGGATCTCTCCAAGGTCCAGGTAGGAACTCTCCATGGTCAACATGATGGAGGAGTTTGTCAGCTATGCCATGCTAGAAAGAAAGATCAGCAAGATGACGGATAACCTCAAAGCCCACGTGAAAGCTCAGACAACTCAATTAGCCAAGATAAAATGGATGACAAGTGTCACTTTCTATGTATTGCAGGTTGCCCTGATGATCTCACTCATTTGGAAGTATTATTCTGTCCCCGTGGCTGTTGTCCGGAGAAAATGGATAACCCCTCCAGACCACCTGGTAGCCTTTCCTACTAGAATAGCAGGTGGTGTTGGAATTACCTGTTGGATTTTAGTCTGTAACAAAACTGTGGCTATTGTGCTTCATCCGTTCAGCTGAACAGGAAGATGGATACAGCTATGAGACTTTTAAACATGGATTTTCTCTTATTAGGTTAAAAACCTGGTTTACACTGTTTTTTTTTTTAAGAAACAAAAGTGCACAGTTTAGATTTTTTGGTCGAATAGGTTTGTTCTTGGACTTTATGAGAGATTCTTATAAGAATCATGATTTTCTACACGTGTCATTGAACCAAGAAAGTCCAGTTTATGACACGTATGTACCAATGAACACCGTCCTAGATCCATACGAAATGTGAAATGTTCAGTGGCATCTCTGTGCCGTCACTTGTGATTTGCATTCTTGTATATTTTGGTCATATTGCCAGCTGGGAAGTCAAAAATTTTTTTTAACAACTTAAGTTCTTTGAAGACTTAGTGCTGTTTTTAATATAGTTTAGAAAGTAACTTAATTTTAATACCACTACTAAGAATTTGAAAACTTCTTTAATCATATTCAATATACCTAAAAGAACAACACTAATTGACATCGTTCGGGCTTTTTCTCCCTGTGTTTAAATTGTCATTTGTTGAGCAAGGGTTGTACAGTATTATCTACTTGAGGCTGTTAATTTTTCATTACAGTGTTTTGTAACTGTATCCATGAGACCTGTATCCAACCTGTATCCATGACACCATAATGCATTGTTTTGTGCTCAAATTGTGTTTTGTAATTAAACCATTTTTGAATGAAGTGTATTTTAGAGGCATTTAATATTTATGCTCTTTAGAATGGAACACAGAAAACAAACCTTATAAGGCCTGATTACATTAATCTGAACCAATAATCTGTATGGCCCACAAAGTATAATCTGCTAAATGTTTTTTAAAACACTTTTAAAAAAAATTAAAATCTTTTCTAATTAAAATCTTTGCAAGTGAATAAAAAAATACAAAAGATAAATGAAACAAAATGTTGGTTCTTTGAAAAGATAAATAAAATCGATAGATCATTACCAAGATTAACCAAGAAAAGAAGAGAGAAAATCCAAATACAGGTATGCGCCATCACACCTGGTTAATTTTTGTATTTTTAGTAGAGACAGGGTTTCACCATGTTAGCCAGGCTGCTCTTGAACTCCTGACCTCGTGATTTGCCCACCTCAGTCTCCCAAAGTGCTGGAATTACAGGCATGAACCACTGCACCAGGCCTGATCCTGCCATCTCTGACAACGTGGATGAACCTGGAGGACATTATGTTGAATAAAATAAACCAAACAAAGACAAATGCTGCATAATATATTATATGTGGAATCTAAAAAAGTTGAGCTCATGGATGCAGTGTAGAATGGTGGTTACCAGGAGCTGGGAGGTGGAGAAAGTAGGGAGATGTTTGTCAGAGGGTAGTTTCAGTTAGACAGTGTAAATCTGTTCTAGGGATCTGAGGTACAATATGGTGACTATAGTTAACATTAATGTACAGTCATGCACTGCATAACAACATTTTGATCAACAATGGACCAGATATATGATGGCAGTTCTCATAGGATTATAAGGGAACTGAAAATTTCCCATCACCTACTGACCTTGTAACTGTCCTAATGTCATAGACAACACATCGCTCATGTGTTTGAGATGATGCTAGTGTCAACAAACCTGCTGCACTGCCAGTTACATGAAAGTATAGCACATACACAATGTAATATTTGATGATGATAATAATGACAAGGTTACTGGTTTATATATTTACTGTATTATAATTTTTATTATTTTGGAGTGTTCTGCTTCTACACACAAAAAAGCTTACTGTACAACCGCCTCAGGCAGATCCTTCAGGAGCTATTCCAGAAGCAGGCATTGTTATCATAGGAGGTGACAGCTCCATGCATGCTATTGTCCCTGAAGACCTTCCAGTGGGACAGGATTTGGAGGTGGAAGACAGCGATATTAATGATCTTGACCCTGTGTATGTCTAGGCTAAGGTGTGTGTTTGTGTTTTAGTTTTTAACAAAAAAGTTCCCAAAATTAAAAAATAGAAAAAAGCTTATAAAATAAGGATATAAAGAAAGAAAATACTTTTGGACAGCTGTACAATATGTGTTTTAAGCTAAGTGTTATGACAAAAGAGTCAAAATTTTTTTTTTAAATTTAAAAGTTAATAAAGTAAAAAAGTTACAGTAAGCTAAGGTTATTATTGAAGAAGAGAACATTAAAGAAATATAGTGTAGGCCAGGCGCGATGGCTCAATCCCAGCACTTTGGAAGGCCAAGACGGGCAGATCATGAGGTCAGGAGATCGAGACCATCCTGGCTAGCATGGTGAAACCCCGTCTCTACTAAAAAATACAAAAAACTAGCCAGGCGAGGTGGCAGGCGCCTGTAGTCCCAGCTACTTGGGAGGCTGAGGCAGGAGAATGGCGTGAACCTGGGAGGTGGAGCTTTCAGTGAGCCGAGATTGCACCACTGCACTCCAGCCTGGGCGACAGAGTGAGACTCCATCTCAAAAAAAAAAAAAAAAAAAAAAAAAGAAATATAGGGTAGCCTAAGTATATAGTGTTTGTAGCCTACAGTAGTGTATAGTATTGGCCTACGCCTCCACAGTGACTTACCACTCCCTTACTGAGTCACCCATAGCAACCTTCAACCCTGCAAACTTCATTCTTGCTAAGTGCCCTGTACAGGCGTATCTTTTTTTTGGTCTTTTTTTACAGCATTTTCACTGTACCTTTTCTAAGTTTAACTATGTTTAGATACACAAATACTTACCATTGTGTTACAATTGCCTATGGTATTAAGTACGGAAACATGGTATACAGGTTTGTTGCCTAGGAGCAGTAGGCCATACTACATAGCCTAGGTGTGTCATAGGCTTCGCACACAGGTTTGTGTAAGTGCACTCCACGATGTTCGCACTACAATGAAATCTCTTAATGATGCATTTCTCAGAACATATTCCCATCATCAAGCGATGCATGAATGTGTTATATACTTGAAATTTGCTAAGAGGGTCGGTGTTAAGTGTTCTTACCACACACAGAAAGGTAACTATGTGAGGTAAAGGATATGTCAATTAGCTTGATTGTGGTAATCGTTTCATGATGTATACATGCGTTTAATCATCACATAGTATGCCTTAAATGTATACATTTTTTATTTGCCAATCACATCTCACTAAAGCTGGGAAAAATCCATATTCTCTTTTAAACCCACACTGTATAATTCACCTGGGGAGGTTTTGCGTGTTTATGGGAGATCATGCAGATCATGGGGAGGGCTTTTGTTTATTCTTTCCATACTTGAAAGATTTCCACAGCCTGCAGCTGCTAACACACTGAAATATTTGCTACTCAAAATAAACAACCTGTATTTCCCCACTCTGGGCAGGAGGCACTGACCCACCTCTAAATCCTACCTGTGTCCCAGGTCCAGATCAATGCCACTTCCTGCGTGCATTGTTCCTCTCATCGCCCCTGCCTCGGGTCTTTGGCATTTACATGACTCTAGGCATTATTGCTTTCGAGCTTGGATAACAGATATTGATGTCCTGTCTCTGCACTAAGAGCACAATCAGGCTTACACTGCCTGAGCCAGAGAAGGCACACCACTAAACAGATTACGTTTAGCTTGGCCCACAAAATCAAATTATTTAGTTGCAAACATTGAGAAATTTTACAAAAACAAAACAAAACAAAACAAAAAAACCCTTCTCGTCTTTTGGCTTCTCTTGGAAAACCAGAAGATCTGGCATCTCGACTCACACTCCTTTAATAGATACAATGAGCCGAAATCTACTCCCCATTAAAGAGAACTTACACTCTTCATTTCACTAGAATTTCCACCGCAGGCATTTGAGTATGCTACTGCTTGTTTAGGCCATGGTTGGCAGAAGATGCCCAAACTCATTGTTGAATGAACCATACAACCAACAAGCCAAGCATGTCTTCTCACTTACCAACTTGCCGTATTTATTTCTGGTACCTTTCCCATTCTTAAGGGCTTTGATACAGCCTGAATAAACAGTTGACAGCACTGCCTCTTTCACTTCTAATTTGATTCATTTGCATAGCATGTCATGTTTTCACATGTTAAACTGAGAGCCTGCCCCTGCCATTAATTCATTTCTGGTCATGGTCCAGCAGGGATCAAGAGCAGCCTATTAACTTTCATAGTTGTTTTTAACTGTATTTTTAGGGTTTCTTTCTCTGTTCATTAATTCACTTTTGAGGGGAAGTTTTGAGTTCATTCACATGAGACTCAAGATTTAAGTAGCTCTGATTTAGACAAGTGCATGGTGATCCGGTCTACACTGCTGTGCTCCTGTCATCTTAACTTGTGGCGGGACAGTGTTACCTGCTAGCAGACAGACCAGGGTCAGTAAGCCACAGATCATGCCATGTCCTGGAGCCACCTGAGACCACCACCTGCACCTACACCCGAAGTCAGGATAAAACCAGGTGCCCTGGAGAAGTCTACTTGAATTATTCCTCAACAGAAGATTATGCCCTGTAGAAGCTGAGTGCAGCTCCTCACAGTGATCCAGACCACACTCACAGCTACTAGTTGAATACACCATAAGAACATTTACTTTATAAGCTTTTAGATTTCAAACTACACATTTTTACAGCTAAAATCGTCTCATCAGATTTTCACCTTTACATTATAGCTGGTAGAACTGAATTAATAAATGTAAACCACAGAGATTCAGCCATAAAATAATTTCACAACTTCATAGCATAGCTATGAGGATCAAGTAAGTGACCTAGCATAAATCTCACAGCATTTTTTTTTTTTTTTTGAGACGGAGTCTTGCTCTGTTGCCCAGGCTGGAGTGCAGTGGCAAGATCTTGGCTCACTGCAAGCTCCACCTCCCAGGTTCACGCCATTCTCCTGCCTCAGCCTCCCGAGTAGCAGGGACTACAGGCGCCCACCACCATGCCCGGCTAATGTTTTATATTTTTAGTAGAGATGGGGTTTCACCATGTTAGCCAGGATGGTCTCGATCTCCTGACCTCGTGATTCGCCCATCTCGGCCTCCCAAACTGCTGGGATTACAGGCTTGAGCCACTGCGCCCAGCCAGCAATTCTTTAAGATGTTCTGAGTATAGATATTTTTTATAAGTGTCTGCCAACTTGCTACCACTGAGTATTCAACCAGAAAAATGAAAAAGAAATGTAGTGATAATTAAATTAACAATTTCTCAGAGACCTTTAGCATGTGAATAAATGTGTCAGAAATTCGCATCAGGTGCTGTGAAGACTCAAATGCCATCCTATCCAATACGTGCTGTCATTGACTCCAGCAGCATGTCTACCATAAAGAGTTGCTTAAAAAGCAGTCTGTGAATACTTAGATTTCAAAAGCATCATTTTAACCAAACTCTGTGAATTGAAAGTATTTTTCCTGAAAAGAAATATTAAAATCCATTCCCTCACATTGTAAGTTTCAGAAGTAAAATATGAAAGTAAACAGGTTTTCTAAAGTGCAACGACTAACTTTTTAACTTTTCCCCACTTTTTTGCCACTTAAGATGAGCAAAGACTCATTTTTTTTTTTTTTTTTTTTTGGCCTAAAATATTTTACTCCCAGTTCTGGATTTCCGAGCTGGATTTCAATTCCAAGTCCCAAAAGGTATCCCAAATGACCATGTGTTTCAAGAGCTAATCATCTCTTTAACAACTTCAACCTCAAGAATAGCCTCATGACTCTGGCTTAATCGAAAGTGTTCTCAGTAACTGGCCTTCCCTTTCTCTAATGATTCTAAGTTTTGTTAACTTAAAAAAAATCACACAGTTATAAGTTTGGAAAGGAGAGAAGGAGACTTTATTTTTTGTAAAGGGTTTTAGCCTACAAGGTGGCCATCCTGCAGATTGGGAAGCGTGCCTCAGGCCAAGACCAGAAACAAGCACTTCGAAGGAAGAGGGGAGGGGTAGGAGCTTTATGTTGAACTGGTTGGCAAAACATACATATTCAACACGTTACAGGAGGAGCTATGAATATTCATGAAAGTGATCTTGGCACATGTATATTGAACAAACATGTATGTAACATATGACCTACGTTCACTTTAGGGTGGCGACTGAACATTTAAATGCATTATAGTTAGGCCTTATATATCAAAAGGTCTTTTCAGGACGCGAAGAAAGGCAAGTGCACAGTCTCTGTAAACTGGCCAAGAGCAGTCCGTGGTGGGTGGTCTTCTTATCAGGAGAAAGACACTGAAATCAGTTTTTTGTCCAGTCAGAGCTGTACTTTTGGCTAATGGAACAAGGGCGTTAGTCAGCGTCTGGGAACGGATGAGTTATAATTGTTTTAATATTGCTTATCTTGACGCCAGTGCTTGTTTAGCTACCAGAGAAATAGAAAAAGTTTGTGGCCATTAGAACATAGTTTATGCTCTAAGTGTAGGGGTGCATGGCTTAACCCTTGCCTGGCATGGCCTTTTTATAATTTCACATCTGTCCTGTTTATAATTTCACATCTTATTGCCTCAAAGAGTCTGCCCTGTCAGCCTTATGATCTCTATTTTAATATTAATGTTAGTCGGTTGTGTCTAAACTCCAAAAGGAAGGGGTATAATGAAGCATGTCTGACCTCCTGTCATGTTTTTAAGGTTTTTCTGGGGTCCTCTTGGCCAAGAGGGGGATCTGTTCAGTTTTTGGGAGCTTAGGATTTTATTTTACTTTATAGTTTGAAGAATGATTAAGGCTCTACTTATAAAATATATGAAAGGGAAGCACTATAGAAGGGAAATTTGCAAAATCTTATTTTCGTATTCTCTGGGAAGACAATGCATTATTTTTAAGTAGCCTAATTATTGAAGCTTGGTTTCAAGCAGTTCATCTTCCATTGAATCATCAAGTTCTAAGGTTCTGAACTAAGCCTGGCCATTCGTGGTCTCTATTGTCTTCGTGAGTTCAGCAGGAAAAGAAGACAAAGCATACATGGGAAATCTTTAATTTAACAAGCACGCTTCCTGGAGGTCAGCCCTGACAGCCACACTGTCTGCTGCATACCAGAGTTCCCAACCAGTCACTGGCTCGCCATGCATCAGCCTTGTAGACAGCAAGTTGAGGGGCTGCGTTTCATGGTGGGGTCTTCTCTGCAGATTACAAACATTTGCAATGGGGTGAAAGTGAAAGCGAGCCATGGTGGGAGAACAGAACACACAAAATACCCCCTTCTTATGTAAGGGAATGACCTACTTTGGCATGCTTTTTATCTTGAGAAAGAAAAAGTGAAAAGTTGATTTTCTGAAGAACGTGAAGGACACTTGAAGAGTATGTTTCTCTTGGCACGACGAATACATTTGGAAAACTGTCCCTGTGACTTGGATAGCAATGGCTTGGAGGAGAAATGGGCATTTACTTAATGGATGGTCTATAACACTGTATACCCTAACTGTCTAAAAGAGACATGGTGGGGTACACTAAGTGGTGAAGCAGCTGTGGAAGGGAAGATGGATCCATGAGCTGCCACCTCTGGAAACTTGCCTAGTGCTCTGACCTCACAGTCATGTGCCTGAACTGCTTTCTGGAAGTCCCTTCACTCTTATCCCTGTTGTAAGGACATAGTTATATCCCCAACAGACACCTCTAGAAATTCGAGGACCAATGGGAGTGTAGGCTTATGCTAATTGTTTTCCTAAGAAACATGCAATCCAAAACACATCAATTCAAAAAACAAAGCAGAGATATCTCTTCCTTTACACTCTCTATGAAACAGTTCTCCCACTCATCCATCATCCTTGTGGACATTTACGAGAAACACTTTTGGTATTTGTTCTCTCATTCATCCTTCGTGTATAGTTTAATCTGGTATTCTCTCTACCCACCTACCCAACAAATGTTTTGTTTTGTTTTGTTTTTCTAATTTGGAGTTTTCTCAGCACCCAGCAGGGTGTGATCAATATACCTGGGTTACAATTTAAGCAAAAGTGAAATATCACTTTAAAGAGGAAATGCAAAGAATTGTAAAAGTTAAAGAAATGTGTAATGTGAACATGAGCTACAAAGACAGAGGCATAGCACTGCCAGGAGACCATAAAAATAGCCACATGCAGGCGATAGTAGCTGCTCTCCCTCTACTTCACACTCACTCTCATGTCAGCCATGTTTGCTTTCCTGCTCTGAACTTCCAGGAACTGACTTTTCTGTTCCTGGAATCTTTACGGTAAAGTGCAGAGTACTTTGACTTGCCCACTCACGTAGTGGCATGAGCGAAAATACCCAAATGATTGTACTTGTGAGAAAAGAAAAACTGGTCCTGAATTCTGTGGTCTTGGTCTCTACTGCAAACTTACATTTTATTGGCCCAATTTTCTTTTCATCCCTGTGCTGGGTGAAGACATAGACCAAAACGCATGAAAAGAAAATATTTTACTGGATGTGCTGTTAAATTAATTAGTGTATCTTTTTCAATAGTTCACAAACCTGGGGCTAGTAAGTAATAACTTTTAGGCAGTCAGAGTCATAAAAGAATATTGATTTTTAAAACCTTTTACTGCCTATGACTATAACCTGGGGCAGAACTAGGCAACTTATAATGTTTGTGGGCTTGTAAATGTTTACAAGGCTATCTGTAAAACCAGTTTGCAGTGCCAGATGATCAGAGGAGTCAGGAAGCCAGAGACCACCCCCTTTCCAAATCCAAGAATTTCTCTTTCTTTCTCAGTTAAAAACATGTATTTGCTGCTTGACACAGTGAGGTTGTTACCTTCTGTTGCACAAGGTTTTCATCTTTAACTTCTGTGGCACTGCATTCCCGTTGTTCTTTTATTACCCACTTTCCCTTCCCTTCCCTACTTTCCACTCAGCCTCATTACCTATTACTTATAAGACCTTGGACAAGCCACTAAACTGTGCACTTTGTAAAATACGAAAGTTAAAAATATTTCATTAAGGTTCATCTTTCAACATGATTCTCCATTTTATTCATTCTCTTGGAGAATTTACCTGTTTGTTTCATTTATGATCTATCTGTGAAAAAGTCCTAAGACTATATCTCTAGTCCCAATTTCTCTCACTCTAAACTATCCAGATAACATTTCAATATAAATGTTCCATTAATATTCAAGACTTAGGTGTTGACCACTGCCAGTGAGAATAGACAGAAATTGGTACCCTCTTTTGGAAGCAAATTAATAATATGTCTTAAGAGTCATGAAATATATTCAGACTTATCGACCCAAGAATTCTGCTTCTAGGAATCTATTGACCCAAGAATTCTGCTTCTAGGAATCTATCTTAAAATAATTAAAAAATATATTTTTGGAAAACCATAAGCATAAATATGTTCATTGCTCCTGATTTCCCAAATGGAAAGGAATCTAAATGACCAGTAGAAAGGGAATTAGGTAATATATGATACATTGACTTGATAAATACTAAAACACTCTTAAAATGGTTTAGTTCCATGTGACTACATGGAAATATGTGCAATATTATATGTAATACAATGTAACATAATAGCATGCGAGGGAAACCAACTATAGCTCTTACAAAGTTCTTGCAGAAAATATACAAAAATTATAATAATTTTGTGTTCAGGTGTCAGATCACACATTAGTTTTTATTTTGTTCTCTCTTTATCCAAGCTTTCAATTATATTTTTTATACCTCTTGCATAATTGAAGAGGAGTCAATGCTGAAAGTGATCTCACTTCCTTTTTTTCTGAAACTTTGCCTCTCCCTGGCTTCCTGATGGTTGTAAGTGGCCACAGTTCTCTTCAGTCCTCCAGGCGCTCTGCCCTAAAGTTTACAATTTTTAATTTCTCTTTTCTATATACCTCTCAGATTCAAACTATCCCCAGGTCCAGTGAAATCATCTACAACAGATTCTGTCCATTACCACACTCTGCCCAAATCTGAGCTCTCAGCCACTATAGCCAGCATGTACTTAATATGCCCTAAATAGCCTACATATTCCCTCTTCTCACACACCCACCTTTGCTCTCTATTATCTGCTAATTTTAAATTTGGATTCCAGTTTAAATTCTCCAAGAGAACGATGTAATCCAGAAAATTCTATCTCTCTATAATCTCTAACTTCTTACCTCCTTTTACAAACATCCCCATCTCAGATCCTCTACCTTGCCAAAAGGCTCTGCTGGGTTCCACTTCCATGCTTGGTACTCATCAGTCTTCCTGGGTCCTCCTCTGAATTCCACCCTCAAGTTTGTACTATCATATCCATGTTTGGGGATGCTTTAGGTATCCTCAATCCTTATTGCACGGACTTTCTTGGCATCCTAGTGAGAGCCAAAGGTGATAAAGTATTTAAAAAGTATTACACAAATATTAGGTAGTATGTTGTTATAGCATAATCCTTAAAGAATTATGGTTAATGGCTAACATTAACTTTTTTTGGTATTTGGAAAATGGAATTTAGAAACAACCGACTCTAGTCTTAGACCAAATGCTAGGAAGGATTATGACACCCATGGATTTTTTGTCACTGAAGGCAAGAAACAGTGGTTAATAGAAGCAATGAGACCAAGACATTCCAGACTCATTTGCTAGAATTCATTAGCTTTGAGCAGGGGAATGGTTTGAGCACAATATTTGTCAAAGCATTTTTAACAGCCTTGTGGATGAGACTGTGAAATGTGAGCTGGATGATAATAACTTGGGTAAATTCATAGCTGGTTGAGAAACACCAAGAATCTTGATTAAGACATAGATCAACTTGAAAAGTAGGTTCTGCAGACTTACGACAAGGTACTGATGATCTATCTGGTGCTGCTCTCTTTAGCATTTTTGTCAATCACTTAAATAAATAATCAGAAGGTGTTCTTGTCAAATATGTCTAATTAAAATAGCTAGAAAGAAAATTTTTTTTATAGTGAATGTCAGAAAAAGAAGAAAAAAGTCCTTCAAAGCCTAAAATTTTAGACCAATGTCAAGAAGATGAAATAAAGTACAGGTAACTATGACTCCTTTGACCCATGTTAAAAAAGTTGGCTGCTCAACTGTTGGATGGGTGAGACTTGGTTTAACCAAAGTTCGTGTGAACAAAAAAGATTGCCAGAGGTTTTAGTTGATCGTATCTCCAATATGAGCCACACAGTTATGTAGAGGCAAAAACCAGAAAAAGTCATTTGGGGGTAGTATGATAGAGTCCAGAGCAAAGGAATATTCTCACTTTACCCTCAACTTCTTGAACCAGAACTTGGGAAACCTGTTTAATTTCAGGTGTCTTATTTTAACGAGGGAAATGGAAAATACAAAGGTAATGCAAGTAATATGACCAGAAAGAAAAATACATGGATACCAGAACAAAGGAGGAAGAGGTTAAAAAAATGGGCTGTGTAGCTTAAAAAGGGGATCATACAAGAACTGTTGTGATAGCTGGGCTCATACACATAGCAGGCTCTCAGGGGAAAGGGCATGGAGATCCGACAGAGGAGTCAGTGTTTGCAAACAACGCTTTCGTGTGCTGTAGTTCCTGTAACGCTGGGCTGCTGCACAAAGTGGACTCACCATGAAATGAATTCCTTTGCTGCTAATGAACAAGTCCAGTGAATTTTTCCTTACTAGCGTATCTGTGCCTGATACGTGTGTCCAAAGCATTCTACAGAAATCAACACGTGAAGAGGGAATCTTTTTTTTTTTTTAATTTTTTACTTTAAGTTGTGGGATACATGTGCTGAACTTGCAGGTTTTTACATAGGTTTACATGTACCATGGTGGTTTGCTATACCTATCACCCCGTCATCTAGGTTTTGAGACCCGCATGCAAATTAGGTATTTGTCCTAACACTTTTCCTCCCTTTACCCCCTAGCCCCCAACAGGCCCCGGTGTGTGATGTTCCCCTCCCTGTGTCCATGTGTTCTCATGGTTCAATTCCCAGTTATGAGTGGGAACATGCGGTGTTTGGTTTTCTGTTCTTGTGTCAGCTTGATGAGAATGATGGCTTCCAGTTTCATCTGTGTTCCCACAAACGATATGATCATGAAGTCAGGGAGGGGGAAGGCTGCTCTGTATAGTTTGTTCTGAAATAAATAGTCCAAGGAGGTGAAGTGAGAACTTTGTAATCTTTCAACGGCACTCACAGATCTCATGGCATTTTAGAGTCAAATTGAAGGTATGAAAGATTGGTAAATGATGAGTGACCTTTGGATTTAGGAAAAGGTTTAGTCTTACTAATGTGCTGTTTTTCTTAGAAACTGTTCATAATGTCAGCTATGTAAAATGCAAAACTGCTTGTCAATTTACCCTTGTGATTTCTTTAGCTGAAACCTATCTTATTATTGATTCAAAATATGGCACCTGCCATTTCTTAAAGATAAATGAGGTAAAAAATCTATTTTTTGGACCATTTGTAACTTCCACCTCCAATTGAAAAATGTCAAGAGTAAGAATGAATGTAAAAACACAACAGAGATGGACTAAACTCAATTTCAAGGTCGTCAAACATCTCAATCCTTTTTAAAATAGTGACTTTTCATAAACTTGAAGCTCATTAATTTTGTATTGTTGATCATTTCAAGGCTAAAATTCAGCTTTGTCCTCTTTCAAATAAATGTTAAAATTTTGGAGTATTATTAAAAAGATAAACTGCTTTTTCAAAAGAAATTCGTGTATTAATACTAATTTCTAATACAAATACTAATTTCAAAAGAAATTTGAATTTATGGATACATAGTAGTTGTACATCTACATGAGGTGCATATAATATTTTGATTCATACAATGTATAATTATCAAAACTTGGTAATTGGGATACCTATCACTCCCCAAAATTAATCATTTCTTTGTGTTGGGAACATCCCAAATGTTCTCTTCTAGCTATTTTTACATACGTAATAAATTATTTGTAACTATAGTCCCCCTATTATGCTAGCGAATACCAGAACTTTTTTCCTTCTACCTAGCTGTATGTTTGTATCCATTAACCACCTTCTCCTCATCCCTTCCCAGCCTCTGGTAATCACCATTCTATTCAACACCTCCATGAGATCAATTTGTTTAGTCCACACAAATGAGTACAAACATTTTATTTGCCTTTTGTGCCTCGCTTAGGAACTTTAAATTATTGATTTAAAGTAGTGGTTGGTGGTTAGCTGATGCCGGGGATACTAAAAAAATAGTCAACAAAAAGAAACATTAAAGATCATTTAGTATTATTTTTCAAAATTGGAAACAGGCCAAGGAGAGGACAGGCAAGCCCTTGCCTAAGCTAGCGCTGCTGGTCACTGAAGGGTGAGGTCTAGAACTCAGGTCCTCTAGTTCATGGCCAAATGCTCTTTATATAACACCACTGGGCAACTGAAACCCAAAGTAAGTTAAGTCAAGGGATATTGCATTGAGTGCCTGGTTTGTACAACGCACTGTGCTAAGTGCTGGTAAGAGGACTGGGTATACAAAGAGGACACAACGCATTTCTTTTCTTTTTTTTTTTTTTCTGAGACGGAGTCTTGCGAGATCTCGGCTCACTGCAAGCTCCACCTCCTGGGTTCACACCATTCTCCTGTCTCAGCCTCCCGAGTAGCTGGGAGTACAGGCGCGCGTCACCATGCCTGGATAACTTTTTGTATTTTTAGTAGAGATGGGGTTTCACCGCTCGATCTCCTGATCTCATGATCCGCCGACGTGGGCCTCCCAAAGTGCTGGGATTACAGGCGTGAGCCACCGCGCCCAGCCACACGTTTCTTAAAGAAACTCAGTCTTAGTTAGGAGATAAGTCTGAAAACCTAAAAAATCAATAAAAGCGGGGCCCAGTAAAAGCTGTTCTATTATAACCAAAGCAGAGAGGCCCATGTATCCAGTTCTCTAATGATCTGTCTTGAAAAATAACAGCACAATTTAGAACAGGTGGGAACAGTGGACAACCTATTCTTCATGTTCTTTATCTCTTAAAAGAGTAGCATGTGAGAATGGGGCAGCGGAGAGTTCTAGGGTTAAATTCTCTGGTGAGAGTGGATAGGGCTTAGGGGTCTATGCTTGGTTGGAAGTTCACAGTTTAATATGCATGACAACAGGCCAGACAAGGCAATGGGAGGATCCTTTCATGAAAATAAAGGACTCAGGGCTGAGTGGGCTGAGGAATACAGATGAATAGAGCCCAGATTTTCTTCAGAAAACCTGTGTCTGCTTCAACACACAAGACAAGTTTGTGGGTGAAAGTCTTATAGTAGATACCATAGAGCATAATCAACATTATTTTAAGTATTTATTTAAACAGGCATTAAATTAACTCATCATAGCCATGGAAAAACTCACTAAAATATCTATTTACTTTCTGATGAATTCTCCATGATTAATTAAGTGCAAATTGTACCCTTATGTAACTGACCTGCAGTATAGAATTACTCATTAGATATAGGCCAATTGATTCATTAGATAGAAATCATTAGATTTAAACTGTACAGCATTTAGCAAAGTTGGTGAGTTTGATTCTGAAGACATTCTATGTGGCCTAAGCATCATAAAGAATCTGTTGTTTGTTTAGAGTATATCTATGTATCCATAAAACTATGTCTCAATTTAGAGAGGACAACTAACTTTAAAAAAATCTCAATAGCAGGAGGATGTGGAACCAGAGCATTGAAAAGTAGTATTAAATCGTGTAGGAACAAGTTAAAAAGAGGGAGGGGAGTTCAAGATAGTCTCTTATTTCTTGCCACGAGAAATGATGTCTTTCAGGAGCACATCCTCCGTGATCTTCTGAGAGGTGTTAAGGCACATGCTCTGGCTGCTTATCAATAATTGATCATATTTTGAGGTCACGCATCCTCATCCATAACCAATTCCCCAGCAAAGACTGATGAGTAAAAGGCAGTAACACCTGAAAACAACCTTATGTTTTTTTCCAGATAGATTTTGCCCCAAAGTAAATGGCAATACATGAATGGCTGATAGATTGTCCTGGCCTAAAACCCATTTATACACCACTGGAATAATGAATTTTATGTGAGAAATCTAAGCTTGTAATTTTTGTCAAGAAGAAAATTGACATAGATATTAGATGTCTGTTTTGAGTCCCCCTAAAATTAACGTGTTGATTCCCTTATCCCCAATGCAACTATATTTAAAGATAGGGCCTTTGCAGGAGTAATTGAGGTTACATGAGATCATAAGAGTGGCACCCTAAACCAATGGGACTGCAACCTAATAAGAAGAGGAAGAGACGCCAGAGATCTTTCTCCCTTTCCCACACAGAGAAGAGGTCATGCGTGGACACAGAGAGAACGTAGCCTTCTGCAAGGCAGGAAGAGAGGCTGCACCAGCAACCAGCCCTGCCGGCACCTTGACCTTGGACTTCTGGCCTCCAGAACACTGAGGAAATAAATGTTTAAACCACCCAGCTTGTGGTATTTTGTTATGGAATCCCACGCAGGCGAACACAATGTCCTATGTGAATTAAACTATGAACTATGAATTAAAGCCCATAGTGTAAAAATCTATGCAATATTAATTTATAAGATTAACAGTTAAATTAACAAATTTGTGTGAAATTGAGTGGAAACAAATGCCTGCTTAGCCAACAATGAAGCTAAACTTGAAAATGCACTTGCAAACCCTGGATCAAATTTAATACAATCTTTTGGTAAGACGATGCATCTTTGTTTTTCACCTGGGACTCACAGCTTATGGGGAAAGGGGCTTACCTTTATTAATATTTTGTTTAAGTACTTTGAGAATATTTTAAAATCTCACTTGTTTTAGCACAGGTTTACTATGGATTTTCACTGAAAGTTGATTAAACCAGACTTTCTCAAGGTGCTGACAGATTGTCTGCCTCTGAATCCTCGGTGGAAAGGAATGTTAAGATTTAAGTGGGGCTGCAGGTAATTCTGTATTTTTTTTTTTTACTGCATTCCTGCCGTGCTGCTTGGGAATTTGTTTAGTATATTACAAGTTGTTCACAAGACCTTCACTTGATCTTCAGCAGAGCATCTTCCAGAGCAATACCAGTGGCTTGGGAACTTCAGGAACTAGTTTCACAATGCTCTGGAGGAAGATTGGGACTTTAAGGCACTAGTCACACTGCTGCAGGCTGTGTTCCAAGGGTGGCTGAGGCACCTGCCAGTGACAGACCTGGCCACGTATGAAAGATGGAGGAATTTCATGCACAATTTATGAAACTGTGAGGCATGTGCAACTTTAGCAGAAAGGAAAGATTAGCTATTCTAATGCTGTATTTGTACCTGGTTTTGTCTTTGACTGCTGGCTCAGAAAGACCCCAGGCCCTCAAAGTACTACTTTATTGGTGAAGATTCTCTTATTGGTGCCACAGGGAGCCATCAGGTCACTATCCAGGCATTAATGTCTTTATAGCCAAAATGTTCAGATATCAATCCACTGTGCTACTAACTGAACTTCACAAATGCTGCTTGAACCGCTGCTCAGTGCTGGACACTGTCCTTGGAATGTAGTGCGGTGAGGGGTGGAGCGCTCTGAACTATTGACAGCACCTAACCTGGGCTTGCGATTTACAGTCAGCAATCATCTACTGAGCATCACTCTATACAAAGTATGTTCTTACATTTTTGAAAAAGTTATTTTCATTTTTAATTGACATATAATCATTGTACATATTTATGGAGTACAGTGTGATGTTTCAATACATGTATACACTGTGTAACGATCAAATCAGGGTAATTACCATATCCATCACCTCAAAAATTTATGATTTCTTTGTAGTGGGAGCATTCGAATCCTCTCCTCTAGCTATCTTGAGATATGCAATACCTCATTGTTGACAATGGTCACCCTAGTATGTAGTGGGACATCAGAACATATTCTTCCTTTCTAATTAACTTTTGTTAAATTAGGTTTAGCCTAAAACTGCATCCTTACATATTTTAAGTCCAACCTAAAAGTTTCTCAGTACCTAGCGAACTGTAACCTGACTGGTTGTGTAAGCAGATAGTAGCCTGCTCTTGTGCCAATTAAAGATGGCCAACTGTTCAAACTGAGGTTGTTCCCAGAACCAAGCCGGGTCTGGCTGCGTTTTCTCAAGGTCTAATGAGGAGACGCAGACAAACTAGGAAAGAAGGAAATTTATGGCTATAACTGGATGCAGGGAGAAGGCCAGAGATAATTCCACCTGACCAACTCAAAGTGTTACGATTTTCTTAGTGCTTATATAGGTTGGGGTTATGTGTCTATGTGCAGTGTAGCATTCGCCTAAGGCTATTGGTAACTAATTTTGTTTCAACTAGAAGGTCAGAGGCAAACTAATGCTTACTAAGTCTAATTAAAAGGGCTCCAGTACCTTCAAGGCCTGTGTACTGTGGTACCAGAGTGATTACTTCTATCTTATCTCCTTTACTGCTTGATCCAGAGAGCTGCCTTAGACTCTCCAAGGAATGTATTCAAACAGCTGCCTCTGTTACCTTGACTGTCTCAGATTTCATTGACCCGAGAGGGATCATGGCACTAGGAATGAAAGACTGTCTCTATTATTTTGGTTTGCTCCAGGTTAGGGAGAAGCCCACGCAAGGCTCCTACTGACCATATGTTTCATTTCTAGCTCTGATGTCTGGGCACCGATTTCGCTAAGTTTAACTATTTGCTCAATGTTAAGGCAGCTGTGTGAAAATGTGTCTGTGTAACTGAAGTGCTATGTAGGCCTGTCTGTGTGACTGTCCTGCAAGCCTGTTTGTGTGTTCGTCAGGGAGAGCTGGCCTGCCACAAGGTTGCATAAGGCAAATGAGGAGCCCTAACTGACCTGGCTGCTTCTGTACCTCACTTCCGTTTTCTGTACATCACTTTCCTTTTTCTGCCTGTAAATCTTCCACCATGTGGCTGCGCTGGAGTCTCTCTGTGCCTACTCTGGTTTGGGGGCTGCCTAATTCGTGAATTGTTCTTTGCTCAATTAAGCTCAGTGAAATTTCCCTAAGGAAGTAGTCAAACATGTGACTCCCTGCTTATTGTGATTCGGTCAATTACTAGTTTGAGACGGAGTCTCCCTCTGTCGCCCAGGCTGGAGTGCAGTGACAGGATCTCCGCTCACTGCAAGCTCCGCCTCCCGGGTTCACGCCACTCTCCGGCCTCAGCCTCCCGAGTAGCTGGGACTACAGGCGCCTGCCACCACGCCCGGCTAATGTTTTTGTATTTTTAGTAGAGATGGGTTTTCATCCTGTTAGCCAGGATGGTCTCGATCTCCTGACCTCGTGATCCGCCCGCCTCTGCCTCCCAAAGTGCTGGGATTACAGGCGTAAGCCACCGCGCCCGGTCAATCCCTAGTCTTAAAGTTGCATGTTTATCACAAAATTGCAGCTGTTCTTCTTTTTTGAGACAGGATCTCGCTCTGTCATCTAGGCTGGAGTGCAGTGGCACCATCATAGTTCATTGCAGCCTCGACCTCCTAGACTTAAGTGACCCTCCCACCTAAGCCTCCTGAGTAGCTGGGACTACAGGAACACGCCATCACACCCAACTAATTTTTCTATTTTTTTGTAGAGACAAGGCCTTGCTGTGTTGCCCAGGCTGGTCTTGCACTCCTGGGCTCAAGCAATCCTCCTGTCTTCGGCCTCTTTGGCCTCCCAAAGTGCTGGGATTACGGGCTTGAGACATCACACTGACTTTGTACTTCTCTTTATTTTTAAGTATATAATACACAATTATTACCTACAGTCAACCTGCTGTCCAATGGGTCCCTGCACTTCTCTTAATGCTGCTTTCGTGTTGATTCATTCATTTACTCAAACAACATCTAATTCATTTGATAAGAAAGACCTTTAGGTGGTATGCAAAGTATTGTAGAGGGCTATTATGTATAGGTGTATGCATTTATGTGTGCATATATATTTGTGTTTTCACACAAAATCATGGCTGGAAGAAATCCTTTAATGGGGATTTTTTAAAAGAAAGACTTAAAACTCTCCCGGTAATTTCCCTCCTGGTATTATAGTTAGCAGAGCTCCACTTCTGAAGTTTCCTAAGTCTTTATCAACATCACCTTGGGAATTATCTCAAGGACAAACGTAGACTTAGGAAGCCAAGGCTGAAATTTGAATCCCTCAGGACATATGATCTCCACATGTGATCTCCACCATAATTTGACTTGGATGCTACTCAGAGTCTGCTGAGGAATATAATTTTTTTCAATATTTTAAATTTTTGTTTCAAATGGAAGTTTGTAAGACTGTTTGTACTAAGTCTCTAGAATAACTGGCACTTAAGACAAGCAGTGAATTTAAATACTTGGGGTCCTTCATTAATAACAAAGTCGCATGCTAGGAGTTCTGCTTCTTATGAAAAACTACACCTCTTGAAATTCCTTGAGGGGATGACGTATTCCCAGGAAATTCATCTTGTTGGGTAATTTTGTTTTGCATGGGACTATTAAAAGATGCCTAGACTTCAGGCATGACTTCTCAGCTCTGTATTCTAGGATAATCCTACTTTTTCTTTGGGATCTTTTGGGGGTAATTAGTCACTGATTCAGGCTGACTGGTTTCTTATACCTTTAAAGTTTTAAATGTTTTTGTAGGAAGTCTTTGACATGGAGAAATTGGTAAGTAATAATTTAATATTTTAAAATCAGCATGAGTTATAATATACACACAATCAAATACACATTTTAAGTGCATAATTCAATGAGTTTTGATGCATGTAACTACCACTACAGTGAAGACATAGGACATTTCCATCATCCTAGAAAGTTTCCTCGTTTACTGAGTACTAATTATCTGCCAGATACTTTGCTAAGTGATTTATTTGCAGGGTTGCTTTTAATTTTCTTTAAATATTAGAAACAGGCTATTATGGGCTGAATTTTGTTCTCCACCCCCAAATTCATATGTTGAAGCCCTAACTCCCTAATAACTCAGAATGTGACTGTATTTGACAATAGGGCTTTTAAAAAGTAATTAAGTCAAAATGAGGCCATTAGGATAGGCTCTAATCCAATCTGACTGATGTCCTTATAACAAGAGGAAATTTAGGTGCACATAGATACCAGGGACATGCACACACACAGGAAAGACAATGTGAGGACACAGTGAGAAAGCAGTCATCTATAAGCCAAGGAAAAAGGCCTCAGAAGAAACCAGACCTGCTGACACCTTGATCTTAGACTTCTAGCCTCTGGAACTGTGAGAAGATCCATTTCTGTGGTTTCTGTCATCTACCCAGTCAGTGGTATTTTGTTTTGGCAGCCCTAGCAGACTAAGACACAGGAATTAGCTTAGCTTTCCTTTTAAACAATGAAAAAAACCACAAAACAGGGTGTAGGAATGCCACAGAATTTGCCCACAGTCACGCAGTTAGCTAGGAACTTTGCTTAGGGTAGAGCAGTGGTTGGGTCCTTCACGTATCTGGCTCCAATTCTGTGCTCTTAATCACGGCACGTACCGACTCCTCAAGTACCCAAACACACTAAATAGTCTGAAAGCTTCTGGTAAAGGTGTTCAGTTGACATTGATAGAACTATTAGGGGCTCTGGGTTAAATGCGATAAGCACCTTAGGGTAACAATGGCTCCCGGATCAGCACCATCATCACGTTCTGCCATTCTGTGTTTTCTTCTCTGTTCAGTATCTGTCGGGTGATAATCTATAATTCTTGATGATAGAGGTTCTCAACCTTTGTTACAGATTAGAATCACCTGGAGAGCTTTTAAAAATGTTACTAATTGGGAGGCTGAGGCAGGAGGAGGATGGCTGGAGCCCAGAAGTTTGAGTCCAGCCTGGGCAACCTAGTGAGACTCCCATGTCTAAAAAGAAAAATCAATATCTAAATGACCCAGTCACACTCCATACCAATTAATAAGACTGCCTGGGCGTGGGAGCCAGACATCAATAATTTTAAAGGGGTTCCTACATTATCTTATTGTGTAACGAAGTTTGAGAAGCGGTACCACTGGCTGGCTGACTTGCTCTATCTAACAAGACACTTTGAAAAAGGATTTGTGAAACACCAGCTACAGAATTAAACAGATTTAACAAACCACTTGGTGGCAGTAAACTCCCTATTAACCACAATATGAGTCTACACTGCTGGGCGGGATTCTTAATTTCTATTCCTTTGTGGGAATCTTTTAAAATGTTTTCTTTACTTTTTGATCCCCAAACGATGTCAATTTTCAATGAAAAAGGGTATGTTTTCCTCCTTTATTCTGCCAGACTAAATTATGCATAAAGACTAGACATTGCAATCTCTTATAAAAAATTGACTTTTGAGAGTTAAATTGAAAGTCTGAACTAGAGAATCTTTTAGGAGCACCTATTTTTCTATGGCTGTATTATCCAGTCTGAATAAATACACACATAGAGAAAAAAATTGAATTACATTTTGTGCACTCCTTTATATGTTCAAGATGTCACAATAACTTGCAAAAAACATCTATTATTCCATAGAAATACCTTTAAATGTTCTCCACAAAATTTGTCATGGTACTTTCTTCATCTTTTATTCATTTAAGGGAAGACAAAAATGCCTAAAAATGCAATTCAACAACAATTATAAGTAACTAGATTAGGTGTTCCCATTTTGGAACTGAAAAACTTGAGCTTAGTTAATGAAAAATCCCAGTAGGCTAGTTAATTATGATGTAAGTGGATTTAGTACTTATGCTGGTCCTGGTGAAAATGACAGTCGTATGAGTTTTTAAAACACTGAATTCCAGTCCAGGGTTTGTCACCAATGGCTGTGCAAGCCTGGGCAGGCTGCTTAAACTCCCTGAGCCTCAATTCTGCATCTGAAAATGATTACATTGTCAGAAAGACCCCCAGGTCCTTTTTTCTTCCCTCTAGAATTTGGTAAAAAATTATATAAAGTGCCAGGTTTTCCAAGTGCATCCCTGGGAAATGCAGTGGTGATACAGCATCTAGTTTTGGGGGTTGGGAGGTGGTCTTCTGAATTGACTTTATGCACAAGCCATATCTAAAAACTTTCTGGAGGATATAAATTCATATTACATGGCGGTGATAAAAGAAACTTTCTTCAATTCACAGATCAGGGAGGAAATCAGTTGTTCCCCCTTGTTTGGCTCATTAGTCTACAGTATCAGATTTGGGTCGTTACAGCAACCCCATAAGGCAGCCTGGGAGCCTCTCCCACGTGGTGTGATTAGAAAAGCTTTGGTTGCCTTGGTGCATTTTACTCTCCCCTGCTGAAGACGGAAGAATAAAATTATTCAAAAGTTCTGGCTCTGCATAGATGAAGAAAATAAATGGAGATTACTCACATAAGAGGCCTCACACAGGGTCTGGCAGAGAGTAGGTACTAGTAATTTTAGTTTCAACCCTCTTTGCATCTGGTCCTTTGAAATACCTTGTATTCACCAGCTCTTTGAGGCAATTGCTTCTGAACCCCAGCAGGCAGCTGCTTCCCACATTATGGGGATTCCTCTGGATATCTGGAGCCAGTTCCCTGTTAAGGGTAACTCAACTTAGGCAAGATGGGAATTTAGTCCCAAGTCTAAATCATTTCAATATTTATGCACATAGTTTTCCCAAACCATTACCTGATTTGATGGAAAGCTTAAAAAATAATGCTCTAAACATCAACAGAAAACAGACAACTAAAATTATACTTGGTCGGGTGTGGTAGCTCACACCTATAATCCCAGCAGTTTGGGAGGCTGAGGTAGGAGAATTACTTGAGGCCAGAAGGTCAGGACCAACCTGAGCAACATAATGAGACCCCATCTCTACCAAAAATAAAAATATTATCTGGGCATGGTAGTGTACGCTTGTAGTTCCAGCTACTTGGATACTGAGGTGGGAAGATCACTGGAACTCAGGAGTTCAAGGCTGCAATGAGCCATGATGGTGCCACTGCACTCCAGCCTGAGCAACAGATCAAGAACCCATTTCTAAGACACACACGAACACACACACACCAATTAATACTTGCTATGGTCCGAATGTTTCTGTTCATTCATATGTTGAAATCCTAGCCTGTAAGATGATAGCAGTAGGAGATGGGTCCTTTAGGAGGTGATTAGATCATGAAAGCAGAGCTCTCATGAATAGGATTAGTGCCCTTACAAAAGAAGTCCAAGGAAGTGCATTTGCTTCTTCCACCAAGTGAGGACACGGCAAACTCAAAGAGCCACAAAGCATGCACGCCTTCACCAAAAACCAGATCTGCCATGATCTTGGACTTCTCAACCTTCAGAACTGTGAGAATTACATTTCCGTTGTTTATAAGCCACCCAGTTGATGGCATTTTGTTATAATAGCACAAATAGACTAAGACAACGGTCAAAGACTAATATTGCGAATAAGATGAGGATGTCTATTCTTGTTACTTTAATTCAACATTGTACTAGAGGTCCTAGTCTAGACGTACAATAAGAGCCAGGTGCAGTGGCTCACCCAGAACTTTGGGAGGCCGAGGTGGGTGGATCACCTGAGGTCAGGAGTTCGCAGGCTGGCCAACATGGTGAAATACAAAGATTACAAAAATACAAAAATTAGCTGGGCATGGTGGCAGGTGCCTGTAATCTCAGCTACTTGGGAGGCTGAGGCAGGAGAATCGCTTGAACCTGGGAGGTGGAGGTTGCAGTGAGCTGAGGATTGCGCCACTGCACTCCAGCCTGGGCGACAGAGCAAGACTCTGTCTCAAAACAAAACAAAACAAAACAAACAAACAAAAAATTATATGTATACAGATTGAATAAGAAGTAAAATGATCTTTATTTATAGATGATATGATTATATATGTAGAAAATTCCAAGTGCTCTACCAAAAGAATAATAAAATCTACTATAACTAGTAAGTAAATTTAGCAAAGTTGCTAGATAAAAGGCCAATATGCGAAGATTGTTTTCCTATATATTAGCCATAGATAATTAGAAAAAAAACCTGTAAAATAAAATATACCATTTACAGTAGCACCACAAAAGCATGAAGATATTTAGGAGACATTTTAACGAAGTATTCATAATACCTCTATGTGGAAACTCTAAAACATTCCCATGAGGAATTAAAGAAAAGCTAAAAAAATGGAGAGATAAACCATGTTCTTGAGTTAAAAAAACTCAAGTTGTTAAGATGTCATTATGCCCATATTAATGTATAAACTAAATGAAATCCCAATCATAAATTTCAGGAGGGCTTTTGTAGTAATTGACAAACTGACTTTAAAATATAGAAGTATACAGAATGGCCAAAACATTTTGGAAGACTTAACTACCTAACTTTGATATTTAATATAAAGTTACAGTAATCAAGACAGTATAGTCTTGTCATAAATGCAACATTTAGATGAATGAACATAATAGAGTCCAGAAATTGGCTCACACAAATACAGACAATTGATTTTTTACAAAGATGCAATGGCAATTCAATTGGGTAAGGATAATCTTTTCAAAAAATTGTGTTGAAACAATTGGACATCAATGTGTGGAAAACTAAAAAATTCAACTTAAACCTCATTCCTTAGATAAAAGTTAACTAAAAATGGACCATCGATCTAAACATAAAATTTAAAACTATAAAAGGTGTAGAAGAAAACATATAAAAAAAAATTCCCTATCTAGAGTTAGACCAATAATTCTTAAATTTGACATCCAAAGTACAATTTATAAAAGAAAAATTTGAAAACCTGGACTTCACCAAAATTTAAACTGTTGTGCCTCAAAGGACACCATCAAGAAAGTAAAAAGGCGACCCACAGCATATTTGTTGTAGGAGAAAATATTTGTAAATCACATATCTGATAAGGGCCTTATATCCAGAGTAAAGAACTCGTATACTGCAACAATCGAAAGACAAATAAGCCACTTTAAAAAGGAGCAAAGGATGTGAACAGGTACTTCATTCAAAAAGGAAATACGACTTGCCAATAATCACATGAAAAGATGCTCAGTGTCATTACTCACTAGGGAAGTGCCAATAGAAACTACAATGTTCAACTACTTCATAGGCATTAGGACAGTAGCCCGAACTATAATAAAAAAAAGATGGACAATAAACACATATTAGAGAGGATGTGAGAAATTGGAACCCTCATTCAATAATAGGGAAAATGTAAAATGGTGCAGTCACTTTGGGAAACAATTTGGTAGCTCCTCAAAAACTTATAAAGTTACCATATGACCCAGCAATTCTATTCCTGGATATTTACCTTAGAGAAATGGAAATATATTGTCCCACAAAGCCTTTTTCCATGAATGTTGATAGAAGCATTTTCCACAGAAGCCAAAAAGTGGAAACAATCCAATGTCCATTAACAGATGAATGGATAAAAAATGTGGTACATCCATGGAATGGACTACTGTTTTGCCGTAATAGGGAATGAAGTACTGATACACACTACAACATGGATGAACCTAGAAAATGTACTGAGCATAAGAAGCCAGACACATATAGTGTGATTCCATTTATATGACATGCTCAGAAGAGACCAAATCTTAGAGACAGAAAGTAGATTAGTGGAAGCCAGAGGGTGGAGGTAGGGGAGGATGGGAGCGACTGTTAATGGGTACAGAGCTTCTTTTCTTTTTCTTTCTTTTCTCTTCTTCTTCTTCTTCTTCTTCTTCTTCTTCTTCTTCTTCTTCTTCTTCTTCTTCTTCTTCTTCTTCTTCTTCTTCTTTCTTCCTCTTCTTCCTCTTCTTCTTCTTCTCCTCCTCCTCCTCCTCCTTCTTCTTCTTTCTTCTTCTTCTTCTCTTTTTTTCTTTGAGATGGAGTCTCCCTCTGTCACCCAGGCTACAGTGCAATGGCACGATCTCTGCTCACTGCAACCTCTGCCTCCCGGGTTCAAGCAATTCTTCTGCCTCAGCCTCCCAAGCAGCTGGGATTGAAGACACCTGCCACCATGCCTGGCCAATTTTTGTATTTTTAGTAGAGTCAGGGTTTCACCATGTTGGCCAGGCTGGTCTCAAACTCCTGACCTCAGGTGATCTGCCCACCTCAGTCTCCCACAGTGCTGGGTTTACAGGCATGAGCCACTGCACCTGACCGGTACAGAGCTTCTTTCTGGGGTGATGAAAACGGTCTAGTATAAGATCATGGGGGTGGTTGCACAATTTTGTGAATGTACTAAAAACCACTAAATTGTACCTAAAAAAACCTAAAAATTGACAAGGATTACTCACGCCTGTAATCCCAACACTTTGGGAGGCCGATGTGGTAAGATCTCTTGAGCCCAGGGAGTTTGAGGTTATAGTGAGCTATGACTGTGCCACTGCACTCTAACCTGGGCAAAAGAGCAAGACCTTGTCTCTTAAAAAAAAAACAACCAAACCTATTAAAAACCCACCTATGCACAATAACACTGATATAGTTTGCATGTGTGTGTCCCAGCCCAAACCTCATGTTGCAATGTAAACCCCAATGTTGGAGGTAGGGCCTGGTGGGAGGTGTCTGGATCATGGGGTTGGATTTCTCATGAGAGGATTAGCACCATCCCCTTGGTGCTTTCCTCATGATAGTAAGTGAATTCTTACGTGATCTGGTTGTTTAAAAGTGTGTGGCACCTTCTTTCTCTGTCACTCTGGCTTTCGCCATGTGATGTATAAGCTCCTGCTTCACTTTCTGCCATGACTGTAAACTCCCCGAGGCTTCCCTAGAAGCAGATACCAGTGTTATGCTTCCTGTATAGCCTGCAGAACCATGAGCCAATTAAACTTTTTTTCCTATAAATTACCCAGTGCCAAGTATTTCTTTATAGCAGTGCAAGAAGGGCCTAGTTCAAACACCATGTAGCTTTCAAGGAGACACACCTGTCTAAGGTACACTAAGATATATTAAAGTAAGTGCCCTTGGGGTGAAGGGGAAAATAAAATAAGAACAACAGCAACAAAAAACCCGCAAAAAACTATACAAACAGAGAATACATCAGTGGTTGCTAGAGGGGTAAGGGGTGGGGAGGATTTGGCTAAAAAAGAGCAGCATAAAGAACTCTTTTGTCCAGTGATGAAATTGTTCTGTATCATGATTGTTGTGGTGGTTCCACAAATCTGTACATTTGTTAAAACTTACAGAATTGTACACCAAAAGTCATTTTTTAAAAATGAATGCAAAGTTTTTAAAAACAGTATACTGAGGCACCTATGTTTTTGTATTTATTATCTCTTAACCCTTTTCCATTTTTTTATGCAATTCCTGTCTTACTCGATGTGAGTAACCTTCCTTAATTTGTTTTTTACTAAGGTAAGCTTTTATCAATTTGTTGGTTATTTCTCAGCTTGCATAAGGTGAGCTGCACAAATATTATTCAAGCTTTTGTAGGCAGAATTTCGGAGATGGATAGACCTTACATATGATTTACCTATTCACATATAAAGGTGTAGATTGCTTTGACATTAGAAGCTGCCTTAAAATGTTTTCAGCATTAGGCTTGAATATAGTCATTTGCCAGTAAAAACTCGAGGCCTGTGTTCAAAGGCAGAAGCTAATGATGTACAGGAGCTTCCATTCTGGGTTCATAATGTAACTGAACTCAGGTCCAGGCCTCTGTTTGCTTCAAAGCCAAAATTTAAGGGACAAACTTTTGGTAAAAAGGAAAGTTAGCTTTATCTGCAAAGCCAACAACCTGGGGGGAAGGAGTGAACTTACGTTCACAGACCACCTCTCTGGGTTGTGTCTCTAGATCAGGGGGTTTTTAAGGCAAATTAGCTGGGTAAAAATGACGATCAAAGCATTCTTGTGAAATGTGCATACTCTCAGGCAGGCAGTTAAATTACTACTTTCTTGGTCAACGTCTTGTGGCCCTTTTGCAGGTGCTGTCAAGCTGTTCTTACCAGGCTGGTCAGCCCATTCCCAGAGTCATTTGTCAGCGTATTTTCTTTTATCTCTGTTGAAGGTCCTGTTTTCCTGAGGCTGTTTTTAATGAATAATCTACAAACTCAAGGAAAACAATAATTATACTGAAGCAAACAAGCTTTTAACATGGAGTCAGTACTGTTACAGTAATGCTTGCTGTCTGATATTGACCATGAGCATTATGGGTGGTATTACCACTTGCGTCAGGCTCTGTTTGCTGTATATATTCTGAGCTTTGTTTTCAGAACGTTGACTGTGTTTGTAATTTCTGCCATACATCAGTGGTGATCATCTTATTTTGGTTCTTGCTCTAATGTTGTAATATTGAAAAAATTGATATTTGCTCTTCATCCTGTTTCTTGACATATGTTCAAGTCAAAATCAAAATGTAGAGATGAATAGAGAATTGAAATTTAATGTTTTATTCGGGAAGAAAGAATTGTGAATCGGGGTATGCGTACAGACTGGGTGGTCTTCGGTATGTCTGAAGAACAAAGAGGAGGGTGGAGGTTTTACAAAAAGCAGAAGTGTTACGTGTTGCTCTTTGAGGATGCTCATTGGCATAGTAAGGTTCTGCGGAGCTGGCAAGTATTAACTGGTGAGTGATGGTGGGGGGTAAAATTTGCCTTAGAATTAATCATAGGGGATCATTTCAGCAGCTGTAGATCAAACTGGTTTCAGGTTATAATAGGCAGTTGCAGTGGCTGGACGTGAGAAAATTACATTTTTGGAGAAAACGTAATTCTCCAGTGGTTTTCCTCCACCACCCAGGATGGGGGCTGGGCGCTGGAAAGATCAAGGCAGGGTTAGAGAGTTGGGACTTTCAGCCCCAACCCCCAGCCTCCTGGGAGGTGAGATGAGAGGGGCTGAAGGTTGAGTTGATCACCAAGGGCCAATAGTTTAATCAATGCTGCTTACATAATGAAGTCTCCATAAAAACCCAAAAGAACAGGGTTTGAAGAGCTTCCAAATAGCTGAACGCGTGGAGATTCCTGGAGGGTGCGCACTGGGAGGGCATGGAAGCACTGAACCCCTGCCCATGCCCTATGCATCTCTTCATCTGTATCCTTTGAAATATTTTTATAATACCCTTTATAATAGACCAGTAAACATGGACCCTGAGTTCTGTGAGCTGCTCCAGCAAATTAATCAAATCCAAGGAATGAGTTGTGGGATCTCTGATTTACAGCCGGTCAGTCAGGGCATGGGTAAAACAACCTGGGACTTGAGATAGGCATTGGAAGTCAGGGGCAGCCTTGTGGGACCGAGCCCTCCACCTGTAGGGTCTGACACTATCTCCAGGTAGATGGTGTTGGAATTGAATTGGAGAATGCCCAGCTGGTGTCTGCTGAAGAACTGATTGCTTGCTTCTTGGTGGGGAACCTCTCCTCCAGTATTTGGTCACAGAAGTCTTCTGTGTAGATTGTTGTGGTGTGAAAGCAAGGGAAAAAGTTTGTGTTTTCCATTCACAAATGTTCTTTGTGAGGCAGGGAATATGCAAGCGTTTCACCATAGCAGCTCTCTATCTGAAACCCTTGCTAGAGATGACATCACATACATTTCTCTGGGAATGTTTCCTCTGTGCCTGTGTAGAATTTAACATCAGAATAAATCTAACTGTGTCAATATCATAAAAAAGAGGATCATTTATTTCAGTTATAACATTGGGCTTTCATTTTGATTTCAACTTACTTTGTATTTCACTTTCAATTATTGATGACTATCTAGGCACCAGGCTATTTGTAAGTATTTATCAATACTCCTAATAAAAGTATTGTAGGACTTTCTCCTCAGTTCAGCTAAAAAGCCACATTCTTGTCACACGACCAGGAAAGATTAGGCTTTTGGACACCTAGAAGGATGAGAAAAACAGAATTTATTGGGCAAAAAGGAAAAAGACTCTCAGTAAAGCAAGAGAGGTTCCTGTTAACAGGCCCCCATCTCACAGATGGAACCCCGGGAATAGGAGAGGCCAGGCTCCTCATGGCTGAAAATGGTGTGAACTTCTCGAGGTCCCGCCCCATCCTCCCAGTGCGCAGGCTGGTAGAAGGTTCTCTGTGGAGACCTTTTTACTTGGCTGTCTCAAAAGCATAGAAATATCATATAGTTTCCACACGCACATATGAACCACACAATGATCATGGCAGTTGATATTAGATTTAGACAGTGAAAACACCCTTTTAAGAACTTTTGTCTTTTTTTTTCCTTCTTCAGTTTTCTATTTTTCAACTAACATGTCGCTTTGTATTTCATTGAAGATGTACTTTCTGATTTCCACATAGAGCTACAAATGTCCAGTTCACATCACAACACCAAGGAGAAGCAGCTCCGTTTTTCCTTTTGCCACTTCACCCTGAGGTCCACCTTCAGGAGCCAGCTCTCTGGGATAGTCCTGATCTTCTCCCAGCACAATCAGCTAAAAATCCCATTGTAAATCCTGCTCCTGGGTAAATGGAAGTCAGTGTGTCAGAATGGCAATAAGCTCTTACCAGAATGAACTGTATGAAAAAAAATATCTGATGCCTTTTCTCTAAGACTGTCTAAAAAAGAGGAAAATGGTATAAATACTCATTTTATACACTACTAGATATGTTTCTGAAAAACTGCATGTGAATGGAAAAATTTGAACTGATTTCAAGTGCATGAGGAGACTTGACTAACTAAATAAAACCTCTGGAGAATTCTTTTCAAAAAGGTAGACTTAATCTCTATTTAGTCACTTGCTTAGTTTGGAATTTTATCTAGCACAACTCTTTGCATGCTAGAATGTGGTGAACTTTTTTTCCTCTAGCTTTAATTTGTGACAATCATTTGAAAAGCCAGGAGAATTAATCTAGATTTTGAGGACAGAAGGTCCATTTCAGGCTTTCTCATTTTTTGGTATATTGTATGGGGGCAAATCCTTGTGACGAGGGTTCAGGGTGAAGAGGGCTAATTAGGCCTCATGATTAGGGGAGGAAGGAACCACAGGATGGAGCCTGCGGGACTGAGTTTGTCAAGGAGGGCTTCGAAGTGCGGAGGTGACCTTGAATGGTGCAGGCCAGTGATCTAAAAACATTTCAGCTATGGAACCCATTCTTCAAAGAAGTCATACTCAGAAGCCTAATACATTAAACATGTAAAAGCCAGGCTGCTCTGCCTGAAGCGATGTGGGGATCCTGGAGTCCTGCTGATGAAGGGTGGATTTGACCATGCTGTTTAATGTGTGTCACTGATTAGAGGGTAGACCAACCGCTACATAGAGCCTGGGTCTTCTGTGCAACAGCTGTGTGACTTGGGTCAGCTGCATCACCTGTGTGAGCCTCACGGCCCTAATCTGTGAAATGAAGATTAAGCACCACCTCTCTAGTTTCATGTAAGGGTTGAAGAAGCTAACACGGGTTATTGTGCTTGACACAGGCTGTCTGTATATGATGATCTGACAAATGTTAAAACCATTGCTCCTTCCCACCAACCAGTCAGCTTCCTACCTCACCTAAAATTTCCACCCAAAAAAATCACTAACAGATTTCACAACAAAGGTGGGGGACTTGTCTCCAGAAGGAACCATTAACATGGAAATACTGCCCCTGAAGAGAAAAGGGATCTGTTGTTTCTTCTCTGGGCTTTGAGTTGATATTGTTAGAGCCACAATCACAAGCACAGGTTCTTAGAACTGTGATAAAAGAGCACCGAGTCAACAACTTTTACAAACATGAAAACTGAGTGTTCAAGAGGTTATTGAGTACCCAAGGCCAAGCAATCACATTGGAAGGACATGGATTATTCACGTTTCCAAGTTCTGATTTAGATTCATTTTACTATTAGGTTGGTGTAAACACAATTGCAGTTTTTGCCCTTAAAAGTAATCACTTTTATAACAACCTAATATAAGAAGCTGTTTTTACAAACTGGAAGCAAGAATTCACTGAAAAGAGACGTGAGGAAAATTTCTGCGGTGATGGAAATGTTCTTTATCTTGATGGGAATGTAGGTTCCATGGTTTTAATACATTTCTCAAAATTCATTGAATTGTACATTTAAGATCTGTGCAATTTATTATATAAAATTATGTCTCCATTTAAAAATAAGTAAGTGTGATGTGCCCACCCCAAATTCATGTGCTTAAATCTTAATTTTCTGTACCTCAGAAAGTGACCTTACTTGGATATAGGGTTTTCACAGAGGTAATCAAAATAAAATGAAGTCATTAGAGTGGGTCTTAATTCAATATGCCTGCTGCCTTTATAAGAAGGGAATATTTGGACACAGAGGCTTATGAAGAGATGACAACCATCTACAAGCCATGAGAGGGGTCTGAAACACATGTTTCTCTCCCAACTCTCAAAAAAGAACCAACCCTGCCAACACCAAGATGTTGGCAGATAATACCTTAAATAAAGGTATTTTATATAAGGTGTATCTCTTATAAGGAACACAATATTTATTTGTTTTCCTTTCAGACAAGACCAGTTGTGTTCAGGGTGTTATGGCCATAGATGGTTTCTTCTTTTCAATTCAGACTAATAATCTTAATTTTTAGATTGAAGCATTCGGTCTATTTGTATTTAATGTAACTCCTGACATATTTCAATGTATTTATTTTTTCTTAATTGACCAGGCCAGTTTCGTGTTCCTTTTTGCTGTTTGGTATTTACATTATTTTGATTTTATAAATGAGCAATCTTTGACTTTGAGAGGTAATACAAATTAACTAAGTTGATATACTGGTAAACAGCAGAGTTCCTGAGGAAAGAAAGCAGAAAACTGGCCAGCAGGACAGTGTGGTAGAGCAGAAAGAGCTCTGGCATTAGAATCCAACATACCAGCTCCCCACTGTACTGTGGTGTGACTTTCTCCAGTCTATTTCCTTTTCTGAAAGTTAAGAGTGATGATGCATATCCTACCAACCACTCTGAGTGGTTCAATTCACATGAGAAGTGAAAGTGCTTTGTGAATTGGTTTTCCACAGGGCTGGGCCCTGTTTGAGGAGTGAAAACAGGAGGTTGGTAGAGAGACCTGCCCAAGGTGACTGAAGAAAGGACGGGGAGTCATCACGTGAAGACAGATTTGAGGGCAGGCAGCTCCCCCACAGCAGGTGCGCTCCAGAGGCAACTCACGGAGTGTTGCAATTCCTTGTTTATTTATTTTTTCCTTATTGCTATTAATCTAAAATTGTTCACTTTTCTCTTTCTAGTCTACACAGAGCACTTTAAGATTGGAAAGATTTTGATCATCTCAAAAGTCTTAGATACAAAAATTCAGTCTGTGTGGCAGGGAACAGCTCACTCCTGACTGGCTGAAGACAGGAGGTTGGAGAAATAAATGAACTTGAAGTAGACATGAAGTTTCACGCCTGGGATCCTAAAGTAAGATAATGTTTGTAAGGCTGATTGCTAATCAATATGCCTTATTTCCCAGATTCTTTTATCTGAATTATTCCTTCCTCAACCAACATCCTGAATTAGGAGTTGTGTTAAGTTATTACTCAAGATAGAGACTTAAAAGGACTGGATTTCAAATGCAGCCAGCAAGGTTTAAAAGCCTAAGGGGGCGGGAAAATGAACTTCCCAATAGGGGAAAAAACCGGCAGTTCTGATGATTGGCAAAGCGGTCTGGCTTCTTCCAGAAATATTTATAAAGGCATAAATTAATGCATTCCAGTTTCTCAAGGAGAATGAAAACAAAAATCCCCAAACATTCTAATTTCTCTAAGAGAATATAAACATAAAAGCAAGAGGGTCCTAACAGCATTGCTCGTATCCACAGTGCTTCTGTGCAGAACTGTGCTCTCTGCACAGTGTCCTGCAGCCATCATGGCCAAAAATAGAATGACGGGAAAGATACTCCCTTCCAAATCAGGAGATTCCATGCTATAGGTTTCTTATCAACCTTCTCAGGTTGAGAACTTCAACAGAAATTGTAAGCTGAATAGATGGTCTGGCGAGGAGGGGCATAGAGAGTCACTTGCAATGCCATTTCAGTAATTAACAATCTGTTTATATACAAATAACTCCCAAATCTGGAGAAAGTGGGAAAGCACTTTCACCACCATTTTATAGATAACTCAGTTTTATATAAAAAGCTAAGTATAAACATATTATAAATGAAGTGAGAATCCTGAATAAAAACACATTCTACATGAAGTGAAAGAATTCTCGTTCTCATCTTACACAAAGCATTTAAATGAATTTCTTTGGAACAATTCTGTTTGATACATTTCTAATATGTATGTTTACTTATTTTCTCCTGAGAACAAATATAAGGTTTCCGGGTCAGAGACAGGCTGATTGTTTACTTATAGGATATCTTGGTGCTAGTTTCCCTGTCCCCAGTTTCCCCTTTGGGTGATTCTATGGGAGCAGATGTTACTCTGGATGTACAGAGGTGTAGAAGGAGACTGCAATATGGAAGAACTCCCAAATTATGAACCCAAGTGCTGGTTCCTATATAACCTATACAACTGGTGGTTCAGGTGTCCCCTCCTTTTTAGGGAGAAGGAGGGAACATAATATTTACATAGCTTTTATATAAAATATTATGTAAACATAATATTTTAAAAGGGTAGATTTTAGGGAGAAGGAGGGAAACCTTATGTTTTTAATGCAAACAAACCCTCTGTTGGAAAAAAAGCAAAAGGTCCTAGATGTTATAGCGCTTTAAAATATAAATGTTAGGCTCAGGAATTTATTGCCCTTTGAACTGTAAATAAAGAAACCCAGAGGCAAATAAACCTGTAAATCTCTCAGGAGTGATTCACTATCTCCAACTTCCAAGGCATGGCTGTTGATCAACATCTGTTAACCCAAGTTGCCAGTAAGTTTTGCTCAGGAAGCCATGACTCTGCAGAACACAAAAATATTAGTTATTTCTTAACACCATAAAATGTATTTTGGTAGCACTGTCTTTCCCGTTCATGGACAAGTAATTATTTTATCTGGAGGCTGCACAGCATAAGAGTAGTAGAAGATAATGGTGAAAAGTAACTGGATTATGAAAAGTCCTGAATGTTAAAAGGTTTGGACAATACATGTGTAGACAACGGGTAATCAATGAATATCTCTGACCTCCTAAGTTTAGAGGAGGAGTGTTATCAGATACAGAAGGAACAAACTGCATGACCACCTCAGCACAGAATAAGAGACTTTCAAAAAAGCGGGGGTCAGGGTCTGTAGGAGTAAAAAAGTAGGAGAATAGGAGGAATGGGAATGGCAAGAGATTCAACAGTGTCAAACTCTTCATTTTTGAGGAAAACAGAAGGGCTGAAGCCCAAGAGAAGAACCTTAGGAATTCACTTTAGATGAACTCTGTATTCTCCTTTTTTTTTGAGACCGAGTCTCGTTCCGTCTCCCAGGCTGGGGTGCAGTGGCGCCATCTCGGCTCACTGCAACCTCCTCTTCCCAGGTTCAAGTGATTCTCCTGCCTCAGCCTCTGGAGTAGCTGGGACTACAGGTCCCTGCCACCATGCCTGGCTAATTCCCCTTTTGTATTTTTAGTAGAGATAGGATATCGCCATGTTGGCCAGGCTGGTCTCGAACGCCTGGCCTCAAGGGATCCACCCACCTTAGCCTCCCAAAGTGCTGGGATTACAGGCGTGAGCCACCGTGCCCAGCTGAATTCTGTATTCTTGATAAGAGCTCTGAATGACGCCATCTGCTGCTGAGTGTGTATGGGGCATAGAGAAAGGTAGCAAAAGGGTATGATGAGGAAAGAATGTATTTATTCACGGAAGAAAAATCTTAATTTTTTCATCATGTTTTCCTTAGAGTTTTCTAAGTGTCGCCATTTAGCTCCAGTTTGTCATATTCTCCTTCAAACCTTGGCGTCTATATGAAGGCCTAGCAAAAGCTGAAAGCAGGCAGTGGGGTTACCTAGGGTTGGGGTCTGGTCAAACAGTTACAAGAAGAATCAGGATGTGAAAAAGTCTAGGGTGGCACTACACACATTCATGAGATGGCCAAGTGTGTTAAAGGTGGCTTAGGGATTGTGAAGCAAATGAGAAGCAGAGAGACCAGAAACCCTAACAGTAGTAACAACCAGGGCCAGCATGAATGAGGGAGTGGGAGTAGAGAAACCTTGCCATTTCAAGTCAAGCAGGTTAGGGTGTGAGAAGAGGGTGGTGAGTACAGAGAAGAGTTGAGCAGCTTCAGTTCTTGATCATAATCCCTCCAAAGATCAAGGTCAGGAACAGTGAGAGGGTGGGAGAATAGGAAAAATGGTAGAGGAGAGAGATTCAGGTAAAAGGGGCACATTTCAAGCTTCAGGTATTAGAAGAAGTCTCAGTGATGAAGACGTCAATGGTATAACCATGCTGGGGAGTAGACATTAAGGCCCTGGATTTATGGAGGCACAGGAATCAGGAAAGGGATGAGTATGTGCTGGGCACAGTTGAAGCTGAGTGGGACGTAATGGACAGGGAGTATGATGAGAGAAAGGAAGGCTGGAGATATGCTGGAGATGAGTGGGTCTTCGGGGCACAGTTACATTTTACTCTAAGATGATGATGTAGAACTTGTCATCCTCAGAGTTCTAATTGGAATGCTGGCAGGACAACATGATGCAGTGGCTCTGCGAAAAGCTTTTCCTTGACTTATTGGGCCTGGCACTATGGATTCTGTGGAGCTTCAGTAAGAAAGTAGGAAAGGTTTGAACTGCAGTCCTGATACGATAGAAGTGAAATGAAAGCTGGTACAGCTGGTGAAAAAGCCATAAGAAAAAAATGTATCCCCCTTACTTGAATGTATTTCAAAAATAATTGCTACTAAAAATTATTACATTTCTTATTGTCCCTTAATTTTCTTAAAATTTAATTTTCTGAAGAATCAGAGTAAAACACATTCAATATGTGCTGTTTTCAAAATAATATTGCATATATTTGAATGAGTATTGCTTGTAAAACTTATTCTAACAATATTTATAATATCACTGAGGATAGTATTAAGGAAGGGGAGATATGGCATATACGAGAAGTTGTTTTTATCTTTAGTTTCAGTAGTACATATCAACAAATATTTTACCCAAGACCAAATTTAATATTCTGTTATAATATTCTGATCATTTAGAGACTTACGCTCATCCATAAAAAGTTCATGCTAATCTTACTTACTTTCAGAAACCGCATCTTTTTTACACTTTTGTCTCCAAGCAAAATTAGCAGTAATTAGTAAATTGAGGATGCCATTGTGGAGAGCTGCTTCTTACCATCTCTCACACTGTAACTGTGCCACACAGAATCTTAATGGATTCGCTTCAGGGTTCTGTGAAAGGGTCATGGGAGAAGCTTAATGCGTCTGTGTCATATCAGGATCAGTGTGCTCTGTTGCTATGAAAAGGCCCAAAGCTGGCCGGGCTTATAGTGTCAAGGCTCCAAATAAAATCTATTCTCAATGATCTCAGATGTTCCTGTGGGAATGGCATGTTCTGGTAGAACCATATCTTTAGAGTTTTTAGGCTGGACAAAGCCACACATCTCTGTCGCAGCCTAGATCATTAATAAAGAACTCTTGGCAGTATCCCAGCTCTGAGGTAGGCACAGGGAGTAGAGGCAGTAGAACGTGATGCTTGTGTTTATGATTTGACGCTAGGCTTTGGCAACTTGCTCATCTCTCAATCTTACTTATATTCTTATTGTCTTAGTCTGTTTCAGCTGCTGTAACGAGGCACTACAAACAGAGTAGCTTGTAAAGAACAGAAGTTTATTATCTTACAGTTCTGGAAGCTGGGAAGTCCAAGATCAAGGCAGGTCAGTGTCTGGTGAGGGCCTGCCTTCTGGCTTATAGAAAGTGCCTTCTTGCTGTGACCTCACATGGTGGAAGGGATAAGGCCTCTTTTATAAGGACACTAATCCTATTCATGAGGGCTCTGCCCTTGTGACCTAATCACCTCCCACAGGCCCCACTCCTAATATCATCATCTTGGCAGTTAGAATATGCATTCTGGGGGAGACACAAAAATCACACCATGGCGCTTATATTAATTCTTAGTTTCTTTTTTCTTTTTTCTTTCTATCTTTTTGAGATGGAGTCTCACTCTGTTGCCCAGACTGAAGTGCAGTGGCATGATCTTGGCTCACTGCAAGCTCTGCCTCCTAGGTTCATGCCATTCTCCTGCCTGAGCCTCCCTAGTAGCTGGGATTACAGGTGCCCGCCACCACGCCCGGCTAATTTTTTGATTTTTTTTTTTCCAGTAGAGATGGGGTTTCACCATGTTAACCAGGATGAGTCTCGATCTCCTGACCTCATGATCCACCCACCTTGGCCTCCCAAATTGCTGTGATTACAGGCATGAGCCATCGTGCTCACCCTAGTTTCTTAAATTCATAATATAAGAATACTGATAGTACTTGCTATACAAGAATGCTGTAATCTAGTCTACTCTCATCATATCCAATGAGCAAACCTGGGTTTTGGAATAAATATTACATTCCAGGATTAAAGGACATTTTAAAAGGTAAAATCACAACTGTCATGCAAACATAAACTAAACATATATTAAAGATTTCATTTAACCCATTAATGAGAGAAACAGCACAATACTGTAATTATGAAAAAGGAGAATTCAGAGGAATGCTGAGATGAATTTCCAAATAGATATAAAACTGGTCAGTATTTACAGGGCAATACTCAATTGCATTCTTCTGAAAACAATTTACATTGCTGTGGACAAGAATCATTCGTATTACATCAATTCTCTACAAGTCTTTCACAACTTTTCTGATATAAATTATATAAAAGACAATGGTTTTTAAAGATACAAATTTAGACTGGGCGCAGTGGCTCATGCCTGTAATCCCAGCACTTTGGGAGGCCGAGGCGAGTGGATCACCTGAGGTCAGGAATTCAAGACCAGCCTGGCCTACATGGCAAAACCCTGTCTCTACTAAAAATACAAAATTTAGCTGGGCATGGTGGTGCATGCCTGTAATCCCAGCTACTAGGGGGGCTGAGGCAGGAGGATTGCTTGAACCTGGGAGGTAGAGGTTGCAGTGACCTGAGATCATGCCACTGCACTCCAGCCTGGGCAACAGAGCGAGACTCCATCTCAAAAGAAAAAAAAAAAGATACAAATTTTAAAAAGGCAGCTGCTCATTGAGAAATAAACAAAATTTATTTATTTTTATTATTAAATAAATACCATTAATTAAGTGAAAATCATGTTGAAAATCTCTCTCTGCCTTTGACTCATTGCTGTACTTTAACAGCAGATATATCTTAAGGAAGCGTACTAAAGCTCAGAGTCATCTAAATGTGATGATCTCTGCTGTTTTCTAGGTCACCTCTCTCTGTTACTGAGGAATGCTGGCTTAGGAAATGTGCACTAACTTTATTGTCTCCATAAGAAAGATATACAGTAATGCATCGATTAATGATAAGTACCAAGAAATGCAGGTTAGGCAGTTTCATTTTTGTGCAAACATCATAGAGTGTACTTACACAAACCTAGATGGTATAGGCTACTCCACACCTAGGATATATGGTAGCGCCTATTGCTCCCAGACTACAAACTTGTACAGCATGTTACTGTACTGAATACTATAGGCAATTGTAACACAGTGGTAAATATTTCTGAATCTAAACATAGCTAAACATAGAAAAGTTACAGTAAAAATTCAGTATAAAAAATAAAATATGATATGCCTATATAAGGCGCTTACCAAGAATGGAGCTTGCAGGACTGGAAGTTTCTCTGGTGAGTGAGTGAGTGGTGAATGAATGTGAAGGCCTAGAATGCTGTTGTACACGACTGTAGACTTTACAAACACTGTACACTTTGGCTACACTAAATTTATAAAAAAATTTTCTGCTTCAATAATAAATTAACTTTAGTTTACTGTAACTTTTTGGCTTTGTAAACTTGGAATTTTTCAAACTTTTTGACTCTAGCAATGGAACTTAAGCTTAAAACACAGACACACTGTATAGCTATACAAAACTATTTTTCTTTCTTTATATCCCTATTCTGTAAGTTTTTCTATTTCACTCTTTCAACTTTTTTATAAAAACTAAGACAAAAACACACATTAGCCTAGGCCTACACAGAATCAGGATCATCAATATCACTATCTTCCACCTCCATACTTTATCCCACTGGAAAGTTTAGGGGTAATAACACGCATGGAGCTGTCATCTTCTATGATAACAATGCCTTCTGAAATACCTCCTGCAGGACCTGCCTGAAGCTGTTTTACGTTTGTTTTTATAAGTAGAAGGAGCACTCTAAAATATCGATAACAATTATAAAATGGTAAATACATCACTATGTGACAGACATTTATTATCAAGTCTTATGTACTATACATAATTGTATGTGCTAAACATTTGTATGACTCAGTGCAGTAGGTTTGTTTATACCAGCATCACCACAAACGCGTGAATAACGCCTTGCACTATGACCACATTAGGATGGCTATGCCATCACTAAACAATAGTAATTTTTCAGCTCCATTATAATCCTATGGGATCACTGTTGTATATGTGGTGTGTTGTTGATGGAGAGGTTGTTCTCGGAGCATGACTGTAGACAGGAAGATGCTTTTTCGCAAACAGACAAAAAGACATCATGAAATTAAATATAAATTTCTGCATTTGAGAGTTACTTGAGCAGCTTAGAGACAAGAAACTAGGATTCAAAGACCCGAGTCTTTTACAGCCAAGGCCAAAGTCATTTGATATTGTCAAATCTCAGTTGTTTCATTTGAATGAGAATGGTCACGATAATACTAATCTCAAAATGTTGTTGGAAAGATGAAATTAAAGAATTTATGTGGAAGACCTCTATAAACTGGAAAGTTTTATTCACATGGTAGCTGTCATTACTATTTTAATCTACTAGATTGAGTTACACAGTCTGTGCCACAGAGATACAGGTACTCTGCATGTGGAGGAGCAGATGGTAAAGTGGGGTGATAACCCCACCTCTGAAAGTGATTTGCTGTGTGACCCTGGACAAGTCATTGAACCTTCAAGGCTTTCTTTGCTTCTTTGCCCCTTTTTATTTAGCAGACTAATTGTGAGTTTCCACTGAAGTAATAACTGTCACTCAGAAATCTACAAAGTACTCTACAAGTGTAAAACATTGTCATTAGTGTCAACAATGTGTTACATTTGATTTTACCAAAATGAAATTATAATTTTTTTCATTTGTTGGTTATGTATAAACAATTTTTTTCTTTATTTAATTCATACATACTAATTAAAAATAATATGTGACTTAAAAGGAAAGTTCCCAGTATTATTCTCTTGCTCACGATTTGGCTAATGAAATATGAGAGAATCTCTGCTATCATTTTCATTTGGAGTCAAAATTGTCATAATGTTAAAACCACAGCTGAAGGAAATTTCCCATTGAAATGAAATGGCATTTGTAACTAGGTCATTAAGGGTGGTTTCTTTAGAAAGGATTGTCTAAAAAAAGAAAAAAAAGACAATCACATGAGTCCTGAAATAGGATTTTAATGGTGCTACATGGCCCAGGGAGCCAAAAAGGCATTGAAAGGAATTTTTCCAGTTTTTTGTTTTTTGATCCTAAAGTAGTACATATGAGATATAACAATGATTTTAAAAAATAAATGTGCCCATAGAAACTTAAAAATAGTAGAGTAAAATAATAAGCATCATATGTTTCTAAAAACAAATATATCAATAACTAACACTCATATTCCCCCGTTCCTTGATTACTTTTTATTTTCTTAGGAAATTTCTTGGTGCAAAAATGCTACAGCTTTCAAAGCATTCACTCCTTGATTCAATTTCACCATTTTTAGTTTATACAAAATTATAGCAATAAATCATATGATTTTCAAACTTATTTAGCTTGTACTGAGTTTTTAGGAATTCTAGAGTAATTATTAATTGAGATGTGACATAAACACTTATACATAAAAAGGCAAACCCAGCTTTATCACCACATTCAAAATAGTGTATTAAACTTTGAGTTAAAAAACCTTTAGCTTATTGTTGAAGACGAGTTTAATGGTAATTCTAGTTTTTCATCTTTGCCGATAAAATGGGGTGTTACACTAGTATGACGTGGGATAACCAAACTTCTGACGAGTCATTTGCAACAACATGGATGGAACTGGAGGTCATTATGTTAAGTGAAATAAGCATGGCACAGAAAGACAAACTTTGCGCGTTCTCTCTTGTTTGTGGAAGCTCAAAATTAAAACAGTTGAAATCATGGAGATAGCGAGTAGAAAGACAGTTACCAGAGGCTGAGAAGGGTAGTGGGTGGGGTAGGGGGAAAGTGGGGATGGTTAATGGGTACAAAAAATAGAAAGAATGAATAAGACCTTAGTATTTGTTAGCACAACAGGGTGACTATTGTCAATAACAATTTAATTGTATATTTTAAAATAATAAAAGAGTATAATTGAATTGTTTATAACACAAAGGATAAATGCCTGAGGGGATGGATACCCCCCTTACCATGATGTAATTATTATGCATTATATGCCTATATCAAAGTATTTCATATACTCCATATGTACCTACTATGTACCTACAGAAATGAAAAATAAAAAATCAAAAAAAGAAAAACTGTAGGTACTTTAAGATGTACAGAAATGAACACACACACACACATATTTATCTTGTCCTTTTGAAGCTTATGAACATGGAAACCGTTTCAGTATGAGTGTTAATTGTTAACACCCTGACAAGTAGAAATAAATATACCACTATTTTCCCTTATTCTAATCATCTTAACCTTTCTTTTGCCATTTATACTGACTTCCACATGACTGTTAAGTTCAGAAGTTCGACCTTTATTTTCACCCCTACTCACCCACTACCACTTCCATTGTGGCCATTGCCACCATTACCAACATGCCTAACAGAAATACAGAGATACAACACACAGAACTCCACCTGTCCCATTCTTCAATAATCCTGCTCGTGTTACCAATTCTTAAGTGAGTAGTGAGTGAAAGAGCAAAACCCGTTGATTGTCTAGGAGTTATTCACAAGAGCAAAAGTTACCACTACTAATTGCAGTTAAATCTCACACCCTCTCCCCCTTTTTAGTACAAATTGTAGTCACAGATTGTAGCAATGCTATTTTGGTTATAACACTTCAAAGCATTGCACTCCTCATGTTTTTTCTAGACCAATGTTTTCCCAAAAGTATATTCATGGAATGCTTTATCCTGGGAAAGCTCTACCAGGAAAATTTTCTTGGAAAATTCTTTTGTTTTTGTTTTTAGAGACAGAGTCTTGCTCTGTCACCCAGGCTGGATTGCAGTGGTGGAATCATACCTCTCTGCAGGCTTGAACTTCTGGAGTCAAGTAATCATCCTACTTCAGCCTCCCAAGAAGCCAGGACTACAGGTGAACACCATCACACCTAGCTAATTTAAAAAAAATGTTTTTGTAGCGTTAGAGTCTCACTATGTTGCCCAGGCTTGTCTTAACCTCCTGGCCTCAGGTGATCCTCCTGCCTCAGACTACCAAGAAAATTCTGAATATTCCTCTCCTGAAAAGTCATGAGTTAACATCTATTAATGACTCTTGCAACAAAGGAACCTATTTTGTGTAACTCAGCATTTCCTAAGTTTATTTGACCATTGGACTCCTCACTGACCTTACTTAATGGGCAGCTATGAACATCCCTCAGACCTTGTATTTCCAGGAAAGACACTCCGGTAAATGCTTCTCTTGACTGACAAAAGAGAGAATCCATTTAGATGAATGATTCATCCTCCCTAAACTTGAAAGTCTTAATAGTCAGCTCCGGGAAGAGGCGGGGGCACCACAACTAAATGAGAGTCGAGAAGGAAAGGGTTTATTGGAATCACAAGACTGCTTGATCAGTGATAAGCATTCCACTTACTGAAGAAGAGTAGACTCTTCCTGTCAAGATCTTGTCAATCTTGGCAAGAGCTGGGTTATGCTGTGGATGAAGCTGGGGAGCCCTTTGACTGCATTTTTTGTTCCTGCTGTATCTCTTGTCAGTGTTTCAAGGCTGTTTGGGGCACTCGCTTGGTGCAATATGACTTAAAAAATAACAAACTTATTTTCTAATTAAAATTATTTTCTGATTTATATATTTTATGTGGTAAGATAGATGTAAAATTTACCATTTTAACTAAATTTAAGTGAAAACTAGCAATGTTAAGCCACAATTGTTCAAATACCCCTAAGTGTGGCACAGTTTCCTTGTTCTCTTTTTCCCCCAGGTGTTCCGTGACTAAAAAGAAAGCTGAATTTGTCCTTTACTTTCACTTTAGGAAGGATATGAATGTGCCAATCTTTATGGTCACCTTTTTTGTTTTTAAAAGATAGTTTTTTAAAAGTTGTTTTAACATTTTACTGCTGGAGATAAATTTGGCATTGATTTGGTACATATTAGTATAAATATAGCCCTTAAGTAATGCAAGATTTAGAAATATTTACAGAGCTAGCATGATCAAATTGACTTCAACCTTTTATGGCTTACTGAGATACTTTCAAGTTCTTTTGGTAGAAAATTCTCACAAGAAGCAGAGTTTCTGGCCTGGTGGTATTGCTGACAACCTGCTTATCTAGTGCCTTCTATTTACACATGATGGTGGGAATTCTGTGGTTTGGATAAGAGAGATTTACATAAACATCTTTGGATCAGGGCATCAGTAGAGCTGGTGTTACTAAGGAGAAGGCTATACAAAATTTATGCATGAAAAATGAAAACTAAATCATATCTCTAAAATGGTGCTTCAACTGGATTCATCATTTTGTCTTATTTCCTTCTTCTGCCATGAGGATACACCTTATCTGATGTAGTTCCTAGCATGACAATCCTGGCAAACACATAAAAATAAAAATATTAAGTGATGCACAATTCCATATAAAAAGGCCAACAGTCCCAAAGTTCAAAACCAAGTTCAAAGGAGGTCTCCATGTGCATCAATACAGAAAATTTGGGCTGCTATGGGAAACAAGGGGATCAGCTTACTTCTTACACAATAAAAAGCCAAATTAGCACAGCTACATAATGTAGATTTTTCTGCTACATGTAGAGAGGACATATTTGGCAATTTAATAGGTTCTCTTCATCTTTGCTGCTCAAGGAACTGTGGAGCTGACTGAATCTAGAAAAGCCAAGATAATGTCCGAGTAATAAAAACAGGATCTGTGATCGTCTAATCCATTGATAAGCAAATGGCATCCTTGCTCCCCATTCTGCCCTATTTAAGAAGATCAATTTAATTTTGGAGCAGAAGAAGTTCCAACTAAAAGGCCAAAGACGACAAATTGCATTAGTTTAAAAGACCCATACACCGGCTTAGGAAGCTGCTTTGAGAAACATACTATAAGAGGCAGCTGGACAGAGAAAATACACGAAGCTGTTACTTCTTTGCAGACATCTCTAATTGGCAAAGACAGTTCTAGGGCTTTTTCTTTTTCTTTTCTTTTCTTTTCTTTTTTTTTTCCCCCCCTGAGATGGAGTCTCGCTCTGTTGCCAGGCTGGAGTGCAGTGGTACAATCTCCGCTCACTGCAACCTCTGCCTCCCGGGTTCAAGCAATTCTCTTGCCTCAGCCTCCTGAATAGCTGGGACTACAGGCGTGTGCCTCCATGCCCGGCTAATTTTTATATTTTCAGTTGAGATGGGGTTTCACTATGTTGGCCAGGCTGGTCTCGAACTCCGGACCTCGTGATTCGCCCGCCTTGGCCTCCCAAAGTGCTGGGATTACAGGCATGTACTGCTGTGCCAGGCCTCTAGGGCCTTTTATATCCACCAAGCATATGTCAGCAGTAACTGAGGGACAGCAAAGCCCAAGAGCTGTCCTGGGAAGTGAGAGAATATTGTAACTATGATGGGAGGCAAACAAACAAGAAAACAACCACCACCCCTCCCCCCACCACACACAAAATCCTCATGTGCTGAAAATAATACTCCTGTGCACCTTTCATGCCCATGAAAGATCCTGGTTTCTAAGGCTCAAAAAGTACACTGCTACTCCCTGGAAGTGATTACAAAAAGCATCCTCAGCCAGAACCTACTTGCTCAGGCAAAGCTCTCTGACTTCTAACAGATTTAAGGGGTGCGCAGTGAATATGGTGATGGTGATTCCCATGCTCATTGTTTCCTTGATTTCAAGCAGAAATAGAAAACATCCCCAGGACAGATGTTTATTACAGAAGAGGCGTTTCTTAAAACTTGATCTTTTCCTTATTTCTCTGGATTTGGAGACCTTGAAGTAAACATCTGAAGTAAAAGCACTCTGGGAAAAGTCAGACCAAATTTGATGTGAGCTTCTCCCTCAGGTTTCCCATGTGTTAAGGTGCCTGATTGCTGTCCAAGAAACTGGTCCTCTCCTGCTGGTCCTCATCCCCCTTCTGGGATTTTATATTCACCCATGATTCCCCTGCCAGGTGGACAGTCATGATCACCAACTACAGAATTGTTTTTCTCTTCTTTTTCTTTTTGATTAGAAACAGGAAATAAGTTTATTTTGAGCTCTCCAAACCAGGAGCAAACATCAAGAAGAAGAAAAAAGTATATATAAGCACTGTGAGCAGAGAAGTCCTTTAATACACACTGTGTGCAGAGTCAGAGCGGAGACGCTGCTATAACAAATAGCCCCGGACTGGAATAGGCTTGTTGGCATTTATTGTAATTTACTGATTCTATTACCAAGCACAGTCCTCCATCTGGATAATATGTAGACCTTTTTTTTCCTGGTAATAGCAAAGGTCTGCAGGTAATATCCTCTCATTTCCTAGGAAGAAATTTCTGCAGAATTACCCCAACCACAGGCAAGCACTACATTACTTGTGAAACAAAGCTGAATTTTATTAAAAATATTCTTCAAGGGCAAGTAAAAGTTATCACTTTTGATTATTTATAAATTTAGTTTTATAAAACATATATTTTTCTCAATTTATCATACCCTCATGCAAAGAAAAAACCTATTTTGTGTTTTTCTTCTTTAATTAAACATGTGTTTGAATTATATTGGAGCTCAAGGTCTTCAGAAAAGCCAGGTGGGGATTATTTCTACTGGAAAGTTGAATAATTTAAGAGATTTGTTCCCATGTCAATTGTCAGAATAAATGTAAGCGTATCTTGAATCTGACTTCTTTAGGTATGTCATACAAAGGTTCTGTTTGTAGTTTTTTGTGAACCCATAGAAAGAAACTTAGAGTTCCACTGATATAAAAAACAAGTACTTCACTGAACTGGAAAAGACTGGTGAGTTCTAGCCCACTTTTGAAGACCCGGTGTGGCTCTCACCATTTTAAAAAATCATTTTTGCTCATCAGATGAATTAAAAACTTTTATTAAAAGAGCACATATAGCATACTCGAGCAATAAAAATTTTTTCACTTTAAAAGACAAATATAAGTACAGAGAAAAATAATTCTGCATAAATAAGAAAGATAGTTGTCATAGAAAAATCTGTAATCTAGTGATAATTTTATTCTAATATTGGAAAGCTTAAATGTTTGATAAACACAACATGTATTTAAGCATTTAAGAGGCTCTTAATTTGCATCTAACAACATTTCATTAAGCAGAAGTAGGTAGGCAAGAAAATTATTTTCTTTCCTCCAAGCCATTGCACTTGCTTAAGAGAAAAATAAAATTAGTCCAGATGATCTAAAATAGTGGTAATGATATCATACATTTGTCTTACACTTTGCAGCTTATAGAATACTTTTCCAGATATTATATTATTTAATTTTCCATTTTTTAAGTTAAAATGATTATTTTACTCACTTTACAGTTTAGTAAACAAAAATCTAGGAGAAACTAAGTAAATTATGAATTATAACAAACAAACGAAATAACTAGTATCTCAGAATCACTGGTGTTTCTATTGTGTTAAGAGGCAGAGGATTTTGGTAAATCTATTTGTTTCCCCAAAAAATATAAGCAATGGCCTAGCCATCAAGATAAATGACTGTAGTCCTTTGAGCTATAATCATATAGCTCAGTATCCATATAGCATATGCTATGTCTAAATATGCTGCTACCAACTGTGGAATAATTGTTGTTTTGTTTTCCTTGGCCAGTTCATTCAACTATAATATCTTGGCATAGTACTCCAAGAGAAGTAAAACATTTCTAAAGAAATTGAACTAGGCCAGATGCAGTGGTTCACTCCTATAGTCCCCACACTTTGGGAGGCTGAGGCGGGCAGATCACTCAAGGTCAGGAGTTCAAGACCAGCCTGGCCAACATGGCAAAACTCTCTCTCTACTAAAAATACAGAAATTATCTGGGCGTGGTGGCACGTGCCTATGATCCCAGCTACTTGGGAGGCTGAGGCAGGAGAATCGCTTGAACCTGGGAGGCGGAAGTTGCAGTGAGTTGAGATCATGCCACTGCACTCCAGCCTGGGCAGCAGGGCGAGACTCTGTCACAAACAAACAAACAAACTGAACTAATTAGATTCCTTATTTAACTGGAAAAATTAGCTGCCTGTCACAAAAAGTGAAAATTACATCTGTGAAAACTATTACATAATAGAAAGCCTATTTAGAATCAATAACAGTAAATAAACTTGGCTTACCTGGTGTTAATATAAAAATTACGTAGTAGTGCTTTTGGCTCTACTATTTTTAAACTCTATCTTTGACCAAAGAACTATAGACTTGAATCTCAAAAAAAGTATCATATATAAGACCATAAAGAGAATAGCAATTGATAGAAGTTAGGCAACTAACATTTAGATGTATTTTTTTATTTCAAGCATTTCCTTCGGAGTTTGCACAATCTGTTCAAAAGTCATGGATGCCATCAGTTTGTCATTGTTCAAGTGATTTGTAAGAAATTTCAGTGTTTAGGTAAAATTGCATCATGTACTTTAGTTTGCGATTTCCTTTGAGTGTGTACACCCCGAATTGCTTGTCTGATTTTCATTCTCAAATATTATTTGTTGGAGGTTATCTATACTTAAGGTCAGATATTTATTTTCTATTTTTTGTTGAGAAAAAAAATCAAAAAGAAAAACATGATTGTTTAAAAAAATCATTCATAAAACCTCAGTTTTTCATGACTAAAATATAGCCCAGGTAAACTCAATTTCAGGATGCAGTACCTTATTTTCACCGTGTTAGCCTTTCCCCTGCTCCTCCCTTATCCCCAGGGAGTAATGATCAATCAACCTAAGCTGAACTGCCCTCCTGTTCAGCTCTGGATCACATAGGTGATCCTGAAAACCTCCCTCCTATTAATTTGCCAACAAGATTTCAAATAAAACCAGAGCTGAAGAGGCAGGAAATGAATACTCTAAATAGTTGACTCTTCTGAGAGTTGAGAATCAACCCTGTAAGTACCAGAAGGTAGGAAATTTATCGAATGAAATTCTTTTTAAAAGACAGTCTCACACTTCTCTGCCTTGTAAACGGAATATTGTGAAGGTAACTTACGCTATTCTTGTTTTGAGGGTAGGATGGATGGAAAGCTGCTTTGGTGAAGTGGAAACAGAATGGGATTGGAGCCCTAGGCTCCATTATGACTATGACACTTTCCAGCTGTGTGGCTTGGATTTGTGTCTGTGGCCAAGTTTATTTCTCTGTAAAAGTGGACCCAATAGCATATCTCGCTAGGCTGCCAGTGAACCACTGAGATGATTTTTGCTCAAGTACCCACAGCCACACCTGCTACATTCTGACTAACTAACATGGTTATTTCTTCTCTGAACCCATTCCTTCAGATAACCAGTGTGTTTTAGGATTCTTGGATCTTACTTGTAGAGATGAAGAGGAGCTCGTGGAGCTCTGGACCTCTTGAGTGGTGACTCAGTTGTCACCCCAGGCCTAATGAACCCATGTCAGGCTGAAACATCCAGCTCTTCCCATCTCCCATGGCTTTCTCATCTTCCAAAAAAATAATTTTCTTCATTGCTGTCAACAGCCTTCAACTTGCTCCCACCAGTCAAAACATCATCTATTATTACTTCTTCATAACTAACAGTGAACACTCAAGGCATCTTGCATTCATCTGTTTCTAACATGATGTGTGTTCCTGGATGACAAGCGTTCTTGGGATCCTGAGTAAGAGACTGATTGTTAATCAGACAGTTCACGTGCTAAAAAGCAGCATTAGTAGTGTGCATGTACATGCAGTTTTAATTTATTCAACAAATATTTATTGTAGGCCTACCATGTGCTTCATACTGTCCTATGTGCTGGGGATATAAACAAAGATATTAGCTCTTGTGGGGACTACCTTCTAGAAGAGTGAGACACACAGTTTACACAACACTAAGTATATTAGAGGGTGATGAGAGTTGTGTAGAATATAGATCAGTGCAAAGGGACAGAAAGTGCTGGGGTGGCAGGACTGTTGCGATTTCATGTGGAGTGGTCAGAGAAGGCCTCAGGGAGAATGTGACAGATATCTTGGAGGAAGTGTGGAGGTAAGGCATGCAGATACTAGGGAAAAGCACTCTGGGCAGTGGGAACAGTGAGTGTAGAAGCCCAGATGCAGGGCCGTGCCTGTGGTGTGAATCCCAGGGGCCTCAAGTGGCCTGATGTGGCTGGAGCTGAGGAACCACAGAGGAAGCAGTAGGGAATGGGGACAGACAGGGGAATGGCCATGGCAGGGCAGACAGTCAGGGCTTCCACTCTGGATGAGGTGGGGCCGGTGCAGGGTTCTATGAATGGAAGAGTAATTTGAACCAGGGATCCATGAATTCTACAGGCTGCCCTGATGGTGGAGGCAGGCATAGCAGTGGAAGTTGTGGCAAGGCCGGGAAAATGGCGGCTCCTGGGGAGAAGGAGAAATGAAACTGTGAAGGCAGCGGTCAGACTCTGGGTGCAGTAACGGCTGACGCACTGCTCAGCAGCCAGCCAGGGCACCGTGCTGGCTTCACAGGAATTCTTACAAGAACTCAGTGAGGCAGCTACCACTATGGATTCCATTGAAATGGAGAATCTAAACAACATCCTGTCAAAATTGCCTCATTGACTCATAATAGATCACCTGTTAAGCTAGCTTTTGGTGTGCAAGAATGGTATGAAGGAAAAAAACTTTGAATAAAAATTATAGTACGTTAATGTTAAAGTATACCTACCACTACGAGACTAAAAAGATTCTAGTGTATATTTTACGTAAAACACTGCTTCTTGGATTTGATGAACAAAACTGCCAGACAACACAACATGTACAGTGAGAATGTAATTTCATCAACAGAAGACACAAAAATAATGCCAAAATTTCACATGAGATATCATAAAAGAAGTCCAGAGCTCTAAATGTGAGGACCAATACAGTGATAACACTGCTCCAGCTGAGGAACCATCACCATGTGCCACACCCGGGCAACAAGTGGTGCTGGAATTTTAATTCCTTCTAGAAACACATGGCAGCTGGCGTCTAAGGCCATCTGTAGTTATGAAAGTTACTCTAAAAGTTTGTCCAAAATAAGCTGCATAAACAAGTGGTGTTTTTTTCCTGACTCGATGATTTCTGGTTTTTACAATGTTCAAACTGCATGTTTTGTTGAGCATTCATAGGAAATTTGATACAATAATTGTATTGAAGGAACTTAGGATATCATTAAAAAGTAGGTTAATTTGCAGCTGCAATGAGCTTTTGTCATATATCATTATAGCTCTAATATATGATATTTCATTAATGTTCACCCATTTATTTCTTTTTAAAATAAATATTTCTTATTGAAAAAATATATATCCAAGTTTTATAGAATTTTCTTGGTACATTCTGGTTGTCCACACAAGAAAGATGATTAAGTACTGTATCAACAAGCATTATTATCATAAGAAGTCTCTACTTTATGAATTAAATATATTTCAACAAAACGATGTCAGTCCCTTCCTTTACCATGTTTTAGCAAATTAAAGAGTGGGATAGGGTTTCATTTGTAGAGAGTCATGAAATGTATACTCCTTACATTTTAGTTATACCAACAGAAAACAACGTGACCAGGAACTTCAATCATGTTTCAGCAGTTTTCTTTTCCTTCATATTTTCTGTTTAAAACATCAGTAACAGATGTATTAGGAACGTATAAGGCCATTCTAAAGGTCTCACGAATGCTTAGGCACACTTGAGTTTTCCAAGGGGCAGTGTAATACATCTTTCATTTGATTGCAATATTGGGGGAGAAATTCAACTTTAGTTAATTTACTGTATATTTCGTGCTGAAACCGTACGTGTGAAGAGGAAAATAGCTGTCTGGGTGACTGAGGATATCAGCCCTTTTATCAGGATTAAATCCTGCATATGGCTGATATCCAAACACCTGAGGCACATCAGCAATCTTGGAGTACTGGGTACAGCAGGGTGTTATCAGATGAAGTGGTAGGAAGGACATCTAGGTGAACAAATGTTCAGTGGAATATGGAGTCATATTCCAGTGATACTGGAGAGACCAGCCTGACACACTGGGCAGCCTTATTCTGTATTCCCAGATGCAGGATTCTTGATGCCCAGCAGAAAACCAAAAATTGTCATCTAATGAATCTGAACAATAGTAGAAGCTATGGTTTTTATTAATTTACCTAGAGTTGATGTATTTTCTCTTTTAAATAATGTCCTATTAAAAAGTCATCAGATTACTGGAGAGTCTCCAATCCTTCTGTGACATTTACTGAGTTATACCCGCATCCACACTTCAGTAGTGCACTGCTCTTTTGTAAGCCTGTGCACCTCTGTTTCCACTGATTGTTTGATTGCCAGTAGTCAGTTGTATCTATTCCTGTTCACTTCAGTTGTATTTTTAAAATCATAATTGCATAATTTAGTAAAACATCCTATAAACAGATACAATCTGAGTGTGACAAGAGTTGTCATTTCTGAAAACCAAGGAAATATTTTACAAAAGCTAAAATGGTGAAGTTGCCAAGAAACAGAAAACTGCTGTTCAATTAGGTGTTGATATAATGTAAAAGACTGGAGGAAAACATTATGAAAATCATGGATTTTCTACTCAACTTACTTTACAAGAATCTTTAAATTTTTATTCTACTTTGAAGTTGTCCAAACTGATAGTAGTCATAGATGATGCATTTTGGATATGGTTTATATGAAAATGGTGATTTGGTTTTTTAAATGATGGATTGTTATTGAAAGTGCTTTGCTTGACTTTAAAATGTGGTTGAATGGAAGTACATTTGTATATTTTAGGCTAAAACAGTGTTCAGAGTTATATATTATCTGCTTTATCCATCTTAACTTTTAAAATTAATTAACCAAACTATTGGCCCATCAGAAGTTCTCTAAGGGGCATCTTCTGACCCACAAGCAGGGTCACTGTGGGCTAATATAATAGAGAAGGTGTTTTGCAAGAGTTCTTGTGTAGGAAGAACTGAGATATTGGGTGGTCTTTGAACTCTCTACTCCCATAAAGTGTATTTGAATGGCCGAAACTTTTCCTGAAATAACTCAATGGTCAGAAAGCTTTGGAGGCATATCGCAGATCTGCCAGTGGTTTTCTGATTTTCCATCATATATGATCCCAAGCTTTATAGGACCCAGAATAGGTATAAGCATGGAAGCTGCTCTCACAGCAAAGCAAAGCAAAGTGAACACTCATATTTGTTGAAAATTAAAGGTAAGCATTCTTTCTTTCTTTCTTTCTTTCTTTCTTTCTTTCTTTCTTTCTTTCTTTCTTTCTTTCTTTCTTTCTTTCTTTCTTTTTTTCAAAAAATGATTTAGGGTTTTAACTGAATCTGTAACTTAATAATGCAGTATTTTTCCAGTGGAGGTTTTCTCACACTATACAAATATATTTAAATTGGCTATGGCTAAAGGGAAGGTGCAGAGGCAATTCTGCAAGATTATAAAAATAAAATAAAAATATAAAAGAAACAATATAGTCATGTTGTATATAATTACCAGTTTACTATGAACTAGTTTGGGAAATACAAGCCAACCAAAAGAAAAAAAAAAAAAAAAAAAGATTGGCTGTCAATAAACACAATTTGAATGACTAACTTCCCTACTGCTTTGGGAATCTGTACTGTCACTGATAGCTGTAGTAGATGATTGTTGGAACTGATTTTTAGATCCTTTAGTTTTGTATTTCCCCGTTATTCTCCTTCTTGCTGTCTGCATATGTGGAAAAAATTAGATTCACTGAAATGGGAAGGGAGACACTTAGAAGGGGAAAGACTTCCTCTGTCAGCCAATTTCATAGGAAATTAGCAATATCAAAATAACATTAGCGATCTTCTGGTCACCTAGATTAATAATCACCAAAATGATGCATAGTCACAGTATCTTTTCCTTTCTCTCTAATGATGATAAAAAGTGAAAATTTATTATAAAAGACACCAACATCCATTGAACAGTCATAGCAGGTGACTGCACACAAGGAGGATGCTCTCAACCAGATAGAGTTTTGAGTCTGGACTGAGAGCACAGAATATTTCACCAATCACTGTATGATATATCTGTAGCTTTATTTTTTTTTTGTTTTTCATCATTCAAGAGACACACATTTTACAAAAGCAGAATTAATGCAGCAACATATATTTTTATGCTTTCACTGGTGATACCTCAAATTATCTAACTGCATTAGTTCTTTTTATATTTTTTTGAGATGGAATCTCGCTCTGCCACCCAGGCTGGGGTGCAGTGACGTGATCTCTACTAACTGCAACCTCCTCCTACTGGGTTCAAGTGATTCTCCTGCCTTATCTTCCTGAGTAGCTGGGACTACAGGTGTGCACCACCATGCCCAGCTAATTTTTGTATTTTTAGTAGAGATGGGGTTTCACCATATTGGTAAGCCTGGTCTTGAACTCCTGACCTCAGGTGATCTGCCTGCCTCAGCCTCCCTAAGTGTTGGGATTACAGGTGTGAGCCATTATGCCTGACCTACATTAATTTTTTAAAAACAGCTACCAGTGACTCATATCCACTTAGTAGTCCAAGTGTCTTAAAGCCTGCCTTACTTTACCCATTTAAAGATAACAGCAAATACATTTTGAGAATGAAAAATAAAATACTAAAACATTTCCTTTCATCCAATTTTTTCAGGAAAACTTAGTATTCGTTTTCTCCACACAATAACGCATTGTTAAATGTTACTTCATTGTTAAAGCTAAAATATACCTGATCTGTGTCCTTAAAGTTTAAAATGATATTTTCATATTGCTAAAGTATAGCATTTAAAAATGTAAAATTCAACAGCACTTCACCAATCTCGGATAGAGCTGTAACCTTTCGGTAAACTGCTTCCCAGAGAAAGAACATGACTGTTTAATAATGATTTAAGTATATTTTCCACTCCTCAATGAAAACATGAAGGCTTGTTCTGACTTTCCATGGGGAACTTCCATTTCTTGTGATCTGGAGAATGTTTTTGGTGGCTAACTTTTTGGGTACGGATTAAGTTTGGGCCCTGGTGTATGTTAAGTAATTAATGAATAATATGCTGGTACAGAATACTATTCCAAAAGATAATATAGAAGCAAAACCCAAAAAGCATTCTGCTGAGTGATGATTTTTAAAACAAAGCTTTAAGAACATCTTGGTAAGAACTTTAGAAAACAGACTCTCAATATCCTAAGTGAAAAATATTATTCAATTACCCATACCTATTGGTATATGTGTGTATTAGTTCATTCTCACACTGCTCTAAAGATAGTAATTTATGAAGAAAAAAGTTTTAATTTCCTCATTTCCCGCATGGCTAAGGAGGTCTCAGGAAACTTACAATGTTGGTGGAAGGGGAAGAGGCATGTCTTACATGGCAGCAGGCAAGAGTGAGCAGCAGCAGGGTAAACTGCCTTACAAAACCATCAGATTTTGTGAGAACTCACTTACTATCACGAGAACAGCATGGGAGAAATCACCCCCATGATCTAGTACTTCCCACCTGGTACCTCTCTCAACACATGATGATTAGGGGGATTACAACTGAGATGAGATTTGGGTGGAGACACAGAACCAAATCATATCAGTATGTTTTAGGCATTTACAAAGGTAGAATTGTATTACAGAAGTCAACCAAATATGGGCCCATTGGTGGGGTACAGAATCCTGTCAAAAGGACTTCTCTTAGTGTATTCAATAGAGGAGAGAACTCACTTTGTTTTATTGTACTCTCATGTATTTTATTTATCAAGTCTCCATGTGTTAAAGGTCAAATATATTTCTTATCTGGAATCTTGAGAGATAGCCACCATGAAAATGCTGCATGGAGATATGAAAAGTCTCTGAGAGTACCACAGCTATGGGCTTTTCTTAAGAATGAAATACAGCCACAGCTATAAGGCTGTTTGATATGCTGCATCTCACGATGGCTATGAGGAGTACATCAGAGCTTTTTACCTTGGAAAAATATAAATACATACATGTTTTTCAAAAGCCTTAAAGTCAAAACCTGGCCATAAAGTGCCTTCTCATTTTACTCTTAATTTAACACAACATATAAAGGCATCTTCATTGCTTTAAAAGTTTCCATAGAAATCTTCCTTATGCAGTGGCAGGCCTAGATTTTCCACATTCACCCCATTAATAATTCACTGGAATAGATGCCCTGAGAACTTACCAGTATATTTTTAGCAACCAATTTCTGTCTACCTGCATATATATACTCAACTGATTGTCACTTAATTGCATAGTGTGTAGCAATGGAAAATTTTCCAGGAAACACTAAGAGTTAGATGCAAAGTAGAGTTATTGAATTAATAGCAGACTTGAATATTGAGCTAAAAGACTCAGAGTCCAAGAGCTACATCACCTCCAAGGATCAGTTCACTGTCAAGAGAAACAAACAAACTTCCCCTCTATTGGAATGGGATGAGTGAAATAGACAAGTGTCTTCAAAGTACAATGGTCAGTACACTTCCTGTATGGGTTATGTGAGGGCCATTCTATTGCGGTAGGTTGCTTCCCTGTTCCGACCTGGGTCTTCAGGAAATTGGCATAGTTGTAGTAAACCTTGGCATTGTAAGGCAGATTTTGAATGCCAAACCTAAAATTAACACACTTTTAAAAAAAGCAGTAATGAATTCTAATTAGGAATGTTATCAGTTTACTTCCCATTTCACTTACAGTTGTATTGACCTGTATTTGAAATAGTCTGTTTTCTCTAAGTTAGGACATCTTTAAATTTGTGAATTATATGAGACACTAAACATGCATATATGGAATATGAAAAAGACAGGTGTGCATCTGAACAAATGTGCTGTGTATGAACAAAACACCCTTAGCAGGTAAACATACAGCCTTTGTTTGTGCCGACATAGCGGGAGCCTTAGTAAGTCTCTGTCACCTCACCTGAGGCATCTTTTGGGAGCACAGCAAGGCCTAGTGGTAGACCTGAGAGCATATCATACAACAAGAGATGTACATAACCTCACAGTTATCAGGCCAAACGGCTTTTCTAATTTATGGTGCAGGGGGCAGATGCACCCACACTGGGGCTGCTGCACAGTTAGGCCCTGCCAAGGCTGATTACAAACCCTCTTCCTTCTAGGGAGAATTGCAGCATTAGACCAGCCCTTCTTTCCTTTTGTGTCTGTCTTGTGGGCAGGCTTTTTATTCATGGATATTTGATGAAATAGCCTAAGGGATCTCTGAGTGCACAATAAAGAGCCAGAGTAAGAAAAGATTTAGTGGTTTTCATAATGAGAATAGCTCATAACAACAACCTCCTCTATAAAACATGAGATGTAACATCTGGTGCCCTCTATCCTGTCTTCTTTCCCTTTATTCTTTTCCACCATTCTTGTTTCCTTCAATGTGGGAGCCCATGCAATTGGTTAGTGTGAAAGACTCTCACTCTTCTCCCAGCTACAAAGTCATGGTTTCCTCCTTGATATGCAGAGTTCTCAGGGGTACCATGATGGAAGAAAAACACATTCCAATCCTAGGGTATGCAAGGAGACTCGCAAAGTTCCTTAGTTACTTAATTTTGGTGGACAGTAATATTGGGCTTGATTGAGAAAATGATCACATGCTTGTCCTGGTAACAATGGGAACAATAGAGCTCAAGGGGAATGGAAGGAAGGAAAAGTGAAGGTCTGTGCAAACCATAGCAGAACCATTAATAAAGGAAAATTCCAGAAGCGAGATGGTTCTGGTCAAATTAATTTTCAAGCTTTTCTGTGTTCTGAAATAATTGATGTGGTTATTCAGTATATATGAAGGGCCTTCTGTGTCCCAGGAGCTGTGCCAGATGCTGAGGACAGTCAGAGATCCTGCCTTCAAGGGTGTACATGGGGGAGAAAATATGGGCAATGACAAAATGGCTGATCAGGGTACCAAGGGAGCAGAGAAGTGGATGCTTACCCAAGATGTGGAGAACAGGAAAGGCTTCTGAGAGTCAGTGACAGCTAAGCTGAGGCTTTAAGGAGAGATAAAGTTAGCTTCCAGAAGGGAAGAGGTATCTAGACCAGAATGTCTTAACCAGAAGCCCCAGGGAAAAGAGAGCATGACGCTTTTGAGGGACTACAAGAAATGAAAAGTGGCTGGATCATAGAAAGTTAAGTCTGGGAGTAAAGAGGCCCTAAAAAGTCTCATTTTTAAAAATTAATTTTTTATTTGTAATTTTTGTGTTTACATAGTATGCACATATATTTATGGAATACATGAGATGTTTTGATACAGGCATGCAATTCATAAAATAACATCATGGAAAATGGGGTCTCCAACCCCTCAAGCATTTATCTTTTGTGTAACAAACAATAAAATTATATGTTTAACTATTTTTAAATGTATAATTAAATTATTACTAACTACCGTTACTCTGTTGTGCTATCAAATACTAGGCCATAGTTCCTTCTAACTATGTTTTAATACACATTAACCATCCTCTCAACCCCTCCACTACCCTTCCCAGCCTCTGGTAACCATCTTTCTACTCTCTATCTCCATGGGTTCAATTGTTTTGATTTTCAGATTCCACAAAGAAGTGAGAACATGTGATGTTTGTCTTTCTGTACCTGGCTTATTTCACTTAATATAATGACCTCCAGTTCCATCCATGTTGTTGCAAATGACTGAATATTATTTTTTTTATGGCTGAATAGTATTTCATTGTCTATAAGTATTACTTTTCTATATCCGTTCATCTATTTATGGACACTTAGGTGGCTTCCAAATCTTGGCTATTGTGAACAGTGCTGAGACAAACATGGGAGTGCAGATATCTTCTTTGATATATTGATTTTCTTTCTTTTGGGTACATGCCCAGCAGTGGGATTGCTGGAAAGTATGGTAGCTCTATTTTTAGTTTATTTGAGGAACCTCCAAGCTGTTCTTCACCGTGGTTGTGTTAATTTACATTCTCACCAACAGTTTACAAGGGTTCCCTTTTGTCCACATCCTTGCCAGCATTTGTTCTTGCTTGCCTTTTGGATAAAAGCCATTTTAACTTGGATGAGGTGATATCTCATTGTAGTTTTGATTTGCATTTCTCTGTTGATCACTGATGTTAAGCACCTTTTCATATGCCTGTTTGCCATTGAGAAATCTTTATTCAAATATTGTGTCCATTTTTAAGTCAGGTAACTAAACGTTTTCCTAGAGAGTTGTTTGAGCTCCTTATATATTCTGGTTATTAATCCCTTGTGAGATGAGTAGTTTGTAGATGTTTTCTCCCATTCTGTGAGTTGTCTCTTCACTTTGTTGATTGTTTCCTTTGCTGTACAGAAGTTTTTTTTTTTTTAATTTTTATTATACTTTAAGTTCTAGGGTACATGTGCACAGAGTGCAGGTTTGTGATATATGTATACATGTGCCATGTTGGTGTGCTGCACCCATTAACTCGTCATTTACATTAGATCTATCTCCTAATGCCATCCCTCCCCACTCCCAGCACCCCACAACAGGCCCTGGTGTGTGATGTTCCCCTTTCTGTGTCCAAGTGATCTCACTGTTCAATTCCCACCTATGAGTGAGAACATGCGGTGTTTGGTTTTCTGTTCTTGTGGTAGTTTGCTGAGAATGATGGTTTCCAGCTGCATCCATGTCCCTACAAAGGCCATGAACTCATCCCTTTTTATGGTTGCATAGTATTCCATGGTGTATATATGCCACATTTTCTTAATCCAGTCTGTCATTGATGGACGTTTGGGTTGGTTCCAAGTCTTTGCTATCATGAATAGTGTCTCTGTAAACATACACGTGCATGTGTCTTTATGGCAGCATGATTTATAATCCTTTGGGTATGTACCCAGTAATGGGATGGCTGGGTCAAATGGCATTTCTAGTTCAAGATCCTTGAGGAATGGCCACACTGTCTTCCACAATGGTTGAACTAGAGGATGTGGAGAAATAGGAACACTTTTACACTGTTGGTGGGACTGTAAACTAGTTTCCTGGCTTTTTAATGATCGCCATTCTAACTGGTGTGAGATGGTATCTCATTGTGGTTTTGATTTGCATTTCTCTGATGGCAAGTGATGAAGAGCATTTTTTCATGTGTCTGTTGGCTGCATAAATGTCTTCTTTTGAGAAGTGTCTGTTCATATCCTTCACCCACTTTTGGATGGGGTTGTTTGTTTTTTTCTTGTAAATTTGTTTGAGTTCTTTGTAGGTTCTGGATATTAGCCCTTTGTCAGATGAGTAGATTGCCAAAATTTTCTCCCATTCTGTAGGTTGCCTGTTCACTCTGATGGTAGTTTCTTTTGCTGTGCAGAAGCTCTTTAGTTTAATGAGATCCCATTTGTCAATTTTGGCTTTTGTTGCTGTTGCTTTTGGTGTTTTAGACATGAAGTCCTTGCACATGCCTATGTCCTGAATGGTATTGCCTAGATTTTCTTCTAGGGTTTTTATGGTTTTAGGTCTAACATTTAAGTCTCTAATCCATCTTGAATTAATCTTCATGTGAGGTGTAAGGAAGGGTCCCAGTTTCAGCTTTCTACTTATGGCTAGCCAGTTTTCCCAGCACCACTTATTAAATAGGGAATCCTTGCCCCATTTCTTGTTTTTCTCAGGTTTCTCAAAGATCAGACGGTTGTAGATGTGTGGTATTACTTCTGAGGGCTCTGTTTTGTTCCATTGGTCTATATCTCTGTTTTGGTACCAGTCTCATGCTGTTTTGGTTACTATAGCCTTGTAGTATAGTTTGAAGTCAGGTAGCGTGATGCCTCCAGCTTTGTTCTTTTGACTTAGGATTGTCTTGGCAATGCAGGCTCTTTTTTGGTTCCATATGAACTTTAAAGTAGTTTTTTTCCAATTCTGTGAAAAAGTCATTGGTAGCTTAATGGGGATGGCACTGAATCTGTAAATTACCTTGGGCAGTATGGCCATTTACATGATATTGATTCTTCCTATCTATGAGCATGGCAGGTTCTTCAATTTGTTTTGTCCTCTTTTATTTCGTTGAGTAGTGGTTTGTAGTTCTCCTTGAAGAGGTCCTTCATATCCCTTGTAAGTTGGATTCCTAGGTATTTTATTCTATTTGAAGCAATTGTGAATGGGAGTTCACTCATGATTTGGCTCTCTGTTTGTCTGTTATTGGTGTATAAGAATGCTTGTGATTTTTGCACAATGATTTTGTATCCTGAGACTTTGCTGAAGTTACTTATCAGCTTAAGGAGATTTTGGGCTAAGACGATGGGGTTTTTTAAACATACAATCGTGTCATCTGCAAACAGGGACAATTTGACTTCCTCTTTTCCTAACTGAATACCCTTTATTTCTTTCTCCTGCTTGATTGCCCTGGCAGGAACTTCCAACACTATGTTGAATAGGAGTGGTGAGAGAGGGCATCCCTGTCTTGTGCCAGTTTTCAAAGGGAATGCTTCCAGTTTTTGCCCATTCATTATGATATTGGTTGTGGGTTTGTCATAAATAGCTCTTATTATTTTGAGATACGTTCCTTCAGTACCGAATTTATTGAGAGTTTTTAGTTTAGCATGAAGGGCTGTTGAACTGTGGCGAAGGCCTTTTCTGCATCTATTGAGATAATCACGTGGTTTTTGTCTTTGGTTCTGTTTATATGCTGGATTATGTTTACTGATTTGCATATGTTGGACCAGCCTTGCATCCCAGGGATGAAGCCCACTTGATCATGGTGGATAAGCTTTTTGATGTGCTGCTGGATTTGGTTTGCCAGTATTGAATTGAGGATTTTTGCATCTATGTTCATCAGTGATATTGGTCTAAAATTCTCTTTTTTTGTTGTGTCTTTGCCAGGCTTTGATGTCAGGATGATGTTGGCCTGATAAAATGAGTTAGGGAGGATTCCCTCTTTTTCTATTGATTGGAATAGTTTCAGAAGGAATGGTACCAGCTCTTCCTTGTGCCTCTGGTAGAATTTGGCTGTGAATCTGTCTGGTCCTGGACTTTTTTTGATTGGTAGGCTATTAATTATTGCCTAAATTTCAGAGCCTGTTTTTGGTCTATTCAGGGATTCATCTTCTTTCTGGTTTAGCCTTGGGTGAGTGTATGTGTCCAGGAATTTATCCATTTCTTCTAGGTTTTCTAGTTTATTTGCATAGAGGTGTTTATAGTAGTCTCTGATGGTAGTTTGTATTTCTGTGGGCTTGGTGGTGATATCCCTTTTATCATTTTTTACTTCATCTATATGATTCTTCTCTCTTTTCTTCTTTATTAGTCTTGCTAGGGGTCTATCAATTTTGCTGATGTTTTCAAAAAACCAGCTCCTGGATTCATTGATTTTTTTTTTTTTTTTTTTTTTTTTTTTTTGAGACGGAGTCTCACGCTGTTGCCCAGGCTGGAGTGCAGTGGCGCGATCTCGGCTCACTGCAAGCTCCGCCTCCCGGGTTCCCGCCATTCTCCTGCCTCAGCCTCCTGAGTAGCTGGGACTACAGGCGCCCGCCACCGCGCCCGGCTAATTTTTTGTATTTTTAGTAGAGACGGGGTTTCACTGTGGTCTCGATCTCCTGACCTTGTGATCCGCCCGCCTCGGCCTCCCAAAGTGCTGGGATTACAGGCTTGAGCCACCGCGCCCGGCTCATTGATTTTTTTGAAGGGATTTTTTTCTGTCTCTATCTCCTTCAGTTCTGCTCTGATCTTAGTTATTTCTTGCCTTGTACTAGCTTTTGAATGTTTGCTCTTGCTTCTCTAGTTCTTTTAATTGTGCTTTTAGGGTGTGAATTCTATATCTTTCCTGCTTTCTCTTGTGGGCATTTAGTGCTATAAATTTCCCTCTACACACTGCTTTAAATGTGTCCCCGAGATTCTTGTATGTTTTGTCTTTGTTCTCTTTGGTTTCAAAGAACATCTTTATTTCTGCCTTCATTTTGTTATGTACTCAGTAGTCACTCAGGAGTAGGTTGTTCAGTTTCCATGTAGTTGAACGTTTTTGAGTGAGTTTCTTAATCCTGAGTTCTAGTTTGATTGCACTGTGGTCTGAGAGACAGTTTGTTGTAATTTCTGTTCTTTTACATTTGCTGAGGAGTGCTTTACTTCCAACCATGTGGTCAATTTTGGAATAAGTGCGATGTGGTGCTGAGAAGAATGTATATTCTGTTGATTTGGGGTGGAGAGTTCTGTAGATGTCCATTAGGTCTGCTTGCTGCAGAGCTGAGTTCAATTCGTGGATATCCTTGTCAACTTTCTGTCTTGTTAATCTGTCTAATGTTGACAGTGGAGTGTTAAATTCTCCCATTATTATTGTGTGGGAGTCTAAGTCTCTTTGTAAGTCTCTAACGACTTGCTTTATGAATCTGGGTGCTCCTGTATTGGATGCATATATATTTAGGATAGTTAGCTCTTCTTGTTGAATTGATCCCTTTACCATTATGTAATGGCCTTCTTTTTCTCTTTTGATTTTTGTTGGTTTAAAGTCTGTTTCATCAGAGACTAGGATTGCAATCCTTGCCTTTTTTTGTTTTCCATTTGCTTGGTAGATCTTCCTGCATCCCTTTATTTTGAGCCTATGTGTGTCTCTGCACGTGAGGTGGGTCTCCTGAATACAGCACACTGATCGGTCTTGCTCTATCCAATTTGCCAGTCTGTGTCTTTTAATTGGAACATTTAGCCCATTTACATTTAAAGCTAATATTGTTATGTGTGAATTTGATCCTGTCATTATGATGTTAGCTGGTTATTTTGCTCGGTAGTTGGTGCAGTTTCCTTCTAGCATCGATGGTCTTTACATTTTGGCAAGTTTTTGCAGTGGCTGGTACTGGTTATTCCTTTCCATGTTTAGTGCTTCCTTCATGAGCTCTTGTAGGGCAGGCCTGGTGGTGACAAAATCTCTAAGCATTTGCTTGTCTGTAAAGGATTTTATTTCTCCTTCACTTATGGAACTTAGTTTGGCTGGATATGAAATTCTGGGTTTAAAATTCTTTTCTTTAAGAATGTTGAATATTGGTCCCCACTCTCTTCTGGCTTAGAGAGTTTCTGCCGAGAGATGTGCTTTTAGTCTAATGAGCTTCCCTTTGTGGGTAACCCGACCTTTCTATCTGGCTGCCCTTAACATTTTTTCCTTCAGTTCAACTTTGGTGAATCTGACAATTATGTTTCTTGGAGTTGCTCTTCTCAAGGAGTATCTTTGTGGCATTCTCTGTTTTTCCTGAATTTGAATGTTGGCCTGCCTTGTTAGGTTGGGGAAGTTCTCCTGGAAAATATCCTGCAGAGTGTTTTCCAACTTTGTTCCATACTCCCCGTCACTTTCAGGTACACCAATCCGACGTAGATTTGGTCTTTTCACATTGTCCCACATTTCTTGGAAGCTGTGTTCATTTCTTTTTATTCTTTTTTCTCTAAACTTCTCTTCTTGCTTAATTTCATTCATTTGGTGTTCAATCACTGATACCCTTTCTTCTAGTTGATTGAAATGGTTACTGAAGCTTGTGCACTTGTCACATAGTTTGTGTGCCATGGTTTTCAGCTCTATCAGATCATTTAAGGATTTCTCTACATTGGTTATTCTAGTTAGCCGTTTGTCTAATCTGTTTTCAAGGTTTTTAGCCTCTTTTTGCTGGGTTCAAACTTCCTCCTCTAGCTTGGAGAAGTTAGATCATCTGAAGCCTTCTTCTCTCAACTCGTCAAAATCATTCTCCCTCCAGCTTTGTTCTGCTGATGGCAAGGAGCTGAATTTCTTTGGAGGGGGAGAGGCACTCTGATTTTTCGAATTTTCAGCTTTTCTGCTTTGTTTTTTCCACATCTTTGTGGTTTTATTTACCTTTGGTCTTTGATGATGGTGACGTACAGATGGGGTTTTGGTGTGGATGTCCTTTCTGTTTGTTAGTTTTCCTTCTAACAGTCAGGACCCTCAGCTACAGGTCTGTTGGAGTTTGCTTGAGGTCCACTCTAGACCCTCTTTGCCTGGGTATCAGCAGCAGAGGCTGCAGAAGAGTGAATATTGTTGAACAGCAAATATTGCTGCCTGATCATTCCTCTGGAAGCTTCATCTCAGGGGGGTACCCGGCCATGTGAGGTGTCAGTCTGCCCCTACTGGGATGTGCTTCCTGGTTAGGCTACTTGGGGGTCAGGGACCCAGTTGAGGAGGCAGTCCGTCCGTTCTCAAATCTCAAACTCCATGCTGGGAGAACCACTACTCTCTTCATAGCTGTCAGACAGGGATATTTAAATCTGCAGAGGTTTCTGCTGCCTTTTGTTTGTCTATGCCCTATCCGCAGAGGTGGAGTCTACAGAGGCAGGCAGGCCTCCTTGAACTGTGGTGGGCTCCACCCAGTTTCAGCTTCCCTGCTGCTTTGTTTACCTACTCAAACTTCAGCAATGGTGGGCGCTCCTCCTGCAGCCTCCCTGCTGCCTTGCAGTTAGATCTCAGACTGCTGTGCTAGCAATGAGGAAGGCCCCATTGGTGTGGGACCCTCTGAGCCGGGCGTGGAATATAATCTCCTGGTGTGCCACTTGCTAAGACCCTTAGAAAAGCTCAGTATTAGGGTGGGAGTGACCCGATTTTCCAGGTGTGGTGTGTCACGGTTTCCCTTGGATAGGAAAGGGAATTCCCTTACCCCTTGCACTTCCTGGGTGAGGCGATGCGTCACTCTGCTTTGGCTCTTGCTTGGTGAGCTGCACCCACTCTCCTGCACTGACTGTCTGACATGTCCCAGTGAGATGAACCCAGTACCTCAGTTGGAAATGCAGAAATCACCCATCTTCTGTGTTGCTCACGCTGGGAGCTGTAGCCTGGAGCTGTTCCTATTTGGCCATCTTGGAACCGCCCTCTGTGCAGAAGCTTTTTAACTTGATATGATCCCATTTGTCTATTTTTGCTTTGGTTGCCTGTGCTTGTGGAGTATTAATAAATCTTTGCCTAGACCAATGTCTTGGAAATGTTTCCCAAGTATTTTCTTGTACTAGTTTCATAGTTTGAGGTCTTATATTTAAGTCTTTAATCCATTTTGACTTGACTTTTATATATGGCAAAAGATGAGTCTAGCTTCATTGTTCTGCATATGGATATCCAGTTTTCTGGCACTATTTATTGAAAAACTGTCTTTTCCCCACTGTATGTTCTTGGCACCTTTGCCAAAAATGAGTTCACTCTAGGTATGTGGATTTGTTTCTGAGTTCTCTATTCTTTCCATTGGTCTATATGTCTGTTTCTATGCCAGTACCATCCTGTTTTGCTTATGGTAGCTCTGTAGTATAATTTGAGGTAAGGTCATGTGATTCCTTTACTTTTGTTCTTTTTGCTTAGAATAGCTTTGGTTATTCTGGGTCTTTTGTGATTCCATATAAGTTTTAGGATTTTTTTTTTCTATTTGTGTAATGAATGCCATGGGTATTTTGATAGTGATTGCATTGGACCTGTAGATTGCTTTGGATAGTATGGACACTTTGACAATATTGATTCTTCCAAGCCATGAACATGGAATGTTTTACTATTTTTTGTGTCCTCTTCAATTTCTTGCATCAATGTTTTATAGTTTACATTATAGAGATTTTTTGATTCTTAAGTTAATTTCTAGGTACTTGATTTTATTTCTGGCTATGGTAAATGGGACTACTTTTAAAATTTCTTTTGCAGCTTGTTCACTGTTGGCATGTAGAATGCTACTGATTTTTTTTGTATCTTGATTTTGTATCCTGCAACTTTACTAAATTTGTTTATCAGTTCTAATTCTTTAGGTTTTCCAAATATAAGATCATGTCATCTGCAAACAAGGGTAATTGGACTTCTTTCTTTCTTATTTTGATGGCTTTCATAACTTTCTCTTGTCTGGTTCCTCTAGTTAGGACTTCCAGTACTATGATGAACAGCAGTGGTGACAGTGGACATCCTTGTTATTTTCCAGATCTTAGGGGAAAGGCTTTCAGTTTTTCCCCATTCAATATGATACTAGTGTGGGTCTGTCATATATGACTTTTATTATGTTAAGGTATGTTCCTTCTATACTCAGTTTTTTGAGGGTGTTTATCATGAAGAGATGTTGAATTTTATCAAATGCTTTTTCAGGATCAATTGAAATGATTGTATGGTTTTTATCCTTCGTTCTGTTGATATGATGTATCACATTGATTGATTCGCATGTGTTGAACCATTCTTCCATCCCAGGGATAAATCCCACTTGGTCATGATGAGTGATCTTTTTAATGTATTGCTGAATTCAGTTTGCTAATATTTTATTGAGGATTTTTGCATCAATATTCATCAGGGATATTGGCCCGAAGTTTTCTTCTTTTGATGTGTCTTTGGTTTTGGTATTAGGGTAATACTGGCCTCACAGAATGAGTTTGAAAGTGTTTTTTTCTCTATTTGTCACAATACTTTGAGGAATATTGTATTAGCTCTTCTTTAAATGTTTGGTAGAATTCAGTAGTGAAGCTATTGGGTCCTGGGTTTTTCTTTACTGGAAGACTTTTTATTACAACTTCGATCTCGTTACTTGTTACTGGTCTGTTCAGGTTTTGGATTTCTTCATGTTCAATCTTGTGGGTTGTATGTGTCTATGAATTTATCAATTTCTTCTAGATTTTCCAATTTATTGTCATGTAGTTGCCCATAGTAGCCACCAATGATCATTTGAATGTCTGCAGGTTTTTTTTTTTTGAGACAGAGGCTTGCCCTGTTGCCCAGGCTAGAGTGCAGTGGCACAATCTCAGCTCACTGCAACATCCACCTCCCAGGTTCAAGCAATTTTCCTGCCTCAGCCTCCTGAGTAGCTGGGATTACAGGCATGCACCACCATGCCTGGCTAATTTTTGTATTTTTTTAGTAGAGACGGGGTTTCACCATGTTGGTCAGGCTGGTCTCGAATTTCTGACCTCGTGATCTGCCCGTCTTGCCCTCCCAAAGTGCTGGAATTACAGTCGTGAGCCACTGTGTCTGGCCTGCAGTGTCAGTGTCAGTTTTAACATCTTCTTTTTTTTTCTTAGTCTGGCTAAAGATTTGTCAATTTTATTTATCTTTTCAAAAAACCAACTTTTTGTTTCATTGATCTCTTATGTTGTTTTCTTCATTTCAATTTTATTTATTTCTGCTCTGCTCTTTATTATTAATTTTCTTCTACTAATTTTGGGTTCGGTTTGCTCTTGTTTTTCCAGTTCTTTAAGATTCATCATTAGGCTGTCTATTTGAAATTTTTTTTTTTTTGATGTAAGCACTTATAAGCTTCCATTTTAATACCACTTTTGCTGTATCACATAGGTTTTGGTATGTTGTGTTTCCATTATCATTTGTTTCAAGAAAATTTTCAATTTCCTCTTTAATTTCTTGTTGATCCACTGGTCATTCAGAAGCATATTGTTTAATTCCCATGTACTTATATAGTTTCCAAGATTCCTCTTCTTATTGATTTCTAGTTTTATTCCATTTGTAGTCAGAGAAGATGCTTCATTTTATTTCAATTTTTTGAATGTTTTAAGACATATTTTCAGACCTAAAATATGATCTATCCTTGAGAATGATCCATGTTCTGAGGAGAAGAATGTGTATTCTGCAGCCATTAGATGAAATGTTCCATAAATATCTGTTAGGTCCATTTGGTCCATAGAGCAGATACAAGTTCAATGTTTCTTTGTTCCTGAAATGAGTCTTGTGAGCCACACTGTTTAACAAGCAGCGGGGAGTCAGTGGGGTGCTTTAAATAGAGATATGAGACCAATGGTTTAATATTTTAGAAGATTTCTGTGAGAGTTGTTGCAGTAAGAAAGGAGAGAGGGAAAGAGAGAGAGAGAGAGAGAGGTGCAACACTGAGATCCAGAACAACAGCAGCAGGTATAGAGAGAAGAGGAGGGATTCAGGAATATTCATAATATTCATGAAGCAAAGTGTCATGACTTCGTGATAGACGATTCCTTGGAGAACAACTCTGCATGGTCAGTCAATTGCCTTCCTCCTTCTTTTCAAATTCCTATTTAATGGAATTTCTTCAGAATAGAAGAAGAATCTTACCGCATCTTTCATTCAAAGTCCTTGATTTTCACAAAAATAAGGACTATTTTTGATGAAGAGTACTGTCAACTAATTGATATTCTTATTTATTTCTACCTTTTATAACATTGACAGAAGAATGCTCTTTACTTTGATTTTCAGATATGAAAAACACAATAGAAAGATCAACAGGATTATTTAAAAACCAGATGTATTATACTTTAATAAGAAAACACATTTTCCATTTTCTAAATTTCCTCTTTTTTGCCCCTGAACAAGTGGAAGTTTAAATTGTTGGTTCATTTTGTAGTTCTTAAGCTAAAACACAAGGCATTTGACATTGACTTTGCTATGTCAACCGAAAAAATCACGCAACTCAAACATTTAGAAAAGAAGAGTTTTATTTCTTATAAAGGGTTACAACTTGCAGGGTGGCTATCCTCACACAGCACAGCTTCCAGCAGAGACATAGCCTGCACTTCCAGGGAGGAAAAGAGGAGACAAGAAACAGTTGGCTAAGTGGACATATTCAACAGGTTACAGGAGGAGCTATGAGTGTTCATGATGGGGGTCCTAATGCATGTGTACTAAACAAACATGTATATTACATGTGTCTTATGTTCACTTTGGGTGGAGACTTAACATTTAAATTTATTACAATTAGACCCTATACATCAAAAGGCGAAGCAGGGACACAAAGACACTCAGTGTGTGTGGCCTCTGCAAACTGTCCAGAACCAGTTCATGGTGGGTAGTCTCTTACCAGGAGCAAGTTACTGAATTCAGTCTCTTGTCCGATCAAAGATGTAGTCATGGCTCATGGAGCAGGGTGGAGGTCAGTTAGTCAAACTTTGGCAGTGGATGAGCTGCAATTGTCTTAATATTCCTTATTTTGAAGCTAGTGCTTATTTAGCTACTAGGAAAAAAGAAAAACCTAGTGGCCATTAAAGCATAGTTTATTCTTTATGTGTAGGGTTGCATGACTTCACTGTTAACTGGCATGGCCTTACATCTTGTATATAATTTGGTGTCTTATTGCCAAAAAGAATCTGTTCCATCAGTTTTATGATTTCTATTTTAACATTAATGATGGTCAGCTGTTGTGTCTACACTGGTGAAGGGAGGGATATAATGAGGCATATCTGACTTTCTATCCTGTTATGGCTGGGAATTCAGGTTTTAAGGTTTCTCTGGAGTACCTTTGGTCCAGAGGTAGTCCATTCAGTCAGTTGGGGGACTTACGATTTTACTGTTCATAGTCAGTTAATATTGTAGGCAGTTTTTGAATTCTATAAAAACATTTTGTTGATTTTTTTCCCTAAAAGGGTCATGTCAATCCTTATGTTAATTTTTATTAAACTTGTTTGGATTTCAAAGTTGGTAATAAAGTGACTTTAAAATAACAATAATTAGGACTAGGTTGTTTATTTAAAGAGATTGTAGTTCTTTGACTTTACAAGAGAATAAGAATAGCAGCTAACATTTATGAATGCCTACTTTTGTGCCAGATGCTGTCCTAACCACTTTACCTGTATTAATTTCTTAAATCCTTGTAACCCTATCATCCTAAAATTATGGATGGAAAACTGATGAACAGAGAGGCTGAGTATCTTTCTCAAGGTCACATAGCTGGTAAGTGGCAGAGCTAGGATTTTAACCTAAGTACTTTGGCTCAGTTCCTGCTCCCTCGCTTTAACTAAGGAATTGACAACAGAAAAAAATGACAGATGGACTGAGTCTGTTTGGAAGAAAACTGCCTGGACTTCTTGTTGATTAGATTAGAGGAAAAGGCCAAGTGAAGGAGCTGGGAGTTGCTAGAGGAAGAAGTTACTGATGACAGTCTCACTTCTGGCAAGTCTCACTTCTGGAAGTCTTAACCAGAGAAATGAGGGAAGAAAAAGAAATAAAAGACATCCATTTAGAAAGGAAGAATTAAAATTAGCCTTGCCTGCTGATAATATGATTGTATATCTAGAAAAAGCTAGACACCACCAAAAAACTCTTAGATTTGATAATCAATTCAGTAAAGCTACAGGTTACAAAATCAATGTACAAAAATTGGTAATGTATTTCATACACACCAATAACAGTCTAGCTGAGAAAGAAATTGATAGCAAAAAAAGACAAATTCCTAGGCAGACAGGTTCTGTCTTTCTATTGGTTCCTTCTGAATAATGCCCTTTAACCTATCAAATGGTGCTTTTTCCAAGACCCCCCCATGGACCAATCAGCAAGCATTCCCCCATCCTAAGCCCATCAAAACCCTGGATTCAGCCTCACAGATGGCTACCCGCTTTTGGGTCCCCTCTCACAGCTGAGAGCTTTTTTTTTCTGTCATTCAATAAAATTCAACTCTGCCTTACTCACTCTCCAGTGTCCCTGTACCTTATTCCTCTTGGTCCTGGGACAAGAACCCAGAACTTGATGAGCTGCAGGGGCAAAAGATCTGTAACACTCCTGCTTGCTGAGCTGTGGGCAGTGGGAACACAAGAGCTATAATGCTCCTGCTTGCTGAGCTGTGGGTGGTGGGAGTAAAAGACCTGTAACCCTCCCTCCCACTTGCCTAACAATGGGAGAGAAGAAGCCCCTGGGTGCCACTCCCTCCTGTTCACTGAGCAGTGGGAGTGAAGAAGTGAAGCTGGTGGGCACCACTCCCTCCCACTCACTGATATGTGGGAGCCAAAAAAACTGCAACAAAATCAAGAAGGCAGTCCCATTTACAACACCTAAAAATAGGTAGTAATAAATTTAACCGAAGAGGTGAAATATTTCTACAAAGAAAGTTGCAAAAGAATGGAAATAAATTGAAGATGACAAAAACAAATAGAAAAACATCCTATGCTCATAGATCAGAAGAAAAAATGTTATTAAAATGATCATAGTTTCCAAAACGATCTACAGATTCAATATAATCACCATGAAAACATCAACACCATTCTTCACAGCATTAGAATAATAAAATCCTAAAATTCATATGGAACCGAAAAAGAGCCCAAGTAACCAAAGCAATCCCGAGCAAAACTAGAGGCATATATTTCCTGACTTCAAAATATATAACAAGGCTCTAATAACCAAAGCAGCATTGTATCAATATAAAAATAGATACTTAGATCAATGGAACAAAATAGAGAACCAAGCAATAAAGCCATATGAGTACAGCCAACTGATTTTTGACAAAGCTGACATTGGGGAAAGGACACCCTCTTAAATACATTGCGCTAAGAAAATTGGATAGCCACATGCAGAAGAATGAAACTGGATTCCTACCTCTCACCACATACAAAAATAAACTCCAAATGGATTAAAGACTTAAATGTAAGGCCTGGAACTATAAAAATGCTAGACAACAACCTAGGGGAAAGTGTCCTGGACAGTAGTGTAGGCAAATAATTTATGACTAAGATCTCAAAAGCACAAGCAACAAAAACAAAGTTAGACATATTAGACTTCATTAAACTAAAAAGCTTCTACACAGCAAAATAAGTAGTCAGCAGAATAAAGAGACAATCTGTTGAATGGGTAAAAATATTTTCAAAGTATTCATCATACATTAGATTGATATTCAGAATATACAAGGAACTCAGTCAAAGGGAAAAAACCCAAATAATCCCATTAAAAAGTGAGCAAAGGTCATGAATAGTCATTTCTCAAAAGAAGACATATAAATGGTGAACAGTATATGAAAAAATGCTCAACATCACTAATCAGAGAAGTGTAAATCAAAACCACAATGAGATATCATCTTACCTCAGTCAGAATGGCTGTTATCAAAAAGACAAAAATAACAGATGTTGGTGAGGATGCAGAGAAAAGAGAAATCTTATACTGTTGGTGTGAATGTAAACTAGTACAACCACCATGGAAAACAGCATGGAGATTCCTCAAAAAACTAAACATAGAATTACCATTTGATTCAGCATTTCACTACTGGGTATCTACCCAAAGGAAAATAAATCAATATACAAAGGAATACCTGCACTTATATGTTTATTGTAGCTCTATTTACAGTAGCTAAGATATGGAATCAACCTATGTGTCCATCAATGGATGAATGGAAAAGGAAAATGTGGTATACTGGAATATTATTCAGCCACGAAAAAAAATGAAATCATGTCATTTGCAGCAACGTGGATGGAACTGGAAGTCATTACCTTGAGTGAAATAAGCCTGGCACAAAAAGACAAATATTGTATATTCTCACTCATATGTGGGAGCTAAAGAATTAGAACACATGGAGGTTGAGAGTGGGAAAATAAGTAAGGGAGACCTGGAAGGATAAGCAGGCGGGAGAGAGGTGGGAGGAAGAGAAGTGGGTTCAAGGGCACAAGCATATAGTAAGTTAAAAGGAATAAATGAAGTATTAGATAATAGAATAGGATAACTGTACTTAACTAAAAATGTATTGTACTCTGATTATGAGCACTCTGAATACTCTGATTTGATCAGTGCACATTATATGCACATTACACGTTTTCTCATGTACCCCATAAGTTGGTACACATTTTAAAAATACTCTAATAAAAACCCAAAAATTTGAAAACAAAGATTTTTTTTCAGATAATGTTCTGAAAATGTTTTAGCAACTTAAACATTTTTGCTTGACTTGCATATAAAAGTCTATTCCCCTACACCCTTACAAGCACTGGAAAGTATCAGCCTCTTTTATATGTTGCCAATCTAATGTGTTACATAATTATATCTCATCATTTTCATATTACATTTCTCTGACAACAGTGAAAAGTAAGGTTGCTTGTGTTTTCATACAATATGACTATTTGTATTTCCCTCTTTGATGAACTGTCATTTTCTTCCCCCTTTTAAAATTGTCTTTTTCCAATCAATTTGTAGACAATCTTTGTACATTAGGGCTATCGATTCTTATATGTGTTGCAAATATTTTATTAAAGCATCTTTTACCACATTTTACATCTTATATAATAAAACTGTGCTTTTATAAGTCCTCTGAAAAAAGGGCATTGAACAGGTTATCCCTCAGAGCCTCCAGAAAGAATCAAACCCCAAAACACTTGATTTTGGACTTCTGGCCTCCAGAACCGTGTGAAAAAAGTCATTGTTTTTCTGTATTGTTTTTAGCCACTTTGTGTAGGGCAATTTGTTACTGTAGCCCTAGAAAACTAGTACAATATCTAATTTAAAGGTAATATCAGCAGGGAAATGTTGTACTACGTGTTGGAGCCTGTTTGGAAAATATATTTGGAAAATATGCACTTTCATTGAAATTTGGTTACATTTTTGCATATAAAGGATCATTTGAACTTTAGCACCCAGCTAAGGATGTGCCAGTTAAAATACTAGGAGCTTGATGAAATTTCAAATAAGTGAAAACTGACAGGGAGTGTGGGAAGGAAGAGACCCACCCAAAGAAAGCAGAGCACCTGAAAGCAGCAGAGCTGAAACTTAAAAATGGCTGCTTCATTGATTTTCCATGCACACAAGTGAAGTAGCATTGGTAATATAATTTAATATGCTTCCTGGAATGAATTAAGAATTTAATCACAGGAGCAGGTGCAAGATGGTAGAAATGGTTTAAATTTCTGATTTCTATTAAAAAATACAATTTAAATGCAGAATGCTGAGTAAGGTTAGGTTACAAAGACATTACAGTTTAGAAGATCACCATCTTCCTACTGCATTTAAAAGCATTTCTATTACTGCGCTGATATGAATGCCTTTTTACTGGAATTGATCTTTTAGTTCTCTTTCGGTTAGCGTAGTTACTCCAATTTATTTTTCAAATGAGAAATATGCAAAACGGTCCTGTGGAAATGTGAAAAGATCAGAGCACTGTTCTGTGATAGCAAGAGGACATATCATATTTATATGAACGAAGCAGAAGTGGGTAACTAAAAGCCCAGAGACACACTGCTTTCCACCATTAAGCTCCACTGTAACATTTCCCACTGTCCTTTTCCCATCCTTCATTTAACAGTGAGCAAGTTTCAGAAAAAAAAAAAATACAAATGGGATAAGTGCAAAACATTCCCTGTATCTGTAGCTTCCAATGTTACTCCCCTCTCCAGAGTCAGGCTTCTGTGTTGACTTTCTTAATGCCCTGGGTTTTTACTTTTAAGGGTTTTAATTGAAGTATGCAAGTGTTGACATATTTTTTCCATAAGGAAATGTAAAGATCCTTGAATTAGGGTTCTTCAGAGAAATGGAACCAATAGGATATTCATATTTATATATCTATATCTATATATATGGATACTTTCTTTTATTGTGCTTTGCAAAGAGCAGATATTGAGGTTTTTTTTTTTTTTTTAAACAAATTAAAGGTTTGTGCCACCCCTGTGTTGAACAAGTCTATTGGCACCATTTTTTTCAAACAGCATATGCTCACTTTGTGTCTTTTCATCACATTTTGGTAATTCTCACAATATTTCCAATGTTTTTATTACTATCGTATCTGTTATAGTGATCTGTGATCTATAAATGAACTTAAACTATAACCGTTGTGTGTTCTGGCTGCTCCACTAACCCGCTGTCCCTTCACCTCTCTCTCCTCAGCCCTCCCTATTTCTGGAGACACCGTGATATTGAAATTAGGTCAGTTAATAACCCTAAAATGGCTTCTCAGTGTTCAAATGAAAGGAAAAGTCGCACATCTCCCACTTTAAATCAAAAGCTAAAAATGATTATGCTTAATGAGGAAGGCATGTGGAAAGCTGAGATAGGCCAAGAGATAGGCTTAAAACGAGGCCATTTGTGTCCAACAGTTAGCCAAGTTGTGAATGAAAAGAAAACATTCTTGAAGGAGATTGAAAGTGCTGCTCCAGTGAATTACATGAGTGATAAGAAAGACAAACAGCCTTGTTGCTGCGATGGAGAAAGTTTTATTGGTCTGAATGGAAGACCAAACCAGCCACAACACTTCCTTAAGCCAAAGTGTAATCCAAAACAGTCTTAACTGTCTTCAAGTCTTTGAAGTCTGAGAGAGGTGAGGAAGCTGCAGAAGAAAAGGGTGAAGCTGGCAGAGGTTTGTTCATGAAGCTTAAGGGAAAAAGCCATCTTCATAACATAGAAGTGAGAGGTGAAGCAGCAAGTGGTGATGGAGATTCTGCAGCAGGTTATCCTGCAAAGATCTGGTTAAGATAATTGGTGAAGGTGGCTACACCGAACAATAGATTCTCAATGTAGACAAAACAGGCTTCTATTATAAGGATATGCCATCTAGGACTTTTAGAGCTAGGTAGGGGAAACCAATGCCTGGCTTCAAAGCTTCAAAGGACAAGTTGACTCTCTTGTTAGTGGCTAATATAGTTGATAGCTTTAAGGTGAAACCAATGCTTGTTTACCACTTTGAAAATCCTAGGGCCCTTAAGAATTATGCTAAATATATTCTGCTTATGCTCTATAAATGGAACAGCAAAGCCTGGATGCAACACATCTGCTTACCACATGGCTTACTGGATATTTGAAGCTGACTGTTGAGACCTACTTCTCAGAAAAAAAAAAAAATCCTTTCAAAATATTACTGCTCATTGGCCGGGCACGATGGCTCATGCCTGTAATCCCAGCACTTTGGCAGGCCGAGGTGGGCGGATCACGAGGTCAGGAAATTGAGATCATCCTGGCTAACACGGTGAAACCCTGTCTCTAATAAAATACAAAAAATTAGCCAGGCGTGGTAGTGGGCACCTGTAGTCCCAGCTACTTGGGAGGCTGAGGCAGGAAAATGGCATGAACCCAGGAGGCGGAGCTTGTAGTGAGCGGAAATTGTGCCACTGCACTCCAGCCTGGGGGACAGAGCGAGACTCTGTCTCCAAAAAGAAAAAAATAAATATATATATATATATATATATATATAACTGGTCATTGACAATGTACCTGGTCATCCAACAGCTCTGATGGAAATGTATGATAAGATTAATATTATTTTCATGACTGCAAACACAGCATCTGTTCTGTAGCCCATGGATCAAGGAGTAATTTAGATTTTCAAGTCTTATTTAAGAAATAAATTTTGTAAGGCTATAGCTGCTCTAGATAGTGGTTATTCTGACAGATCTGGGGAAAGTAAATGGAAACCTTCTGGAAAGGATTCACCATTCTAGATACCATTAAGAACATTCATGATTCATGGGAGGAGGTCCAAATACCACCATGAACAGTGGTTTGGAAGAAGTTGATTCCAATCCTCGTGGATGACTTAGAGGGGTTCAAGACTTCAATGGAGAAAGTGTCAACTGAAATGTGGTGGAAATAGAAAACTAGAATTAGAAGTGGAGCCTGAAGATGTGACTGAATTGCTGCAATCTCATGATAAAGCTTAAACTTGAATGGATGAGGACTTGCTTATTATGGATGAGCAAAGAGAGTGGTTTCTTGAGATGAAATCTACTTCTGGTGAAGATGTTGTGAACGTTGTTGAAATGCCAACAAAGGATTTAGAATATTCCATAAACTTAGTAGTAAAACAGTGGTGGGGTTTGAGAGGATTGACTTCAATTTTGAAAGAAGTTCTACTGTGGGTAAAATGCTATCAAACTGCATCACATGCTACAGAAAAACATTTCGTGAATGGGAGAATCCATCAATGCAGCAAACTTTTGTCTTACTTTAAGAAATTTTCACAGCTACTTCAACTTTCAGCATCCGTCTCTGATTAGTCAGCAGCCATCAACAGCGAGGCAAGACCCTCTCTACCAACAAAAAGATTACAACTTGCTGAAAGCTCAGATGAGCATTAGCATTTTTTAGTAATAAACTATTGTTAATTGTTTCTCATTTTTAATTTAAAAGGCCTATAAATTGTTTTTTAGACATAATGCCATTGCACAATTAATAGACAGTGTAAACATAACTTTTATAGGCACTGATAAACCAAAAACATTGTGTGGCTTGTTTTATGATGATACTTGTTTTATTGCAGTAGCCTGAAACTGAACCCCTAATATCTCTGAGTTATGCCTGTAGATAGATAGGTAGGGAAGTAGATATAGATAGATAGATAGATAGATAGATAGATAGATAGATGAGAGAGGATTTATTAGGGGAATTGGCTTATGTGATTACAGAGGCTGTCAAGTCCATGATAGGCTGTCTGCAAGCTGGAGACCCAGGAAGGTCCATAGCATGTCTCAGTCCAAGTCCACAGGCCTTAGACCAGGGAAGCCCATGGTGTAACTCTCTATTCAAAGTTGAATGCCTGGGAACTCACTGGGCTGTTGGGGCAAGTCTCAGAGGTCAAAGGCCTAGAGATCTGATGTCCATAGACAGGAGAAAAAGGCTGTCCTGGCTCTAGAAGAGAAAGTGAGCAAATTGGCCTTTCCTCTGCTTTTTTTTTCTTTTTTTTTCCTATCCTGGTCCTCAGTTGACTAAATGGTGTCCATCCATAGTGAGGGCAGATCTTCCTTCCTCAGTTCACCAATTCAAATGCCAGTCTCTTCTGAAACACCTTCACAGACATACCCCACTACCTGGTAAAGCCTTTAATTCAGTGAAATTGACACCTAAATTTAACCATCATAGTCATAAATTATTTCAGTAAATCAAAAACCATTATAACCACAGCAAGTCAAGATTCTAATAAAAACCTTTTTTTCAAGTTAAAAAAGATTCTTTTTTTTTTTTTTTTTTTTTTTTAAATTGAGACGGAGTCTGGCTCTGTCACCCAGGCTGGAGTACAGTGGCGCAATCTCGGCTCACTACAAGCTCTGCTTCCCAGGTTCACACCATTCTCCTGCCTCAGCCTCCCGAGTAGCTGGGACTACAGGCACCCTCCACCACACCTGGCTAATTTTTTGTATTTTTAGTAGAGACAGGGTTTCACCATGTTAGCCAGGATGGTCTCGATCTCCTGACCTCGTGATCTGCCCGCCTTGGCCTCCCAAAGTCCTGGGATTACAGGCATAAGCCACCACGCCCGGCCTCAACTTAGAATCTTAATTCCCATTTCTTACATCATGTAGTCATAGAACAGTAAAAATGATAGAAAAACAAGTTCTGGCAATTGTACCGTCATATTTAAAAACTATTACTCTTTTGACATTACTGTGCAGAAGATCAAGAGGGCATTTTCAAATTTCAGATGAGGAAACAAACATAATTTTTTAAAAAAGTATTGTTCGGGCCGGGCGCGGTGGCTCAAGCCTGTAATCCCAGCACTTTGGGAGGCCGAGACGGGCGGATCACGAGGTCAGGAGATTGAGACCATCCTGGTTAACATGGTGAAACCCCGTCTCTACTAAAAAAAAAAATACAAAAAAAACTAGCCGGGCAAGGTGGCGGGCGCCTGTAGTCCCAGCTACTCGGGAGGCTGAGGCAGGAGAATGGCGTAAACCCGGGAGGCGGAGCTTGCAGTGAGCTGAGATCCGGCCACTGCACTCCAGCCTGGGAGACAGAGCGAAACTCCGCCTCAAAAAAAAAAAAAAAAAAAAAAAAAAAAAAAAAAAAAAAGTATTGTTCAGCCAGAAGCTGAGAGGAGTGGAAGGGGAAAGTTCATTCCTCTCTAAATTTTGAAACCTCTTTTGACTTGGCCCCTAGTTTGACTGTGACTATACTTTTAAGAGCTAATTCTTACGGAATGGTTGTTATGAATCAAGCTCTGAACTAAACACAACATTGCCATGAATTCACTCATTTAATTCTATCGATGACTCTATCAGGTGGGTAGCCTTATTCTCATCCCCATTTTAAAGATGAAGAAACAAGCACAGAAAGGTTAAGTATGTTTTCAATGGTCACAAAGCTGGAAAGCAGCTGAGCAAGAAACGGCAGAAAGCTTCAAGTCTTAGCCATTATGTTTAACTACCTCCTACACATCATCAAGGTCAGTCCTGAAGATGAGCCATTGTGTGATGTGAATCCAAAAGGCACCACAGCACACCAGCAGCACTAACTAAGGTTTTACTCTCACAAAGTTTACGTTGAGTGCAGCAGGAGGGCTGCTACTTTCTTTGGATCAGAAATGCAGAGGAGAATAGTAAAGAAGAACATATTTCCTGCAGAGGTAGCAGATAACCTATGCCAGTGGTAAGAACACTTAAAGGGCCAGATAGTGAAGATATTTGGCTCTGCAGGCCACACCACCTCTGTTGCTTGACTCTGTCATTGTAGCATGAAAACGGCCATGGAAAATACACAAACAAATAGGCATGTCTGTGTTCCCATAAAACTTCACTTACAAAAATAGGTAGAGGACTAGATTTGACCCAAAGGCTATAGTTTGTCACCCCCTGGTCTGAAGTGTAATTTTTTTTGTCCTTAAATTACAGTGTGGTCAACACCTTCAGGAACTCATCAACTTTTTCCCAGTGAGTGGATAACTGGACGTCCCGGGTGTCAGGGAATATTGTCCTCAGTGCTAGTCTCTACCTCTGATTGAGGCCACGGATTCTTAACCTGGAGTCCAGGGACTCTCCTAAACAACTCTTAGAGAGCCCATGGACTGGAAATAAAAGAAAATATATTTTATGTTGTGTCTTTCTAGGTATGTTTAAAACTCTGGAGGAAAAATCAATCAAAGTATGTCACTTCAGTAATGATTTTAATCCAAACAAGTGCCAGGTAGTGTGGGCTGTGAAACCAGCTGAAGATGAGTAGCCATCACCATGCCTGAGTTAGTACATCATATGGTTTCTTGTTATTAGGAATTAACATTTTTTGCAGTGTGGTCACGCTTATGAACATTTCTCCTTGCTTATACTTGGTCTAATTTAGGTTGGAAAACATAAGAACAAAAGTTTATGTATTCTTTCACTTTTAAGTCAAATGTGAGCTTAAATTCTGACTTCTCTTACTGGTTATGTCAGCTTGTGCAGATGGCTCACTCTTGCTGAGCCTCTGATTCCTCATGTGTAAAATGGGATTATAAAGATGGAGTTAAAATGTGTAAACCATTGAGCACAGCATCCCCATGAATGGAAGTCCTAATTAGCAGTGTTATGAAACCTGATGGGACACAGTGGGCTTGTGCTTCTTATGAATAAGGCTCTTGCCAGTGGAACCTATTGGGGACCCAGTCATCTTTCTCTTGAAAATACATCAGACAGTGGGATCTTGTTTGTGCAAAGAAGCTCATTTGAAAAGGCTGGAACTTAATCAAAATTTGGATTTTCTCCAAGACAAAGGATTATGCTAAGGTATTCTGTAAGAATTCTAGTACTGCCAAGCAAAACCACTCCACATAATTAGAGAGGCCTTGGTAGAGCCATGTGTCCTAGGAATGGTTAAGTGGGTTTATAATTTGGAACAGAGGAGACACTGAAGCAGGGCCACTGCCAAAACTTCATCTTCACTCAAATGGTTGACATTTCTGCTACTTTTCTGAAGCAGATTGTATTCAAATTGGCAATTAAGCCTTCAACACGCAAGTGAAAGAAATCACTGACATATTTCGGCACAGCCAGCTCTTGGGTTGTGACCATTACGGCGAATTTGGGATTTATTCATCTTTTGAGGCTTAGGGCAGGACCCAAAGAGAAGCATCTCTGAATGCCCACCTTTGTGCCCTGCCTGCACAGCCCCTGTGTCGACTGCAGGGTGCCAAAGACTGTCTCGTGCTGCCAGTCCCTCTAGTGCAGGACTCAGGTCTCACGGCCTCTGTATCTTGGTACTTAGGTCATAGTAATGACACTAATAGTTTACATTGCTTTACCACATTGCTGCGGTTTACATGTTTGTTTCATTTGACCTTTATGCCATCCAACTTACAGATGAAGAAATGAAAGTCAGAATGTTTAAGTAACTTGCTTAAAGTCACATACCTAGTAAGTGGTAAGTCTAGGAGAAGAACTCAAGAGGTTTGACTGCAGAGTCCACATAAACCAAAGCATTTAGATTTCACTATACATAGCAAGGCATGTTTATTAAATTCATCCAAACATTACTCAGCATAGTTAAATTTATAAAGACATCTGGCTTTGAAGGAATAAGTGTATATTTAAAGTCTTAGATTCTTAAATATTATTCTAGGACACCAAATTTTTTTTAAAGATGATATTCATTTTTAAAATAGTATTACTTTTTATTTGCATATTAACAAAATTCTTTCAAGTGCTCTCCACTGACCTCTAAGACTACAAAAAAAAAAAATCTCTTTTATCACACAGGTGTAAGGATCTTCTTTTAATGATCAAATCTTGACTTACTACACACTCTCAAAAAGAACAACACCCTTCTAGAGGCATGGTCAAAACCAAGGAGATTTCTTTGAATTCTTGGCATTAGGTGTAGGATTTGAACCTCAACCCATTATCCTTGACATAAGATGCTGCTTTCCCTCCAAAGGCCCAGTACCCAGGCTTGCTTAGATTAAGACATGGTTGTTTTTCAGGCAAAAGCTTAACATAGGGCAGAGCTCTCTGAAAGTTCTCTATAAAAGCTCTCATAGCTGAATAGTGAAAAGAACATCTAAGGTAAAAAAAAAAAAAAAAAAAAAAAAAAAAAAAAAAAAGACTAAAAGGAAGTTACATTTCTGGATGCTAACATTTGTTTTACAGAAAGACTGGCCCTGAGTGGTGAGAGAGAACATGCCCAAAGTGGTCTACGGTCATGATGCTAAGGTAGACTGGTATGATGGAAACTGAATGAAACTCAGAAGCAAAGGTTAATTTCAAAGCTCCCTACCTAGTACTATGCAGCATATTAAGAAATGGAAGGCATGCATGCCAAAGTGAGTTTTTATTTTCTGTCAAAAAAGCAAAATTGTCAAGTTTTAAAATCAGGTAAATTTACTTTAAAAAGGTTTAGTAGAAGCAGAATATAGAGAACATGCCATTGTTTTTGAGGTATTGGAATAGGTTTTCCCTTCTTAGTCACACCTGATTTTCCCTGGGGAGTCCCTCAAGCTTCTCTGCTCTCTTCATCATGGACTGTAATCTGATGGGGACAAGGGTAGGTGACCCAAATTCAAGCTAAGCTAATGGAAATCTCTCTTCCAGGACTTCCATGTGAGGACAAACAGAAGCAATGGGAGTTGACCGATTTGTTTTAGCAGCGGTTTAGAGCTTATTGTCCAGCCTCCTGTAGTAGTCAGCTCATCCTGTAGGTTGCTAGGGCTGCCATAACAGAACCGTAACATAACACTCTAGGCTGATGGCTTAAACAACAGAAATGGATTTTTTTTAACAGTTTTGGAGACCAGAAGTCCAGATCAAGGTGTGGGCAGGGCTGGTTGCCTCTGAGGCCTCCTTGCTTGGTTATCAGGTGACTGCCTTCTTGCTATGTCCCCACATGGTGTTTCCCCTGAGCCCACCCACTCACCGACCAGTGTTGTCTCTCTGTGTGTGCAAATTTCCTTTTCTTATAAGGATAGCGGCCAGATTGGATTTGGTCCTAACAGCCCTGTTTTAACTTAAAACATCTTTAAAGGACTATCTCCAAATATAGTTACATTCTGAGGTATTGGGGATTAGAGCTTCAACATACAGATATTGGGGGACATAAGTCAGCCCACAACATCACCCATTTCTTATTTGCCACAAGCCAGCTTCCTCGATGTTCCCTTCAGTTTTGTGAGCCTCCCTCACCTTTGCAATATATTCCTCTTGTCGTTGAAGTTATCAAAAATCAGTTTCTGTTACTTGCCACTGATGTACACCGAGTGTAGTATAGACAGACAAAAGTTCCTGTGAGATTATGTAAACCCTGACATACTACAACAGTTTGGCATAGAAATGTTCAGTCTTACACGCACTCATATGTTCACTGCAGTGCTATTCGCAATACATGGAATCAACTTAAATTGCCATCGAGATGGATTAAAGAAAATGTGGTACATATAACCATGGAATACTACACAGTCATGAAGAAGAACAAAATAATGTCTTTTGCAGCAACATGGATGCAGCTTGAGGCCATTATGCTCAGTGAATTAACGCAGGAACAGAAATGCAAATGCTGCACGTTCTCACTTACAAGTGGGAGCTAAACACTGGGTACACATGGACACAAAGATGGGAAGAGTAGACACTAAGGGGACTATGGGCTCTATGCTCACTACTTGGGTGATGGGATCGTTCTTACCCCAAACCTCGGCATCACACAATATACCCAATAAACCTGCACAGGTACCCCCTGAATCAAAAATAAATGCTGAAATTACTTTTAAAAAGTTCAGTTTTTAAGAACTTTTTCTTGTCTAAAATTTTTGAATCATAATCTCCATTCAGTGGCAGCTGGTGAGAGAGATACTGAGAGATTGGAATGACTGGGATGAGCTAATGGGACACTTGTGACTGGAATTACTGATAAAGTTCTATTATCCAAAATACTCACTTGTGATTTAATTTTTTCATTTATTTGTATAAATGATAAAAGCTACCTTTTAAAAAATGATCAAATACCATTTTAGATACTTCACAATAGACACAACTTTTTCTCTGTGACATAGGGAAGGAGGAGGATGCAGATGAAAATAGAACTTGCAAAAGAGAGAGCGAGTTGAGGGCATTCATCCACATGGCCTCTATCTTAGCAGAGTAGACATGGCACCTATGAACTCTCATCACAGACTTTAGGCACCTCAGATACTTTATTTCATTTGATGCTTACAACTAAACTCTAGGGGGCATCAAAGTTTTCTATGAAGTTAGGCCATGGGGATCAGGAAAAGCTATAAAATGAACACAAGCAGACAGGGACATATGAGTCATCAGCTAGAGAGGAACAAGTTTTACAACACAGCTGAGGATAAGGAGAACAAATTTGTTGAGGAGTAGTCTATTTTTAAGACATTAGCCAGCAAAACTTGTGGCCTTTTAATAGGAGAAAGAACAAAGATTAGAAGAGTGTGTTCAGGGTTGGGGATTAGCAAATTAACAAGGAAAATCAAGAGAGGGAGGTAGGGGATAGTGAATGAGATAATGGGCACACTTCTAAAATGACCAACCACTGGACATCTGCTCAGAAGGGAAGCAAGAGAAACTGGGCTGATAGAATTGGCCACCTCAGTCTTAACGGGGACAGACAGCTGATTTAGTAGGAATAAATACTGGAATAGGATACAGACTGGCAATTCATTGGAGTTGGGGCAGTTAAAAATGGTGTTGAGATACAAGCAGGAGCCAGGTGAAGGTCCCTGGAGCTGGAGAAGTGGTGAGGCAGAAACTCCACACACACAGTGTGTTGGCAGAGAGCCCCAGAGAATGTGTACACTCTACTACACATACAGGGCTGGGAAAGACGTCAGCAAGATGGCAGAATAAGAGGCTCCAGCCCTCATCCTCCCAACGGAAATACCAATTTTGGGCCAGGCGCGGTGGCTCAGGCCTGTAATACCAGCACTTTGGGTGGCCGAGACGGGCGGATCACGAGGTCAGGAGATCGAGACCATCCTGGCTAACACAGTGAAACCCCGTCTCTACTAAAAAATACAAAAAAATAGCCGGGCGAGGTGGCGGGTGCCTGTAGTCCCAGCTACTCGGGAGGCTGAGGCAGGAGAATGGCTTGAACCCGGGAGGCGGAGCTTGCAGTGAGCAGAGATTTGGCCACTGCACTCCAGCCCGGTCAACAGAGCAAGACTCCGTCTCAAAAAACAAAAACAAAAACAAAAACAAAAAAACCCCAAAACAATTAGCTGGGCGTGGTGGCTGGGCCTGTAGTCCCAGCTACTTGGGAGGCTGAGGCAGGAGAATGGTGTGAACCTGGGAGGCGGAGCTTGCAGTGAGCTGAGATCGCGCCACTGCACTCCAGCCTGGGCGACAGAGCGAAACTCCGTCTCAAAAAAAAAAAAGAAAAAAGGAAAACTAATTTTGGCAACCACCCATAGACGAGAATACTGCTGCGGGAGCCCTGGAGTCCAGCTAAGACTCCCCACTGGAGCAAAAAATCCAAGAGCGAATGCATTTAAAAGAAGAGCAGTTTCACTTCACTTGTCACCCTCCCTCAGGGTGGCACAGCTTGGTGCTGAGAGACCCCCTCAGCTTGTGATTTCTCTCATGGGGCAAAGTGAGTACTCGACTTCCCCAAACTTGTGGGATCCTACCCAGGAGGTCCATTTCTGTCTCACTCCTCCCAGAACACTGAGGGATGTGCACAGCTGAATCATCTCTGGGCATCATATTTCCTGACTTTATATTACAAACCTACAGTAATCAAGACAGTATTGTACTGGCATAAAAGCAGACACACAGACCAATGGGTCAGACTAGAGAGCCCAGAAACAAATCCAGGCATAAACAGTTAACTATTTTTTCAAGAAAGGGGCAAAGGGCTGGGTGTGGTGGCTCAGGCCTCTAATCCCAGCACTTTGGGAGGCTAGGGCTGGTGGATTATCTGAGGTCAGGAGTTCGAGACCAGCCTGGCAAACATGGTGAAACCCCGTCTCTACTAAAAATACGCAAATTAGCTGGGCATGGTGGTGGGAACCTGTAATCGCAGCTACTCAGGAGGCTGAGGCAGGAGAATCGTTTGAACCCAGGAGGCGGAGGTTGCAGTGAGCTGAGATTACACCGCTGCACTCTAGCCTGGGTGACAGAGCGAGACTCCATCTCAAAGGAGGGAGAGAGAAAGAGAGAAAGCGAGAGAGCAAGAGAGAGAGGGCTACTCGAATGCATAGTGCCTAAAACTAGTAATACTGTACTGTATTCTTACAATTTGCTAAGCTAGTAGATCCTATGTTGAGTTCTTACTGTACGCACACACACAAAACCCAACAACAAGAAAAGGGGCAGGAGGAGACTTTGGGAAGTGGTAGACATGTTTATGGTCTTGATAGTGGTAATGGTTTCACAGGTGTACACCTACAACCAAACTCACTGAGATGTATACAGTTAATATGTACAGGTTTTTATATGTCAGTCATATCTAAATGAAGTGGTTAAAGATCAACGTTGTTATATTTTAGAAACAGCTTCTACCACATAAAAAAACATCAGGACATGAAAAAGTCTTTCCTCATTTAGCACCGAGGCAACAGAGCTCAACTTAACATCTTGGAATATTCTAAAGAAAATGTATTGCATTTCTTTCTCTTCCTTCTGTGGGAACACCTGTACCTATTGCTTGACTGAACAATGAAATTAGGCTTATAGGTTTCATTTTGTTTATAGCTGATTTTACAGCCCCACTCATCATTAATACTGTCTCCATTTGAATTCACAGACTCAAAAACCTTCCCACAGGCCTTTTCTTCATAAATTAACTTTAGAAGCAGGTTGTTGGATTTCATATCATCTGAAAAAATTAAAGACCTTAAATAAATTATATCTTCCATTCAGAGCACTACTAAACTAAACTACATTTTCTTGGTTAATAAATATTACCAGTTCCATATTACCTAGTTTGTAAAGAGACATGTAAGCAAAGAAATAAATGGGGATTTATTTTTCTTTAAGTTCTTGGATTAAGATTTATTAATTCATTATAATGTTTAAAACGTATTATTATTTACTATTATTTATTTATATAATTACTTACTTTTAACTGACAAATAATAATTGTATGTATTTATGGGATACAATGTGATATTTTGATATACATATATACATATATTGTAAAATGATTAAACCAAGCTAATTAACATATCCATTACCTCACATACTTGTATTTTTTGTGGTGAGAACATTAAGAGATTTACTTTTGGCCAGGCGCTGTGGTTCACGCCTGTAATCCCAGCACTTTGGGAAGCTGAGGCAGGCAAATCACGAGGTCAGGAGTTCGAGACCAGCCTGGCCAACATGGTGAAACCTTGTCTCTATTAAAAATACAAGAAATTAGCCAGGCGTGGTGGCAGGCACCTGTAACCCCAGCTACTCGGGAGGCTGAAGCAGGAGAATCTCTTGAACCTGGGAGGCAGGGGTTGCAGTGAGCTGAGATTGCGCCACTGCACTCCAGTGCGAGACTCTGTCTTAAAAAAAAAAAAAAAAAAAGGCCGGGCGCGGTGGCTCAAGCCTGTAATCCCAGCACTTTGGGAGGCCGAGGCGGGTGGATCACGAGGTCAGGAGATCGAGACTATCCTGGCTAACATGGTGAAACCCCGTCTCTACTAAAAATACAAAAAACTAGCCGGGCGTGGTGGCGGGCGCCTGTAGTCTCAGCTACTTGGGAGGCTGAGACAGGAGAATGGCGTGAACCCGGGAGGCGGAGCTTGCAGTGAGCCGAGATCACGCCACTGCACTCCAGCCTGGGAGACACAGCGAGACTCTGTCTCAAAAAAAAAAAAAAAAAAAAAAAAAAAGAGATTTACTTTTATAAGTCGAATCAAATCTGTATAGGGACTCTCTGGACAGCCAAATTTCATTCTGTTTCACAGTTTTCCAGAGAAACAGCAGCAGCAACACAGTGGACAAAATCAGGGTAGAGTCCCACTTTCATTCAGCCAAGTGCACAGCTTGCTCAGTCCGTGCACAAGAAGGATGCAGTAGCCCATGCTGGAAAACAGGGTGGAAGGAACGGGATTACTTTGGGGGTGCAATGAAATCTCCCCGAGCATTCTATCCCATATAACTAACTTTGAAAAAGTGCTCTTTCTTCTCTTGAGAAATATTTACATGTTAGTTCTTTAAAGGGCTACGCTAGCGTGTATGCTAGTTTTTCATGATCACAGAGCAGCATAAAAGGTTCGTCTCCAGCCCTCTAACTGCCCCAGATTTCAATAGCTCAGGCGTCATAACAAGCCCCAGCAGTATGTTCTCAGATTGTTCTGGACCCTCTCACTATTGCTCCTGTGTGCCTCTGGCATCATGTGTCCAAATTTGGACTCTATGCTGCAGCAGGTCACATCACAGCTTTGGGGGAGATCATCCTTGAGAGCTCCCTTGCTGGTGCTGGGAGAGATTCTGGTCACCAACGGACTCTGGTCTCTGGCTCCCAAGATATCCCCCTCTATGGCCAGCCAAAACCTTTACACTGAAGGTAAATCCACCCACAGGCTCACTCCTGAGCTGCACAGCTTGGAGCTCATACAGACAAGCAATATTGCTTAGATTCTCTTGCTGATTCTGGCCCAGCTTTCCCGACAGGCCCAAAGCGTTCACATGTTATTTAAGTGGGACTTTGGTGTATCCATATCATGTCTCTAAAAGCCTTTGGCTTGGCGGATGGAATGTAGACCCTCATATTATGTATGCACTCATAGAGACGCATGCTTGCTCAGAAGAACAGCAGTGTGATTTTTGTACATACTACCGTGTACAGTTTAGCAACAATCTGATTCTTTGCAAAGATGAAAACTATAAATAATTATAGAGCATTTTGAGGATGAGATATGCTATGGTAAAGAAATTCTATATTATATAAAAAACATTTTGTGTATATTTTGGAATGTGTGTGTGGAGGTAAATATGCATTGATCTATCTAAGTAATGGGTGCGTGTTTATGTAAATATGTATTTATCTAAATAACTTATTCAATTATTTATTCAGTCATTCATTCTTTATTGTGTCCATCAATATACAAAAACTGCAATGTGAATGTAACAAAGCACCCTGCTCTCAAAGAACTCTAGTCTACTGAGCAAGAGTGGTGTGGATAAAGAAAACACGTAAATATTCTCATTCCTAAACCTACATCCTTTAAAAATGCATCTTTCCACTTTCCTTTTATTCATCTGTTGAATTGTTTGAGCTTTCATATCAAGGTAGAAAGGAAAGAAAGAAGCCTTTGAGGTTTCTGGCTTTAGGGAAACCAATAAGTCAATCTGAATTAGAGCCCCCAATCCCAAGCATCGAGTACCATAAGCCAGTTGGTACAGCACCCTGAAGTCAGAGGAAGTCACTACCCTCCTATCACTGGGTGATAATAGCTTCACCAAGGAGTTTGCCCACACCCCACCCTGTACCATCCATTAATGTCAAAAACTACCTTGCATAAGTCTTGCACACACCAGAGAAAATATCTCTAATATAAAATTAAAAATTGAGAAACCCTTCCTCCTTTAACAAATTCCCATGTTCCACCTTAAATGCATCAGGATTTTCTAAAAGCACCTTACTTTTGTCCAACAGATCATGCTAATGTGCCCAATTGTGATGGCTGCCGGACAGTTCTTGGCAGGTAAGAAGCTGCGCTTGAGATTCAGAGGTTGCTTGCCAGTACCCAGAAGTCAGCAGATCTGGCACACTGGTTTTTGGAAGACATTTTATGGAACATGGTAATTGATTAACCTATTGTTTATGACTGCCTTGGCACTACAATGGCAGAGTCGAATGGTTGAGACAGAAGCCATATGGCCCACAAAGTTGAAAATAGTTACTATCTGGCCCTCAATAGAAAAATTTTGCTGACACCTGCTAGGGTGGACAAGGGGCTTCCATGGCCATACTGGGACATTTTGGGTTCCAGGTTTTCATTCAACAAATAGTTACTGAACACTTATCACAAACCCAGCTCTTTTCTAGGCACTGAGGTTATGTAAAAGAACAAAAATACACAGAAATTCTTACTCTCCATAATAGTTTTCAGTTACATTCTTCACAACAAATCAACAAAAACTAGGTGGCTTAAAACAACAGAAGTTTGTTCCCTCACAGTTTCAGAGGGCAAAAGTCCAAAATTAAGGTGTCAGCAAGGGTGGTTCCTCTGGAGGCTGAGGGACAATTTATTCTGTGCCTCTCTCTCTTCTGGTTTCTGGAGGCTGCCAGCAACCCTTGGTGCTTCTTAGCTTATAGATGTGTGACTCCAGTCTCCACCTCCATCTTCACATCACCCCTCTCCTCTGCGTGTCTTCTCCTCTCTTCTCTTCTAAGAACATTTGTCATTGGATTTAGGGCTCACCCTAATCCAGGATGACTTCTTCTTAAGATCCTTAATTATATCTGCAAAGATCCCTTTTCCAAATCAGTTCACATTCTCAGCTTCTCGGTGAACATATCTTTTTCTGGGAGGGCACCATTCAACCCACTACACTGATAGAACTTACATTATAAAAATATTTGGAAAAGAAGATGCCATAAATGAACAATAAGGAAAATACAGTGTAACACAGATGATAACATGCTCTGGAGAAAAATAAAACAAGGATGGAACTAGGAGAATATCGAAATGGGGAGGACATTGCAGTTTTTATTTATTTATTTATTTATTTATTTATTTATTTATTTATTTATTTATTTTGAGAGAGTCTAGGTCTGTCACCCAGACTGGAGTGCAATGGCGCGATCTCGGCTCACTGCAGCCTCCACCTCGTGGGCACAAGCGATTCTCCTGCCTCAGCCTCCTGAGTAACTGGGACTACAGGCACGTGCCACCACACCCAGCTAATTTTTGTATTTTTAGTAGGGATGGGTTTTGCCATGTTGGCCAGGCTGGTCTCGAACTCCTGACCTCAGGTGATCCACCCACCTTGGCCTCCCAAAGTCTTGGGATTACAGGCGTGAGCCACTGCGCCTGGCCAGACATTGCAGTTTTAAGTAGGGTGGTCAGAGAAGGCATCATGGAAAACGTGATATTTGAGCAAGCTCTGCAATAGGATAGGAGCAAGTTGTGCATACCCATTTGGCACCAATGCCAGTTCTTCCCTTCCCACTTATTCATCAGGTGGTGCTACTAAAAGCAAACCTGTCCTGGGCATGCACTAGGTGCCAAAACACTTTCCATGTATTTTCTCATCTCTTTCTCCACCTTGCATGTCAATATTTTTTGCTGGTGAAGACATTGAGGAGAAATTATTACTTTTACTTAATGTTTCTTCTTCTTGCTCCACATCCTTGTCTATATTTGGTGATGTCCGTTTTTCTTTTAGCCATTCTAGTGGGTATGAAATGGCTTTGTTTTAATTGCCATTTCTCTGTTAATAGTGAACTTTTCATTTAACCATAGGGCACTCATATAATTTCTATTGTGAACTGTCCACTTAAATCTTTCACTCATTTGTTAAAACTGTTCATTTTTGTTATGGTTGTTGTTGGTTTGTAGTTATATATGTCCACTGAGATCAAGGCTGTTGAGGCAGAAATAATTTGATGACGGTTTACTGGAAGCCAAATGTGAGGATCGAACACACGGAAGTTGGGAGTGTTCCAGGGTCTGTTACAAGATGACTTTCATAAGAAACTTTAGGAGAAAAGAGGGGGACTCCTCATACCTGAGTTGTTCTTTTTCATTGGAGGGTACAATATAGAGGTTACAGTCATTGGCTACGGATTGCAATATACAGGCTAAAATGTCTGCCTGCAAGGCAATTGGTAAAACTCCATGATTCAGAATCAAATAAGTAAAATTTTATTATTCAGGAACAAGTCAACATCCTTTTCAAGGTCAGTAGTTCATACATAAATCAGTATGTCAGCCACTCATGATAAGATTCTCTACTCAGGGATTGGATGCTGCCATGAAACACAAGACCTCCTCCAGCTGGATGAATTGGGAAGCTTGCCAAATATGACCTATGGGTTATCACATACATTAGATACAAGTTCTTTGTCAGACATACACTTAAGTATGTTTTTCCAGTTTGTGGCATCCCTATTTATTTTTTCATGATGTCTTTTGATGAGAAAAATTTAATGTTGATGAGTTTCAATTTAAATTTTCTTTTTTTATGGCCAGCACATTTTAAATCTCGTCCAATAAATATTTGTCTACCTCATGGCAGAGGAGATATAACACTATAACTTTATGGTTCTGGATTTTACATTTAGTTCTATGACATATCTTGAATTAGTTTTGCAGAAAAAGTGAGAAAAGGGTCAAAGTTCATTTTGTTCCATAGGGATATCTAGCTGTTACAGGACCATTTGTAGTTCACTAAACTTCTTGGCTATTTGGGATATCTTTAAAGCATTTTGGAAAATTCTCAGTCATTACCTTTTTAATACTTCTTCCCCTTTCTCTCTGTCATCTCTTTTTCAAACTCCAATTATACATATGTTAGGTTGTTTGATGTTGTCCCAAAGATCTCAGGTGCTCTGTTTTTTTCTCCACTAGGTTTTTCACTTTTTGTTTCAGTTCAGATACTTTCTAGTGATTTGTCTTTAGGTTTATTCATTATTCTCGCTACTGAGTTCAGTATGTTGTAAAGTCTACCTGATGCATTCTTTTTTTGATTTTGTATTTTTATTTCTACTTGATTATTTTTTATAGTTTCCGTGTCTGCTGAAATTACCCATCTCTTCACATTTTACTCCATTTTTACTAGATTATTTGGTGTTTCTATTATAGTCATTTAAAAATCCTGATCTGACAATATTGTCACCTAATATTCTGCATTTGTTCACTGTCTTCTCTTTTGCCCACAGGCCATATTTCTTGCTTCTTTGTGTATCCCATATTTTTTATGTTAGACATCTTGTATAAAAGAATGGTAGGGACTGAAGTTAATAATACTTACCTCCATAGAAATCATTATCCTTCTTGAATCAGGCTGCTAATTGAGAAGTTCAGTCAATCTGATATACTGCTAATCTGAGCCTAAATTTTCTTGCAGTTTTGGTTTGGGTCAGTTCATCACTGATTTCAAATGCTTTTAGAGTAGGATCAAGACTTTCTCCCTGTAAACTTTGAATGTGAGCGCTCATGAAATCCCAGAAGTATCCTCATGCTTTACATCCAAACAACCAGCTTTCCAAATTGTAGGAGGGCTCTGTCTAGTTTAGAGCCTGGACGCCAATTCTCTACACAGTTGGAAAGTTTGCTCTGATATTCATGCCTGCCCAGGCTTTTGTACCTTGGGAGATCTCATTCTGCCATAAATGCTTGTCAGGGAGGGCCTTATGCAACTCTCTTTTTCCACATAGAATATCTTGGATTGATTTTTCTCAGCTGTCTGTTCTGTCCCAAGTATCAGGTAAAGATGCATAATAAAGAAATGGGGAGCGAATATAGATTTATTCTGTGGCTTGGGCTCCTTGGAGTTATAATCTGTAATTTCAGTTCAAAATTAGCTGCTAAATATTTATTAAAATTTTAGCTGATTTCTCCCCCTTCATCTACATCATATTCTTTCTCCTCCCTCCATTACACTAAGGACAAGAATACTCATTAGCCTTTTCTTGTTTATGAAGGGCTTTCCACTTTCTAGAGTTTAGGCCACACA